>NW_006795873.1:0-583 GCF_000442215.2 Lipotes vexillifer | reverse complement strand
TTATATGTGTTATATAGTGTCTTCTTGCAATAAAGTAAGCCAGAGGAAAGAAAATGTTATTAAGAAAATCATAAGGAAGAGAAAATACATTTACAGTACTTTACTGTATTTATTGATACCGAAAGTTTGCATCATCTGCTTACAAAATGAATCATCTTTCTGTAAGTACCTACATCAATACTGTCTTATATGATACAAAACATGGTAGATTTTATATGTACTACTAACACTAGACACCAAAAGTAGAAAGATCGTGTGAAAAAGAAATTCATATTTTTTTACAGGTATAGGGATTCGTGCATTGATAACAAAGCAGCAGCAATATGATTGCTTTATGGTTGTCTAGTGTGATGGATACCATTGCTTCATGCTAGCCTAGACCATACACTAATGAATGAATCATTGTAAAACTTTTATTGCGTACAGTGTCACAGTCATCTTCATAATACAGCATCGGAAACATTGTTATACTAAAAAAAACACATGCCTATGGTGATGATAGGCTGATACGTAGTTTTTCCAATTATGAGAGCGACACAGACAGAGAGAGACAGAGAACAGAGAGACAGAGAGACGTACTGTA
>NW_006795872.1:0-395 GCF_000442215.2 Lipotes vexillifer | reverse complement strand
CCCCTCTCCCACACTTCTTGGCTACCTGCGGAGCCCCTTGGAATCAACTGAGTGGGCAATATTGGGCATTGTACACTACATATGGTATGGTCACCATCATCCATATTACTGCTTTCGATCCCTTAACCTGGATGCCTATGATAAAGGACAGGACCAAAGAGTCAGCACAATTGACCAAACTTCAGTCATTTTAGTACTCGATGCCCCGGCTAACAAATGGGCCCATCCTCATGTTTTTATGAACTCTTGGGTGATTGCCTAAATGTTGTCCCCTTTGAGGTAAAGAACTCTGGGAATCACTTGCCTCACAGATACCCAAAATATAGATCAAGATGTTAGGGACTGACAGAAAGGCCATCATCAAAAAATCTACAAACAATAAATGCTGGAGAGGG
>NW_006795871.1:0-205 GCF_000442215.2 Lipotes vexillifer | reverse complement strand
GGCGCGGTGGTTGGGAGCCCGCCTGCCGATGCAGGGGACGCGGGTTCGTGCCCCGGTCCGGGACGATCCCACATGTCGCGGAGCGGCTGGCCCCGTGGGCCGTGGCCGCTGAGCCTGCGCGTCCAGGGCCTGTGCTCCACGGCGGGGGAGGCCACAACAGTGAGAGGCCCGCGTACTGCAAAAAAAAAAAAAAAAAAAAAAAAAA
>NW_006795870.1:0-213 GCF_000442215.2 Lipotes vexillifer | reverse complement strand
TTACAGCTCGCTCAGCCAGACAAAGAAGTTCTGAATACTCAGATGACTTTGACAGTGATGAGACTGGTATGTGAGAACATGGGAAAGTAAACCACTTCTCCTATTTTTGCTTCTTTAGTTAGGTTTAGCCCAACCCTGCAAAAAAATCATTATGTTAAAATAATACCTATGAATTCACAGGTTTTAGATCTCCAACTTTTTAATGAATAAAAA
>NW_006795869.1:375327-378691 GCF_000442215.2 Lipotes vexillifer | reverse complement strand
GCGGGTGCTGGACTGGGCTCCAGCCTGGGCGCCCTGCACCCCGGAGCGCTTGGAGCTGCGGGGATAGGGGGGCTCCAGCCGCGCGAGGGATGGAGATGGCCTGGGGCAAGCCTGCAGCCCCCAGTTGGAAGGGGGGCCGTCCCCGAGGATGTAGCAAGCAAGGATCCTCATTCACAACGCGCGCGCGCACACACACACCACACACACACACTTGTTGGGCGACCAGCTCGGATCACTCGGGCGCTTCCAGCTCTCCGCGGGCACCCGGAGGGCCAGACCACTGACATATGTATACACATACATACATATGTGCACACAGGCACACCTCCCGCACACCAGCGCCCACTGGGGCACAGTCAGTAGCTTAGAATCTGCTTCAGCTTCTGCATGCTCAGCAGCACGGACACACAACCCGTGGCCATACAGAGCAACAGAACACAACCGGGTGTGACATTCGGCGACATGGACACACAAACGCAATCTCATGCCCTCACATACGAGTGTCACGGCCACAGTTCGCCAGATGAACACTCAAAACCCAGCCCCGCACACACATATTCCTTTAAAGCACACACCCTAACATAAATTATGTTACACTTCTTGGCCAGAACACAGGTACACAACACATGTCTCGCTTGCACCCCTCGACTGCACCCATAAACACAGAACCCAGTGTTTCAGCACACTCCTTGACGGCACACGCCCTAACACAGCAAGTGGCACCCACAGCAGCACCTCACGGTCACAAACACAGAATCTACTGCTTCACACATCTTAACACTGGGTGTCACACACACCTTCCACCAACAGTGTCACATTACACCTTGCAGCGTATACACACAAACACACACGCTCTGTCCCTCAGCCTCGGAGGCCAGATTCCGTCAGGGGAAGCCGCCGGGCCACCCGGAGAGCCCCTAGCGCCCGTTTCCCCTTAGCGCCGTACAGTGAGTGTAAATTTCGGCCCAGCGGGAACCCTAGGGGCTGGCGGGACCTGCTTCCCCGCTGGCGCCTCCCCACCCCCACTCCGGGGCCGGCCGGCCGGGAATTCCCGGAACGAGCTGGACCTGGCAGGCCGCGCCAACCCCCTCCCGGGAGCTCCAGGGCCCTAGGTCCCTTTGCAGAGGGTGCAAGCCTTGGGCGGTGTTTGCGACCCTCTTCGGACCATTTAGCTTCGTTCTCCAAACCACCTGGATCCCCAGCACACCTGGGGCCCACACACCTGTGTCCTTCTCACACCTGGGCGTCCTCTCCGCCGGGTCCCGGCTGCAGGCCAGAGTCATGTGTGCGGGCAAGGCCCTGGGACCAGGAGGGCACGCGCGCTGCACGCGCAGGAGCACAACTGGCAGGCGAGAAGGACTCGCACCCCTTCCCCCCACCTACCCTAGGGAGCCCAGACTTCTGGCCTCAGTTTTTCAGCAGTGGTCGGAGACCATTCCTTCTAGCAGGAAATATTCGGGGGCTGCTTTGAGGTCTTTGACGATTGAGAGTGGGGCAAAGCCCCCTTTTTCCGCTAGAGGGTCCGTTTTACGAGAATTTCTCCTCCGGGCCGGGCTCGCTGCTTTGTGATTCCGGCGCTGGCTCCCTCCCCGCCCACTCACTGCGCCCGCTGCGCGGCTCTAGACGACGCCGGCTTGAGGGGGTCCCTAGGCTGAGGCCCGAGAGGCGGAGGAGGAGGGAGTCCCCGCGGCGGCCCCTGGGGCGGGGGGCACCAGGGACACGCCGGTGAGGCGCGTTCTCACCGCGCCGCGCTCGCGCCTCGCCCTGAGCTCGGCCCCTGGGGCGGGGGGCACCAGGGACACGCCGGTGAGGCGCGTTCTCACCGCGCCGCGCTCGCGCCTCGCCCTGAGCTCGGGAAGGCCCGGCGTCGCCCTGCTGAGGGTGGGGGTGGGGTGGGGCCGGCCGAGCCGGAGGCTGGCGAACAGCCGCCGTCCCACCTCCCCCGACACACTCTCCCGCGTCCTCTGGGAGGAGATACCCCGCGCGCAGTTGGGGTACGGGGAGCGCCCGCTGACCGCGGCGGTGTAGGCTGAGGTCTGCCCCGGCCGGCAGAGTCCAGGACGTCGTGCCGGAAAACGCCGAGAGCCTTCCATTACCTGCTCTGGGCCAACCCTTGGTAGCTGCCAGGAAGGAGAGCGCGCAGAAGGTGTTTGTGACAGCCCAGAGGTCTAGGCGTGTGTGGGGTGGAGGGGTGTTACTTTCTTGACGTGGCAGTCTGGGAGGATTGAAATGTGTAATTACGACCAGACCAGGGGATGGAGTGGAATCGGGGAGAGAGGGGTGAGACGGGCCTCCAGAGACTGCCAGGGGCGGGGTGGTAGGGGAGCAGGTCCGGTTTCAGTTCTGGCTGCATTTAGTTTCTTCCCTTCCCTCCCACCCAATCCCCAATTCCAAAAGGGATTTCAGCTGGAAAGGGGGGTCTTGCTGGTAAGGCGTCCTCCTGGCAGACGGGCTGCTGCTGTGGCTGCTTGGTCAGGGGAGCTGGGCTAGGTAGAGATAGTGAGCTAACTGCTGTGGAGAGTGGGCGGAAGGGTCAGGAGAAGGTCTGCAAGGGTGGGGGGAGGAGCTGAGCAGGAGTCAAGGCTGGGGGGAGAGGAGACGGGAAAGGAGGAGGCCCTTCTGATACGGGTAGGTCTGCCCCTACCGTGAGAGAGGATAGTTGGTGCTGCAGAGACAGATTCTTTCAACCCTGTATTGAGCACCTACTGTCTGCTAGGGCCCATGGTGGGTGATGAGGATGCAGTACTGTAGTAAGACAGACACCACCCTTGCCTTCATAGGTCTTCCCAACTGGCAGGGGATTGGCTCATTTATTTATTGAACCAATGAGCACCTACTGTTTGCCTGATGTTGGAAATAAAGTGCTGTCTTCGGTGATGGAAAGCTATCTGTCCTTTACAACGTAATAGACCTTAATGCATCAGCTCTCATTTAATCCTCCCAAATAACTTCAAGAAGCAGGATTATTTCCATTTCACAATATGGAAATATGTTCAGAGAGGTAAAGTCACTTGGCCAAGGTCACACAGCTAGGAAGTGGTGGAACCAGGGTTTGAACCCCGACAATCTGACTCAAGAATGCAGGTGCCTGGAAACCCTGCAGAGGCTAACAGAGGGTTGTGAAAAAGAAGGGAGAGGAGCTGAGGGCTGTGCACTTATTCACTGTGGGAAGCCTCTGAACAGCTCCACCCCACACAGCCCAGCTTGCTTACCCTCCTCTCCCAGATGTTTGCTGTGTCCCTTGGTGTTTTGTGCCCACAGTGGTGGTGACTGTTGTGTAACAGTGCAGGAGTGAGGGTCAGGGCTGACCTGGCCTCTGGGACAGTGATGTCTGCCCCTGTGTGTTTCCTCTCTGGCCACAGCA
>NW_006795869.1:368277-375317 GCF_000442215.2 Lipotes vexillifer | reverse complement strand
CAGCAGGAAATGGCCCCTGGTCCCCGAGGTGGACTGTCAATGAAGGTTCCAGGTGAACCCTCAGCACTGTTCTCCTTCCTCCCCAGATGTTGACACAGATGGCGTTTTCGTTGCCCTTGCCTGGACTCTGCCCCCTCACACCTCACTGTGCCCCTCTGGCCTGAGAAGAATGAGTCACTGTCCCTACTGAGGCTCTGGCTTCTCAGGGTCCTGGGTGCCCAATGTCGCCAGGTGAAGGTGGGGACACCCCTGCTGGGAAGGCAGCCAATGCCTAGGGAAGGGCAGATAAGGCACTAATCGTTTCAAAGGCTGCCGTCTGGTACTAATGACTCCCAGCAGCCAACCACCAGGACAAAGTTCAGGGATGGTGGGAGCAGGGGATAGGAAAGGCTGCCTCACTGCCACTCCTGGCTGTTCTGTCTCTCTCTCTGCATCCTGGGAGGCCTGGGTTCCTTTGGACCTTGAACCCTAGGCTCTCTCTTTCTCTTTCACTCCTTGCCCTGCAGGTTTAGCAGCCCAGGGATTGTGTGTGTGTGTGTCTGTGTCTGTGTGTGTGTCTCTGTGTGTGTGTGTGTGTGTGTCTGTGTGTGTTGGCGGGGGCGGGGAGGGGGGTGCGGCAGGGGTGGTACATAGCAACCACTCATTTGCCTTCCCCCATCCAGCCTTTTCCCAACTCACGTGAGGAAGCATTCTTATTTCTCAAATCCCAACTCTTCTGCTTACTACTTCTGTGACCTAAGGCAATTATTATTTTTGAGCCTCAGTTTTATCATCTGTACTATGGGGAGCCATAAATTAATAATAAATAGTACCCATTTCAGTGGATTGGGAGGATTAGATGGGAAATGGATGTAAATGTAGTAAAATCTCTCCGGGAGTGTTAGTTGGGTTGATGATGATAGTGAGGAGAGTGATGATGATAATAAAGGTGATGATAGTAAAATTTATGCTTCTTTCTTAACTCCAAAGACCTAGAGTACCTCAAAGTTGTTCCCAAAAGGTTCCTGACCCTTGCTGCCTCCACCTTGCTGCCTGGGGGTTTCTCCAGGTCCCTCTTCCAGAATCAGAATTCCTAAGGGTGGAGCCAGATAATACTCATTTTAAAGGAACTCTCCAGGTGCTTAAAAGAGCCTAAACTCTCTTCAGCTCTTATTGGGCAACCTACTCTGGGCAACCTCCCCCAACCCCATTTCCCCCCCAGATTCCTCCTTCCTCCCAGGAAACCGTGCCCCCCCCCCCAATATCCTTCAGCGCCCCCAACCTTGCTTGCCTTGGATATTCCCTTTTGGTTTTCTTCCCAACTCAGAAGTTAGATGCCACAATCCTTTCCTGACCCCTAAGGGTGACAGGGTGAGTGAGAGAATGTGTATGAGAGTTAGGGGGCAGGCGTGCGGAGGGGGGATGGGGGGGGAATGTGTCACAAGCATGCTATGTTTGTGCTGCCTGGAAGGCCTGAGGGGTTAGAGCCCCTGGTTGTGACCCAAGATGGGGAAGGAAGCCCCCAAGTTCAGTGCTTAATCTGTAGCTCTTAGAGCGGCTACAAATGAAAGCCACCCTGATGGTGCCAGACCACGGACTTCTGAATTTGTAGCCAAAATTTGTGAGTGTTCATTTTCCTTGGAAAAATCTGCGGTGTGGTTTCATAAAATTCATAAAGGGGAATGTGACCCAAAAAGGTTACAAACCGTTGATCTGGAGGGAGTGAGTGGAGGCAGGCCGGCACTGCTTTATTTCTCCTCTTTGTCATGTTTAGGGTAACTCCCAAGTAACCCCCACCCTGCCAAGACTTCTGCACGGAATCGGTGCTCACAATGATCCCATGTTGTGTGTGTGCTGTGCAAGGGAGGGCAGGATAAGGCGCCAAAAAGGGAATGAGGTTCTTTGGAGACAGGTGTGTTTGGGTTGAGGCTTGTTGGTAAGATGAGCCCAGTGCCAGGTCCATGCAGAGAGAGGGGAAATGGCTGGAGGGTGGATCCAAATAGAGCATCAGATAAATTCCTCCCTCCTTTAAAGAGATTAAGATTGCAGCTGAGACCAAACACACACACTAATCTGATAACAGCCTCACAGGCGTTGGGCCTATTAGTGCGAGGAGTGACCAGGGAGGGGCTGTGCTTGTGTAAGGAATCTGCCTTCAATGACCATTTGCTGAGAGTCTGCTAGGGACCTACACAGGGAAGGATTAAATCAGACCCCAGGGAGTTCTCAGTGGAGTAGGGAAATTGGGCAAGAAAACAAGCAGTGACCATACAGAAAGTTCCAGGATAGGCTAAGCCTGAGAGGTAAAATAATCACAGTCATTCACGAGCTGTTACTGAGTACCTACAGTGTGCAGGGTCCAGGGCAAGGCCCTGAGGATGTAGGAGTAAACAAAGCAGAGGCTCTCCCAGTCTCCGCTCACAGTTTTATAGGACAGAGAAACAATTCACAAGTTATTTCCCAAACAGCTACCTAACTACAATTGTGAGTGCTTTGAGGGAGCATTTGTTGAATACTCACTGTGCTAGGCATCTAGCCCACATGATCTCAAACTCCCTAGGAAAGAGATAGTATTATCCCCATTTTACAGATAAGGAAACTGAGGCTCTAAGTCAATTGCTCCAGCTCACGCAGTCAGAAAGTGGGCAGCTGGGGTTTGCCTCAGACTGTCTGATGTCACATCCCCTGCTCTTCTCCACCCTGCTGCCTTACATCTGTCAAAGGGGTACAGCCCAACAAAAGTGACAAATAGTCCTTGAGTTAAAACCACTGTCAGCTCCGCAATGACAGATTGCATCTGTCTTGTTCGCTGCTGTGTCCCACTGCCCAGGATAGAGCCTGGAATGTTGTAAGTGCCCAATAAACGCTCACTGAATGCATGAAATGAGCACCTATAGTACGCCCAGCTCTGTGAAGGTGAATGGGTGGGGGCTGGGGGATGAGTGTAGGGAGCCCTGTCCCTTCCTTGTCCCTTCCTTCGGGATGCTTGGAGAGGAATAAGTACACGATAACTGGGGTTGAACAACACGGGCGGGCGGTGTCCCAGGCTGCACAGTGATTCATTGCCATGGGATTGAGACACACAATAAGTGGCTGTGAGTTGGAGGAAGGAGAGGTCACCGAGGGCTGAAGAGGCCTGGGAAGGCTTCCTGGGTGACCAGAACCTGCCGTCAGTGGGGTGGGTGTGGCTGTGACAGGGCCTGGGGTGGGATTTCCAGGTATGGGGCACGTACTCCAGGAGCTAGGGAAGGGAGATTGAGCCTGAGCCTCTGCTGAAAATACTGGGCTGAAGACTTTGGATTTGAATAGAAGGGCTGGCCGGGGTCGTGGTAGTGCTGGAGAGGAGGAGGGGGTCAAGACTGGGACTTAGCTGGAGGGTCTGGCTGGGGTCTGCTGATGCACAGCTCAAAGCTGGGGGAGATGGGCAGAAGAAGCAGGCTCTTGTGGTGATGGCGGTGCAGCTTGTGGTTGGCTGGGGCATACAGGGCTCTAACTGGAAGGATTTGGGGGTGGGTGGGGAGAGGCAGGTATGAGATGGGACTGGACCCATTAAGCGGGGGAGGGGCCAGATGTTCACTGAGAGACTGAGCAGGGGTATATGGGGAGTGAGTGGTCAGGGCAAGGCTGCTGGTGTTATTGGCAGCTCTGTCCCAGTTAGACCTGCTGGGCTCCTAGTTGCTGAGGATAGGCTGGGGCAGCTCCCAATGCCAATTCCAGGGCTAGTCAGCTCTGACCACAGGCCTGACCCCAGTCTTGACGCCTACTCTCTTCTTCCACATACCTGCCCGTGTCTTTCCTCCCCGCCGTCCCCTACCCTGGTGGACAGGGAGGGTAGAGGAGCCCCGGGAACTGTGTGTGTACACACAGGTGTGAGTGCCCAGGGGCATCTTTGTTTGGAAGGGGGTCGGGGAGGGCTAACACCTACTCCACAGCCCTAACCGTTTTCAAGCCTTGATTGGTGCCCAGTCCAAGCTGGCCCTTCATGAGGGCAGGGACATTGGGCACTAGGGTGATTACTGCCAGGAGAAAGGGATCTGAGATGTCCTACCTCCTGTGCGTACACTGACTTGGCATCTCAGAAGGGAGAGGAACGTGACGTCATCCCTTCTCCCTGCAGCCAACGTGAGTGGCCCTCAGTGTGGGTGGCTGATGATCCGGTGTCTGGGGAATGTGAGGGTACCTGCGTCTCTCTCCTACCTTGTATGTGGCAGGGGGTGGGGGTGGGGGGGGGTGGGGGGTTGCTCCTGGTCTCGCCCTTCCACTTGCTGTCTCTCCCTATCTCAGTGTCAGGGTAATTAGCATGGGTGACTATGGCAGGAGAGGAAACTTACAGACCGAGCTTGCAAAAGTGTCTTAGAAAGGAAACAGCTTAATATAATAAAGGGAGTTACTACTTCCTGTATTAGGAAAATAAAAGCAACAGCAACATTCATCTGAATGAAAGCAAAACTACTCAGCAAACGCCCTTCCACTTGCTGTCTCTCCCTATCTCAGTGTCAGGGTAATTAGCATGGGTGACTATGGCAGGATGCTGGTGAGAAGGAGGTGTTGGGCAAAGCACAGAGTAGAGAGCGGGGAGGGAGGGAGGGAGGGAGTGTCACGTGGGTCAGGGCGTTCCATGGGCAGGAACTGCTCTAGACCTGCTCCTCCAGCTGGGGCAGACACCGCTGCTACACCAGCTGTGGGTGAGACTCAGGGTTCTGGGTTCTGTACTGGGGCAGAGATCTCTCCTGGGAGATCAGTGTGTAGGTGGCAGAGGGGGAGTCGGGGGCTGGCTCTGGGCAGCCCTCAGGGCCTGGGCTCTCCTCCCAGCTGACCCCCTGTTTTGTCTCCCTCGCGTACAGCCCTCCTGATTCTGGAGCCTGCCCGGATGGGGTCCCTGAGGCGCAGCCCAGGCCCTGGGGGGCGACGGTTGCTGCTGCCTGCCTCGCTGCTGGCACTTCTGCTGCTGCTGGCTCCATCCCCAGGCCACGCCACTCGGGTGGTGTACAAGGTGCCAGAGGAACAACCGCCCAACACCCTCATTGGGAGCCTCGCAGCCGATTATGGTTTTCCAGACGTGGGCCACCTATACAAACTAGAAGTAGGCGCCCCGTACCTGCGGGTGGATGGCAAGACGGGCGACATCTTTACCACGGAGACCTCTATCGACCGCGAGGGGCTCCGAGAATGCCAGAACCAGCTCCCTGGTGAGCCCTGCATCCTGGAGTTTGAGGTGTCTATCACGGACCTCGTGCAGAATGGCAGCCCCCGGCTGCTAGAGGGCCAGATAGAGGTCCAGGACATCAATGACAACACGCCCAACTTCGCCTCACCAGTCATCACGCTGCCCATCCCCGAGAACACCAACATTGGCTCGCTCTTCTCCATCCCGGTGGCTTCGGACCGCGATGCTGGCCCCAACGGTGTGGCATCCTATGAGCTGCAGGTGGGGCCCGAGGCCCAGGAGCTATTTGGGCTGCAGGTGGCAGAGGACCAGGACGGAAAGCAGCCGCAGCTCATCGTGATGGGCAACCTGGACCGGGAGCGCTTGGACTCTTACGACCTCACTATCAAGGTGCAGGATGGTGGCAACCCCCCACGCGCCAGCAGCGCCCTGCTGCGAGTCACTGTGCTCGACACCAATGACAATGCCCCCAAGTTCGAGCGGCCGTCCTACGAGGCTGAGCTGTCTGAGAACAGCCCCATAGGACACTCAGTCATCCAGGTGAGAGGCCTCTCCATCTAACTGTCAGGGTGACCCACGTTTAGAAATGGGAGCCTACCCCAACCTCGTGAGAGTTCCCTTCACTTAAGGGCAAGATGGCCGAGATATTGTGGTGAGATCTCTTTTCCCCAGCCCCCGCCTGGTGAGACCTTCCCACAAGCCCACCACACCCCAGCAGGGCATTTACTTTCCTCTGTCAAGCTATTCAGGTGACAGTGGCATAGCATATGAACAGTGATTCCCCCCCATCCCCGAGGCAGACTCAAGCTGGAGAAGCCTCTGCAAAGTGAAACCCCCTCCCGGGTCAAATGATATCCTTCTCCCCAGCCAAGTGAGCTGAGCTGGAACAAGTGAGCCGCCTTTTGTCCAAGTAGAATCTCTCCAGAGATGAGAATGTCTTCCCAACCAGGGGCCCTTTAGCCACATGCGAGTTTCCTGAGGCTGGAGGACAGAGCCTTGCTTTGCCCATCCCTGACAGTCACATGAGATCATTTTAGCCAGCTGAGTCCTCAGAATTCTAGAAAACTGTACACAGATGTCTATATACCCACCTCCTCCCCTAGGCACAGGGTACCCATGGGTGTGGGGTGCTGGGCACGGTAGGCGGGGGTCGGTGGCCTCTGCTGAAGCTCTCAACACCCCTCCCGATGGGAACTGCCCCAGGGGCCGGGCAGCTTGGTGGGGTCAGGGGCCTGGGAGAGAGCAAAGAAAGCGTCCCTGCAGACAGGTGGGCGTATCTCCCACTGTCATCTCAGCCCTGGCCTCCTGCCAGCCCCAGCTCCTTTCTCCTTCCCCACGGGCTGAAGCTGTCTGTCTTTGATATGAGGGAGCTGAGGAGGGCTCAGCCTGCCCTGCACACCATTACCCATCCTGGGAAACCCTTCGTCCCAAGTCCTCAGGCTGAAGCAGGGCACGGGGAGGAGTTCTGGCCTTTTTTTGGAGGCTGGTGGACTGGAACCTGTAGAAGAGAGACTGAGAAAGAAAAGGGAGACAGACAGTCGGGGATGGCGCATAATACTAGCCTAGGTGCCAGGTACTGTTCTGAATACATTA
The DNA here is from genome assembly GCF_000442215.2 of Lipotes vexillifer. Taxonomy (NCBI): domain Eukaryota; kingdom Metazoa; phylum Chordata; class Mammalia; order Artiodactyla; family Lipotidae; genus Lipotes; species Lipotes vexillifer. The sequence continues at coordinate 368,578 of NW_006795869.1, read as the reverse complement.
TGTGTATTATATCATTTAATCTCCACAGTACAATGTAAGCATTATCCCCATTTTGCAGATGGGGAACTGAGCCCACAGAGATTAGGAAACTTGCTTGGTAACCCCCACCTGATGTGTTCAGCTTCCACCTTGGCCACATCCAACAGTTTGGCTTCAGAGCCCATGTGTGTAAGAGCTGGGAGGTGGGATGACGCAGGAGAATGGGGCAGAGACGAGGCTACGGGTAGACAGAGCAGAAAAGAGAGGATGGGAGAGAGCCAGCAGTGGGAAAGAGGCAGAAGGAGAACTGAGCAAGATGGGA
>NW_006795869.1:363716-368267 GCF_000442215.2 Lipotes vexillifer | reverse complement strand
GAGCAAGATGGGAGGGAAAGAGAGACAGAAGTCAAGAGTCAGAGACAGAGACAGAGAGGTAAGATGGCAAGAGAGGCAGACAAGGAGGTGGGTGACCAGTCTAGAGACAGGGAGACAGTGGGGATCATAATGAAAAAGTTGGTGACAGACTGGGGGAACGGGGATGGGGGGGGCGAGGAGAAACCATTAGAGGGGTGAGCAGAGACCAGGTAGCTCACCAGTGTTTTCACTGTCAAAAAAATCCTGATGGGAAGGAAAGGAGACTAGCAGTGGCCTGAGGGCCTGCCAGGTGCAATGCCCAATACTGTGTCAGCACCGATTTTCAGAGCTGGATGGACAAAAAGAGGGATAAATGCTATTTAGGGATCACTTGCCATGTGCCAGGCACATGTTAGGCATTTTTACACTTATCGTCCCATTTAATCCTCACCACAACCCCGTTAAGTAGGTTCTATTATTATCCCCATTTTACACATTTGTAGACTGAGGCTTGAGGATGTTAAATAATTGGCCCAAGGCCTCATAGTTGGGAAGTGGCAGAGCTGGGATTTGATCCTAGGACTCTTGCTCTGCTCCCCAGAGACTCTGCCAAGTTGCGCCTATCCTGTCTGCCCCCTACCCCCTCCTCCCCCGCCCCCGCCCGTACTGCCATCACATTCTGTTGGGCTGTGACCTAACTCCATCCCTCTTGTTTCTCCCTGACCAGTGCTACCTCATGGCCATTCCCACCTGGCTCCTGTTGCCCCTTTACCACCCATGTTTGTATAGACTTGGGCCGAGTGTGTGTCGGCCTTGGCGTGGGAGGATGTGCCCACTGCAAAGGGACAGACAGTTCATTGTGTGATGCTGGGAGCCCAGCCCGCTGCCAGCAGGCTCTGTGGGCTGCACCAGCCCCTCCCTCCTGGCCGCAGGCTCGGCTGGATTCCTCAAGTTGATGCCTAGCCAGCGCCAGCCATGGGAGGGGAAGAGAGATGAAACAGGTTTCCCCGGTTTTGACAGAGTAGTGACCTGGCCTGGCGGGCTCCCTCTGACCCACATCCCTACCTGGCTCCTGTCAAAAAAGAAATCCCCTCACCTGTGGCCTCCAGAGGGGCACGTGGGTCTCCATTCGTGTGCCAATAGACACGTGCACAAACACATACCTTCTCACATAATCACAACACGTGTGTGTGCATGCATGCATGCATGTTGCACACATATGTCACGCATACACACCATCTCTACTACGCACACCTTTCCAGCTCTTCAGAAGGGTTTGCAGGCCAGTTTAATTGGGTGGAAGGGCTGCCCTAGCTGCTAATTGGATCCTCATCCCCATATTTGGGTGGACTAGTATAGGAGTGATAAGTAGAGTTCAATTCTGCTCTGTCCCATCTCTAGTAGTAGCTTGTAGCCCCACTGGGGATTTGTGGGCTGTATCTGTGCTCTTCAGGGAAATAGATCAGTAATATATGCCAAAGTGTCAGGATTGGGAAAAGGGCAGGGCATGCATGTGCTGCTTTTGGAAAGGGTGCCTTGTTAGATTAGTTGCGTCTGCCATGCTCGTTGGAAAGGCAGAAATGTGTCGCTTAACTTATCCCCAAACTAACCCAGCCCTGTTTTCCTTGTTTTTTTCCCCCTGCCCTGTAGGTGAAGGCCAATGACTCCGACCAAGGTGCCAACGCAGAGATCGACTACACGTTCCACCAGGTGCCCGAGGTTGTGAGGCGTCTTCTGAGACTGGACAGGAACACGGGACTTATCACTGTGCAGGGCCCCGTGGACCGCGAGGACCTAAGCACCCTGCGCTTCTCGGTGCTTGCCAAGGACCGAGGCACCAACCCCAAGAGTGCCCGAGCCCAAGTGGTGGTGACCGTGAAGGACATGAACGACAATGCCCCCACCATTGAGATCCGGGGCATAGGGCTGGTGACTCACCAAGACGGGATGGCTAACATCTCAGAGGACGTGGCGGAAGAGACAGCTGTGGCCCTGGTGCAGGTATCTGACCGAGACGAGGGGGAAAATGCAGCTGTCACCTGTGTGGTGGCAGGTGACGTGCCCTTCCAGCTCCGCCAGGCCAGTGAGACGGGAAGTGACAGCAGGAAGAAATACTTCCTGCAGACCACCACCCCGCTCGACTATGAGAAGGTCAAAGACTACACCATTGAGATTGTGGCCGTGGACTCTGGCAACCCCCCACTCTCGAGCACCAACTCCCTCAAGGTGCAGGTGGTGGATGTCAATGACAATGCACCTGTCTTCACCCAGAGCATCACTGAGGTCGCCTTCCCAGAAAACAACAAGCCAGGTGAAGTGGTCGCTGAGGTCACTGCCAGTGATGCCGACTCGGGCTCCAATGCTGAGCTGGTTTACTCTCTGGAGCCTGAGCCGGCTGCCAAGGGCCTCTTCACCATCTCACCTGAGACTGGAGAGATCCGGGTGAAGACATCCCTTGATAGGGAACAGAGGGAAAGCTACGAGTTGAAGGTGGTGGCAGCCGACCGGGGCAGCCCCAGCCTCCAAGGCACAGCCACCGTCCTTGTCAATGTGCTGGACTGCAATGACAATGACCCCAAGTTTATGCTGAGTGGCTACAACTTCTCAGTGATGGAGAACATGCCGGCGCTGAGTCCAGTGGGCATGGTGACGGTCATTGATGGGGACAAGGGGGAGAACGCCCGGGTGCAGCTCACGGTGGAGCAGGACAATGGTGATTTTGTTATCCAGAACGGCACGGGCACCATCCTCTCCAGCCTGAGCTTCGATCGGGAGCAGCAAAGCACCTATACCTTCCAGCTGAAGGCGGTGGACGGCGGCGTCCCACCTCGCTCGGCTTACGTTGGCGTCACCATCAACGTGCTGGATGAGAATGACAATGCACCCTTTATCACCGCCCCTTCCAACACCTCCCACCGGCTGCTGACCCCCCAGACCCGTCTGGGTGAGACGGTCAGCCAGGTGACAGCTGAGGACATTGACTCTGGTGTCAACGCTGAGCTGACCTATAGCATCGCCGGTGGCAACCCTTACGGACTCTTCCAGATTGGGTCACATTCCGGTGCCATCACCCTGGAAAAGGAGATTGAGCGGCGCCACCACGGGCTGCACCGCTTAGTGGTGAAGGTCACTGACCGCGGCAAGCCCCCTCGCTATGGCACAGCCTTGGTCCACTTGTATGTCAATGACACCCTGGCCAACCGCACCCTGCTGGAGACCCTGCTGGGCCACAGCCTGGACACGCCGCTGGACATCGACATTGCTGGGGATCCGGAATACGAGCGCTCCAAGCAGCGCGGCAACATCCTGTTTGGCGTGGTGGCGGGTGTCGTGGCCGTGGCCTTGCTCATCGCCCTGGCCGTGCTCGTGCGCTACTGCCGGCAACGGGAGGCCAAGAGTGGCTACCAGGCTGGCAAGAAGGAGACCAAGGACCTGTATGCCCCCAAGCCCAGCAGCAAAGTTTCCAAGGGAAACAAAAGCAAGGGCAAGAAGAGCAAGTCTCCCAAGCCCGTGAAGCCGGTGGAGGACGAGGATGAGGCCGGGCTGCAGAAATCCCTCAAGTTCAACCTGATGAGCGATGCCCCTGGGGACAGCCCCCGCATCCACTTGCCCCTCAACTACCCACCGGGCAGCCCTGACCTCGGCCGCCACTATCGCTCTAACTCCCCACTGCCTTCCATCCAGCTGCAGCCCCAGTCACCCTCCGCCTCCAAGAAGCACCAGGTGGTGCAGGACCTGCCACCAGCAAACACTTTCGTAGGCACTGGGGACACGACGTCCACGGGCTCTGAGCAGTACTCCGACTACAGCTACCGCACCAACCCCCCCAAATACCCCAGCAAGCAGGTAGGCCAGCCCTTGCGGCTCAGCATGCCCCGGCCCCCACCCCACCCCTACCACGGGGCCATCTGGACCGAGGTGTGGGAGTAACAGAGCTGGTGTCTCGGGCCTGCAGTGCTCACCAGCCCAAGTCAGTGGTGGGAGGTGGAGCCAAAGATCGGGGGATGCTGGGACCACTGATGACCCTGCTGCCTCACCCAGGCTTGGAGGGTCGGGCCGAATGAAAACTGAGGGTGTGCTCCGTGTGCCCCCCCCCGCCCCCTCCGCACTGGGAGAGGCCTGTGACTTGTCACATCCTGGGACACTGGACCACCCGCTGGGTCCTGCAGGTGGGGACTGATGGGTAGGTGAGCAGAAGGGTTTGGAGGCAGAAGCGGGGGGGGAATGGAGAAGTCTCCTCCAAACGTGGGTCTCTGTCCGAGACCAGCCACGGGTGCTTCTCTAGAGGGCAGAGGGGGAGACCTGGGGTCCTGGTGGGTAACCAGGTGGACGCTCTGTCAGGGGCCTCCCCACTTGTGCCTTCTCTGTGTACTGTGTGTCACCCTCTTCCCCACCCCAGACTCCTGGGGCTGGGCCCCAGTTCCCCTCCCCCAGCCCCAAACACTTTGCCCTGATAATAAAGTTCTCTATTTTTGGAGTTTTGGCTTCTTATTTTCCTGGAACTGAGAGAAGGAGCGAGAGAGACTGGAAACAGCCCTTTGTCCGATGTCCTGCCTCAGTTTCCCCATTCCT
>NW_006795869.1:349686-363610 GCF_000442215.2 Lipotes vexillifer | reverse complement strand
CCCCGCACCGCCCCCCGCACCATGACCGTGTCCATGATTGGGGGAAGTGCTTTCTGAGCAGGCTTCAAATGGAGCTGTCCAGCAGTGTCCCCTTCCCTCATGTTTGTGAGACCTCCCTGGGAATGGCACCCTTTACCAAGAAAGCGGACGGAGATGCACCCAAGTCCTGCCCTTTTTCCGCTGGCTGAGACTTGACCTTGCCCATTTGTGCACATCGGAGCATCTCCCAACAGAGCTCAAACCAGAGCAGCTGGTGGGGGTGGAGTGCAGCCTGGCTGCCTCAGGCGAAGGCAGAGAACCTCTTAATTATACCAGGCACCTTCCCTCGAGGTAAGATCTTCCCAAGCCCTTTTCCCAGTCTCTTCCTCCCAGTACCGCTCAACACCCAGCAATTAGCCTGCTCTGCCCTGTGTCTCCCCACCATGGTCACCAGTCTGGGCTGCCGGGAGGGAGGGCCCAGGGAGAGGGGAGGATATCCCCCAGTGCTATGGACTGACCTGCTCTGTATCCCCACTGCTGACCAGGGCTGAGGCGCCCTATCCGGGCCCCTCCCTTCCCTTCCTTCAGCTCCTTGCTCTGGCCACCCTGAGCTGCTAGCTCTCACTCACTCTCTCTCTCTCCGTCTCTCACTTCTTGCTCTCCTGGGTCTGCCCTGTCTCTGGCTGTGCCTGAGGAGGAGGCTAAAGTCTGGGTGAGGGGCCTCGGGTCCTGGGGGAGTCTCTGAGGCCAGAGGCAACCTGTCTCCATGGCGACTGAAGAGGCTTGAGACACTCCCAGGAGGTCCAGGGCGCCAGCTCTCTACTCTGATTCCGTCCACAAACTCCCCAATGCCCCGGGGTACCCCCAAAGTAAAAACTCCTAGGGGCTTTGGAGGAGTGGTGCATGGGGAAGTGAAATCTGGTTTCATCGCATTTCCCTTGGACAGATAAGCATCTCTAGGGTGACCTCCAGCAGCTCCTGACCAATCATTCTCTCTCTTTTGTTCCTCTCCTTGCTGCCACCGCCTCTCTCTTTCTTCTGTTCCTTTAGCTCCTTAATCTCTTTTTCCTTCCCAAGGTCTGAGGGATTATCCCTTACTCAGCTCCAGTCCAACCCATCCATGGAGCCCCACTGAACATTCAAACACAACAAAACCACAACACCACTGTCATCATTAAAACACATAGGCTGAATCCCTACTCTGTGCTCAGCATAGTACTAGACCTTGAGGAAAAAATGGTCATATTTCTACAAGACATACAAGTAACAAGGTGAGGCAGTTGAGAATCGTGGTGTCGATTCTCACCAGTGAGAAGTGCCATATATTAAAGCTTTTCCCAAGTTGTTCTGCCACTTCTGCCACTACTTGCTTCCATTTCTTTGAGTCCTTACCAGGTGCAAAGTACCATGCTGAGCATTTTATGTGAATTAGCTCATCCACTGCTCATAACGCTTTGTGATGCAGGTCATTGTACAGAAGTGAAAACTAGTTGGTTGGCGATGGAGGCAAATTCAAACACAAATCATCAGGAAATCTGATTGCCAGAGTCTGCTGTTTTCTGTTACGCTATAAAAAAGGGGTTCCAAGACTAAGTTCACGTTAACCTATTAAAGGCTCTGCAAAGCCTGCAAGAAGGGAAAACCTGTTAAACTTTGTGTAACTCTGGGTTTTCCAAATTTATTTGACCATGGTGCCCCCTCCCTTTCTTTGAGGCACATAGTTTGAGAAAACGTGCATAGGACGTGGGGGTGGGCTTCTGGGAGGGGAATGAGAACCCTGAGCCGGCTGTTCATAAAGTGAGGAGCTGGAGTTGGACGGGAGGCTGAGCCAATCCAGAGGCGGGAGTGAGTGAGCGTGACCAAGTTGGAGGCAGGGGGAGGGCAGAAAGGGGATTCTGGCTGGAGTGGAGGGTATAGGAGGGAGCTGAGACAGGAGACTGGAAGACTGTAGGTTGTAGAGGACATAGATGCTTTGCCAAAAGTTCCTTAAGAAGAAGTGGGAGGCCCTGAAAGCTCATGAGTTTTGGATGAACTGAGTTTGAGAGAGTTTACTGGAGTGTATGGTGGATTTAAAGTGGGTAGAGGTGAAGGTACAGGACTGCACCTCTAAGGTCTGAGCAAGGATGGTGGAAAAGGGCATGATGGATGGATGGATCAGGCTGACCTTCTGGAGAAATGACCCACAGGACTCAAGGGATAATTGGATATGGGATAGGGATGGGGAGTGAGTGGAGAGCTACCAGGATCCCCAGATAGATATCATCCTTCTGAGTCTGGGTGGTAGGATGATGAGATCATTGCCCATTGCAGAAGCTGAGTAAAGAAAAAGAATTTGGTTTCAGGCATGTTGAATCTGAAGGGTCCATAGGGACGGCCGATTGGAAATAACCAGCAAGGGTCTAGAACTTCTGGACTAGGGTCTGAGAGAGATTTTTGGATCTAGGCTTTTTAAGATTTGATAGTCATAGAATGATAGGGAATATTTAGTGTTGAGTATGACCCAAACCTCCATTTTACAGAAAAGAATCATAGGAAAAAGACCAAGTGATGTGCCTAGGAGGCAGGATTGAAGCCTTGGATTACCAGGCACAGGTTCTGCAGGGAGGGAGGGCTGCTGGCTAATGTCTTAAAGAAAACTGGAAAGAAAAACACCCAACAGCCAGACTGCCCTGTGCCTCCCAGACCCTCCTGGAACCTATTCACTCCATCACCGGGTGGACGTGCTCCTTTACATCCTCCCAGCCCCAAGTATCAGGTCAGTCTTGGGGATCTTGTCTGTCATCACCCAGACCTTTCAGTGTTTTGGATCCCAACGTGGATCTCGAGAAGGGTTGCCTATGCCTGAAGGTGGGGTGGGAGCCAAGGTGGGAAGGCGGCTCCAAAGCTCCCTGTGCTGACAACCTCCCTTACCCCAGCTGCCTTGGATGGCACGGAAATTGTGTAGGGTATCAGGAGGGTGGGTCTGCAAACCTGGGACACCCTCCTCTGGCCATCTTGAGAACCTCCTATTGAGAGTTTTAAAGACAAAGCACCACAAGGTCTTAGAGGATTAGAAGGAGCCTGGAGACTCGTCAGCAGGGCCCTGGGCCGGGGCTGCTCCCACCCCTGGCCTCCAGGGGCCCGGGTCTGTGCCCTCCACAACTTCTAATTTCCGGTTGGCAGGAGAACCAGTGGTGGTCCCAGGTGGGTGTTTGGGGGATGGGTTGGTTGTACCGAGTGCCAAGCTGAGGTTGCCAGGTTCCTGGCATGATCGTCAACCCATGGCAGGCAGGCAGGGCTGCTGTCTGGGAGCAGCCTGTCACTGTTGCCCTCCCTCCACCCCAGTCCCCGCTCCAGGCTCCTAAATCCTGGCTCTACCAAGCCAGCGGCCCCTCCCGGAAGCTCCTTCCTATTTCCTAGAAGGAGTCTCCATTCGAAGAAGCCAGCCTTCCGAATCCCTGATGGATGCTGGGCCCCTCCTTCTATGCCCAGGTCCTCCTGGGCCCTGCCCTCTCCGGTTAATACTGTTTCCTGATCTGGAGGACTGCGGAGTTTCCACTGTTCTGCTACCCCACCCCCAAGGTGCCCTGGTTTGTCATCAGGCTCCCTTTCCCTCTTCCCTCCCACCTTTTTCCACTCCCAGGCGTCTCTGAAGGGGAACGCAGTGGGCACCTGGGTGGGTGGGGACTCAGCAGGGAGTCCTGCCTATGGCATTACAGACCAGGGGTGAGGAACAGAAGATCAGAAAGAGGTTAGCACCCCCACTGGATGGAGGCAATGAGAAGTTAACAGAGCAATGAGACAGGTGAGGAGCTGGAGTCTGGAGGGTGCTATTTGGAAATCAGGGAACTGTTCTGGTACTGGTGAGCTGTTTTGGAATTAGGAGTCTGTCCTGCTTTTAGGGAGCTGTTCTAAAAACTGGAGGCTTGCTGGTGTTTAGAGGCTATGCTGGAATTAGGGGAGTTGGCTGGTATTGTGCTGTTTTGGTGTTGGCTGTCTGGAATTAAACAGAGGCTGTGCCAGTACTGGGAAGCTGTGCTCTAACAAGTGGTTGTACTGGATTAAGCTTATTGTGCTGGCCCGGGAGCTATCATAACACTGGGGCCTGTGCTGTGTTGGGACTTCTAGTGCGTGGTCCTGGCTGTCCTGGGAGCTGACCTAGAATCAAGGGGCAGTCCTCTATTAAGGTCTCTGCTTTCTGGGGGGTTCTGCTGTGCTAGGGGGCTGGGCCTCTTCCTGGTTGCTGTTGAGGCCTAGAGGGCCAGGAGCTCTGGGGGTGGGCTTGGCTGGGGCTGTAGCCTGGTGCGGTGGTGGCCCCGTGGCGCAGGCTGGCCGGCCGGCAGTGACACTCCCTCTCCCTGCAGTTACCTCACCGCCGCGTCACCTTCTCCGCCACCAGCCAGGCGCAGGAGCTGCAGGACCCGTCCCAGCACAGTTACTACGACAGTGGCCTGGAGGAGTCTGAGACGCCATCCAGCAAGTCATCCTCGGGGCCCCGACTCGGTCCCCTGGCTCTGCCTGAGGATCACTATGAGCGCACCACCCCCGATGGCAGCATAGGAGAGATGGAGCACCCCGAGAACGGTGAGGGGACCCCAGGAATGAGTAGAAGCCTGTGAGCGACGACGAGACCTTAGAGATAGCCTCCATCTCTTGAGCTCTCATGTATTCAGCAGTAAACACTGTGCTGAGTGCTTTCTGGTACATATTCATTTAACCTTCACAACCGCTCTCTGATCTGAGAACTTTATTGTGCCCCCTTTACAGTGGGGGAAACGGAGGCTCAGAGAGGTTGAGTCACTTACCCAAAGTCATATACAGGAAGTGACAGAGCTGGGAGGGATTCAAACCCAGGCACCTCTGACTCCAAAGACTTTGAATTCAGCACTACTTTATTCTGCTTCCTGGGAACAGAGACCCTGAGAATGGGGGCCAGAGGGCTCAGGTAGTGGTGAGGGAACTTTGAGGGGATCCTGAGATAATGAGAGCTCAGAGGGCCTTGAGAAAAGGGAAGGGACCCTGGATGCTATGAGGAGCCCAGAGAAGGGTGTGATGATCCCCTGTCGGGAGGAGCAGGAGAGGGTTTGGCTGAGAAGGAGTGGGGAGGCCTGGGGAGGGGAAAGGCTTGTGTGGGAGGGGCTTGGAGGGTGATGGCAGACGTGGGATCTGGGCTGGAGCAGAGGTCAGCATGGGAATGGATGGGGGGGCGTGTTGTCAGAATGTATGCGTGTAGTGCGTGTGTGTGCGTGAAGGCACCTCTGGTGGCCCGTGGTGGGGAGACTAAATCAGCTTCCCCTTGGGATAGAAAGACTCTCCAGCTTACAGCTATCCTCAGGTCTCGTCCCCTCCCTCAGTCCGAACTCCCCCAGCCCGCCACAAGATGAAAAGCTCCACACCTCACCCCTCGGGCCCAGGGCTCTTGTCTAACCTCCCAGGGCCCAGGTCTCAGAGTGCCCTCCATCCCCACCCTGCCCATCCATGCGCGATCTCACGCCCGTCTCGTCCTTTTTGTGCCCGCGCAGAGCCGGCTGGCCGGAGCAGGCCCTGAGGTGGACTGCCAGGTATGTGGGAGCTGCTCTGGGGTCTGGGGTCTGTGGGACTCGGCCCAGCACCCAGCCCCGCCCACCCAGTGCCCGTGCTCTGCTCCGTGCCACATTGGGTCCCCCCACTCTGCCCTGAACTGAAGAGCCCCGGAGGGTTAACAACAGAGCTGTCCTCTCCTCACCTTGCACTGGCAGGAGGCCAAGCCAGGGCAGGTGGTGCCAGGGGAGTCCCCACCCCAGGTGGTGCCGCTCAGTCACATCCCTGGGTTGGGGGGGCACCGCCTGGTACTGTCCCCAAGCGAGGGCGGGACAGGGGCAACTGTGACAGGAAGTACTCAAGGCCCAGACGTTCCCATGGAGATCCCTGCTGCCCAGCAACCACACTGGCTACTGCTGATGTCAGACAGCCAACTTCTGTTCCCATGGGTGTTCTGGGCAGGGAGCGGGGCAAGGCCAGGGGGGTGGTGGGTGGTGTAGGGGCCGGAGTGAGGCGGGGAGGGGCTGCATGAGTGTGCTTGTGGATATGTGAGTGTGTGCTTCTACGCAAACCCCTGGCTTTGTAGCAGGGCCTTGCTATGCTGGCGTGGGGTGGGGTCCCAGGGCAACTGGGAGCATGGTGAGGCTGGAAGGGGCTCAGAAGGGAGGCATGTGCCCACCTTTGTCTGAGGATAGAGATGCCTGGTGTAGATTTGTGTGTCCACACCTATCTGAGGGTAGGGGTGTGTGTGTGTGTGTGTGTGTGTGTGAGAGAGAGAGAGAGCAGTAGAGAGAGAAAGAGATTGTGTCTTTAATGAGGATGGGGGTTTCCTCACCCCTATCTGAGGGTAAATGTGCATGTTTCAGCCTGTCTGGAGATAGATGACGGAGTGTGTAGATGGGGTGTGTGTTTGTGCACCTGTCTGAGGGCAGATATGGTGGATGTGTGAGAGGAGAGCTGGAGGGTGGGTGAGGATGGAAAGAATGTGTCTATTTAAGGACAGATTGTGTGTGTGTGTGAGAGAGCACGCATGCGGTGGATGGTGGGAGGGTGTGTGTCTATTGCGGTGGATGGTGGGAGGGTGTGTGTCTATTTGAGGGTGTGTGTGCCTGTGAGCTCAGTGGGCAGGATAGGGGCGTGCACCCCTGTTCCGAGGCGATGGTGGGAGGCCGTGGAGCAGAGCTCTGCGAGGCTGCCCTGCCTGAGGACCATCCTCCCGCCTCTCCCCTGCAGACCTGCGCCCTTTGCCTGACGTCGCCATGACTGGCACATGTACCCGGGAGTGCAGCGAGTTTGGCCACTCCGACACGTGCTGGATGCCTGGCCAGTCGTCTCCCAGCCGCCGGACCAAGAGCAGCGCCCTCAAACTCTCCACCTTCGTGCCTTACCAGGACCGAGGAGGGCAGGAGCCTGCGGGCGCCGGCAGCCCCAGCCCCCCGGAAGACCGGAACACCAAAACGGCCCCCGTGCGCCTCCTACCCTCCTACAGTGCCTTCTCCCACAGTAGCCATGATTCCTGCAAGGACTCGGCCACCTTGGAGGAAATCCCCCTGACCCAGACCTCGGACTTCCCACCTGCAGCCACACCGGCATCTGCCCAGACGGCCAAGCGCGAGATCTACCTGTGAGCCCCCTTCTGGCCGGCCGGCCATCCCTTCCCCAGCCACCGGCCAGCTCCCAGGCGGGCCCATGCCAGGGCCCCTGCTCCTGACCCCTCCAGCGTGGACTTCCTGGCCAGGGCCCTGAGTGGGGGGGTTACTGGCCTCATGACCACGCTGGCCCTTCCCCCATGCAGGGTCCAGGTCTTCTTCCCTCACTTCAGCCCCCAAACCCTAGGGAGCCCCCTCTTGCCCTTTATGGGGCTTCCCCCAGCTGATGCCCAAGAGGGCTCCCCTACAATGACTAGGCTCCGGTTCCCCGACTTCCAGGGATCACCCCCTCACTTTGGGCAGATGGTAGAGTCAAGGGTGGGCAGCACGCTTTTAACTCATTGTGTCCCGCATGGCCAACCAGGGCGGGCATAGGATGCCCCCATTCCAGCCCTGCAGCAGGGCTGAACTGGGCAGCCCCTCTCCCTGGGAACTCCCAGAGGAAACTCTTGACCGCCAGGGGCTCCCTGAAGGGCTGTTGTTAACCAAAGGTGGGGTGGGATGGCGGTGGGAGTGGGGCGGAGGCCTTGTCTTCCTATACTGCTCCTGGGCTGGCCCACCTGCCTGCCGCATGCCCATGCCTGGTCCCATCCGGGCCCCCCCCCCATTCCCACTGGTCATGCAGTGTCTGTATATAAGGACCTTGGAATGACGTCCCCATTTCTGCCTGATTTGCAACTTTTCTTGTTGATGTTGTGTTGTCTTGGGGGGGCCCCTCTGGGGGGGGACCTGCCCTGCGCCCCCTCCTCCCTGCCGCAGTGCCCCCCACCCCAGGCCTCTATTGTTCCATGTTGTAAATACCCCTGGGGCTGTGGCAGGATGGGGGTGCAGGCCAGGGAAACAAGGGGGGTGGGGGTGGGGATGGGGGAACACTCGCCTATCAGCAGAGCTGGGCTTTTATTTAATTTTTTTTAAGAATACAAATCTCTATTTTTTTGGAACTGTTGCGCTGTGCCCTGGGGTGGGGGGGATCCCCGCTCAGGCTGGCCCCCACATCCAGACGAGCATCACGGAGGGGCCCTGAGGCTGTGGGGGGCAGCTGGTCGGGGGTTGGGAGACTGTGCCTCTGGCCTGGTTGGGTGAGTTGGGAGCAGGAAGGTTTGCTCAGGGGGTGGCTGGTTGCTGCCCCCAACAGGGGGTACCTGCACCCTGCCCCCTCTCTGCTCTGCACCCCCCCCCCCAAGCCCCTGCCATGACTGACCCGTCAGCCTGTAAAACCACCATTGCCTTGATCTCAGGGGGTGGGAAGGGCTGCCTCAGGGCACCCTGGGCTCCAGGCCCCCTTCTCCCAGTTGGGCTTCCCTTTGCCAGGGTCGGGGGTCCCGTGGCGTGGGGGGATCAGGGGGCAGAGAAGCCCAGTCAGCCATGATGAGGTGGGATTCTTTTCTTCACCTCAGGGGGCAGGGTGTGAGGGGCATCCTGCAGAGGCCTCATCTCCCACTGTGGCCATCTCAAAGCCTCAGCCCCTCTTCCTTCCACAAACCCCCACTGCCTTGGCCCATACCTCTCCGGCTCCCCAGGGGCCCAGGCTGGGAGGCTGGAGACTCAGGGTATGGCCCTTGCTTGACTTAGTCTAAGCTTTGGGGGGCGGCCCGAGGGTGGGAGGGGTGGGTACAGGCTGCTGGGTCGTCTGGTGCCTTTGGGAGCTGTGCTGCTGGAGTCTTGACTCCTGTAACCCCAGAGACCCCACCCCCACCCCTGAAAGCCAGGGGGCTGAAGAAGCCCTTGTTCTCTGCTCCTTGCCCCTAGCTTGGCTTGGGGTAACAGTGCTGGGAAGGAGAGCATTGTTAGGCTCGCGGCCCCAGCATACACAGCCCTTCAGTGGAGGGCGGGTGGGTGGGGGAGTGTAGAGTGGCCTGCGGTGGCAGCAGCCAGGTCTAGGGATTGGCCAAAGGCTCCTTTCCCTGGGGGAGGCCCAGGAAGTGGGCTGGGGCTTGTTAAAGAGACAGCCCCTTCCCCCTGCACAAACGGGGCAGGTGCAATAGTGGTGCAGTTGGTAACGTGAGGTGCCCAGCTGGTGGGTCAGTGGCCTCGAGGGCTGTCCTGGGTCCTGGGGGTCAAGATTCTGGCAAGAAGATTGTACGAGGCCCATTTGCTTGGTGGAGAGGGTGGTCCAGACAGGGGGCGTTCCTGGGGCCAGTGGACTTCCCCTGGAAGCCCCTGGTGGCCTGGGCACCCTGGCCTGGTCTCGGAGACCCCTGCGCACTAGGTGGAAGGGCAGAGGAGCATTTTGCACAGTGGAGAAGCCAGAAGGAAGGGGGTGGCCCAGGTGGCCGGGAGGGCTGAGAAGCACAGAGGAGGAGCCCTTCCCACAGGCAAAGGCAGAGCCCCTAGCCCCCTGGTTGGGGTTGGGGCACTGAGTCTGTCACCACCTGGGCACTTGAGAGGTGAAACCAAAGGTGGGCAGGGGATGGGTGACAGCACTGGGGACCACCCCTGTTGGTCCTAGGTCTGTGAAGCCCTTCCCCAATGCCTTGTGTCGCGTACAGTTTTATGTACAAATAGGCGACATTTGGCCAGAGGAAACCCCGCTCAAACCCAGCGCCTGACCCAGTCAGTGTCTTCCTAGAGGGGACCTAGTCTGTCCCTACCCCCTACTTCAGAGCATGCCTCTTGGTATGGGGAGGGTATATGGGGACATACTTCTCTCCTAGGGTCCCTGAAGCGTGTCTCCCATCCTCGGGGGAGGGTCTCTGGGGCATCCCTCACCTCTGGGGGCTCCCTATGCCCTATCTCTCCCCTTGGGAGTCTCTGGGTTGGGGGGGACATGTATTCCCGCTGGGGACCATGGGAGCATGACTCCCCCGCTACCCAGGCTCTCTGGGAAGCCCGTTGTCCTCCCAGGGTTTCTCCGAGTACTTAAGGCGTGTCAGTCTTGGGCCATCTCTCTTCCCAGGGAAGGGGGCTATCTCTGAAGCATGTCTGGGAAGAGATGTTTCTGGCCCTCCCTGCACCTCTCCCCCAGGGGTGTCTCTGACCTGCAGCACTTCGGATGAGACTGGGCAGCTCTGAGCTGTCTTTTCTCCCAGGGGCTCTGGGATACCTCTCTCTCCTGAGGGCCCGGCCTCTGGAGCCATTTCTTCCCTGTGTGGGGGCCGTCTCCTGGTGTTTGGTTGGCTTGTGTTGGCCAAGAGAAAGCCTCTTAGGGGGCGTCTCCACGCGGGACTTCTCTGGGAGGGGGGACTGTGTCTCGCCCATGGGGTTCCCGGGCGAAGTTATTTCATAAGGCATCACTGTTCTAATTTATTTGTTTTCAGTGCCCTCATATTGCTCTTCGATTTGATGTTAGACACTGAATGATGCATAATAAAATTCTCTGAAACTTGTGGCCGTGTCTCTCTCGTGTGTTGGGGGGGTCGGGGGTCGGGGAGGGGGGTTTTGGGCGCATCGGATGCCCACACTGGGGTCGTGTTTCTCTTGGTTCGTGCCACTTCCCACCGCCTCGCTCCTCCCGGGAAGGGCTCCCGTCCCGCCCCCACTCCACCCCCAGTCCCTGGCGCTGCGAGCACAATCCCGTCGATTTGTAATGATTTCTGTCTCTGTCTTTCTCTTTCTCTGACCACCCCCGCCCCCGACCCCGCCGCGAGCATGCGCAGGCACCTCCCCTACCCCTCCGGTTCGGTTCGTTTCCGGTTTGTTTGCTGAGCTGTCAATGAAAGACCCGTGTAATTATTCCCGAGCTTTACAATAAAAGTGTGAAAACCGGACCCCACTTGGCTTCTTCTGGGCCCTCGGGCCGGCGTCCCGGGGAGAGTGGAGGCTCAGTCTGGGGTAGAGACCTTGGAGGGGGGCCGGGGGACGCGGACGGGAGAAGAGCGACCGAGACCCGTACTGGGATTAATCGGTTCCACGCAGGGATGGGGGCAAGAGGACGGACACTGAGGACAGGCATCCACTTCATACGCCTCAAAGTGGCCCCCGTGCCATCCGCTGGGCCCGATCCGCTCCCGGCAACCCCATTCCCACCGGAGCTGACATGCAGGCTAGGGGTTAGGCTTGGGGGGCGCGCCGCGCTGCGGAGGGTTAAGCTGCGCCGCCTTCTTCCAGGGGGCATGTATCCGTTCACGCACCCCTCATTTAGCAACGAGTTTGAATCGTGGAACTGGATAGGAGAAGGGGCGGGAGACATCTGTCCGACTGTCGCTCCCTCTCACGCTCAGGAACGAGGGTTGGAAGTCGATGTACGGGGACCCGAAAAGGTCGCAGCCCCCGTCCACGACTGCGCTCCCCTCCCCCTGCTTCCGGGCCCGAGCGGCCCGGGCCTCCTCAGTCCGGCTCCCGGGTAAACACCGGCTCCGGAGAGGTCGTAGAACAGAGACCGGATCAGCCGGTTTCCCGGCCCCGCCTCCCGGGGCGCCCCTCCCTCCGCGTGCGCTTCCGCTCAGCCCGCGCGCCGTCTACCCCCGCTCGCGCAGCGTGGGCCTGGCTCCCGGACCCCGGGGTTGGTTCAGCTGCTGGGATTAGTCGAGAGCAGGGACTAATCCTGGATGAGCCTCCGTGTAAACCCGGATCGACCGCCGGTACGGCGGGGGTCGTGGGGGCCCCTTTATCCATTCCCATACTCCGGGCTTCTTAGGGCCTGGACCCTCCCCACGCCCCCTCGCTACAGTCGGAGACAAGTTGGTTGGATCTGCTGTGCGGAAGAGGTGGGGGCCGGCCGGCGGGGTGGGGGGGCAGCGTGAAGACACTGCCAAGATCAGGCCTGGATCAGTTGCGCCCCGGAGAGCCTGGCGGTGGGGGGCGGGGGGGGGGAGGCACCTGAAAGGAAGGGCAGAAGCCCCTGGGACAGCCTCTGAATCCACAAGGGGTGAGGTCAGCTCCCTGGCTCAGTGTGCAACTCCGTGCTCCCCACCGATCCTCCAGTTACAGAATCTCCAGCCCTCCCTCTACTTGTGGCAAGGGTGACCTGCCCCTAACCTTGAGGCCTCACCTCCTCATCACAGGAGGCACTGAGTCAGCAGGAGGGCCCCATGTCATCTCCACCCCTGACTTGGCCAGACAGTGAGGGGTGAGGGGCTCCTCCTGTTGAGGCCAAGCCCTGGCAATGATATCAGGGGTCAAGGGACTAGGGTACTAGAATCCTGTCCCTGGTTGGTTCATTCATACCACAAACATTTCCCGGTCTCTATGGGAGAGGCAGACAGGTAAACAATGACCACATCGTGTTCAGCCCTGCCCTGAGCCGTAAATTCAGGCTAGAGAGCCAGAGGAGGTGTCTCCTCCAGCACCGTCCAGCAGGCTTCCTGGAAGAGGTGGTAGCAGAGCTGAGTTCTAAAGGGCAGATGGGGAAGAGCCCACTGAGGAAGGGGTCTCCATCCCAGGCTGATGGAGCCGTGTGTGTAAGAAGGGCCTGGAGGTACAGAAGGAGAAGGTGAGATAGTTCAGGAGGGCAGGAAAAGTTGGAGAGGAAGGCAGGGGCCAGAGCTAGCAGGGCCTGCTCATCAACCTAAGGAAGGAAGGGGAGCCACTGAGGGATTCTAAGCCTCTAAAAGAAAAGGTCAGATTTATGTTCTTTACAGATTCTAACTGTCCTCTTGCCTTCTCTGCCGAGGTTTCTCTGGAGAGCCTGGGGTGGAGGTGGAGGCATATACCCACAGACAGCAAGGAAGAGGAACCAGGGTACAGTGTATATTAGGAAATTCGGTCCCCACATCCTTCCATCACACCTGGAGTTAGAGAGACCTACTGTTAGAAATCTGTAGCACTTCCTACTGGTATGAGCTTGGGCAGGTGACTGTGCCTTGGTTTCTTAATCTGTAAAATGGAGCTAATAATGCTTACCATCACAGAGGATCATTGTGGGGCTTCAATGAAATCATGTGTCCACTTTTTTATTTAACACGTATTTAGCACCTACTATGGGGCAGGCTCTGTGCCAGCTGGCATTACAGCACTGAATTAGACAGGCATGGTCCCTACTGTCTCTTAGAACTTCCATTCCAGTGAAGAAGACAGACAATAAACAAACAAATGAGGTAATTATAGGTTGTGTTAAAGCGCTGTGAAGGAAACAAACAGTGGGACACAAAGGAGGATAACTGGAGGTGGGGGAGAGAAGGGGGCTGCCTTACTCAGTGTGGCCCAGGCAGCTTCTCTAAGGGAACCTGAAGATTTAGAGCTCAGGACAGAGCATTCCAGGTACAGAAAACTGCAGCTGCCAATGCCCCGAGGTGGGAGACAATAAGGAAGTTAGCATGATTCCTCTAAGATGCTAGGCTTCCTGAGGGCAGGAACCTAGGTCTCTGACTTCTCACCACCTCCTGGATAAACACTGGGGGAAGTAAACTAATGGAGGGGAACTTCCGGCTTGCTGGGTCAACCTCCCCACCCCCATCCCCTGGAGTGTGTTGTGAGGGGGGTGCTTTTGGCGTCTTCTCAGCCTGCCCATCTGCACAGCTTAATCTTCCCTCCAGCTGTTCTATACAGGAAAGGTCTCTGCCCACTTCTGTTCCTTTCCTGGGGCTCCCAATCCTCTCCTTGGACAGGAGGGGCAGCTTGGGCCCCCGCCCAGAATCTGCTGATTAAGAGACTGGATCGAACATGATTTAGTATCTGACCTGCAGGGGTTGAGGGTTACTGGGGCCCTCTGGAGTCTCCCTCTCGGCTGGGATCTCACTTCAGGGAGACCTTGAGGAAAGCTTCCTTACACGTGGATACGTTTCACACACAGCCACCCGTGCTGCACAGCGCACACAGCTCCTCTCACCCGCTCACATCCAGCTGCACATTATGTCTCCATGGCAACCAGAAGGCCTGGTCCATGGATGTTAGAAATAAGTGCCAGAGGAAGGGAAAGA
>NW_006795869.1:343588-349538 GCF_000442215.2 Lipotes vexillifer | reverse complement strand
GGGAAAGAGAGAGAGAGGAGCAGCATCAGAAATAAAGAGACTCAGAAAGATAGCCTCCCAAGGAGGCCCCCTCTCTTTCCTTGCACCCTCTGCCAGGAAGACTTGAATGGACTCAGGGCCTCAAGAATGGAGGACCTCAAGGTGGGCAGTAAGCAGTGGGCTGAGGGCTGTCTGGACACAGGTCATAGGGGCCCAGTGGGCAGTGAGGGAGGAGCTGGACCAGGGGAACTTGAGTGAGTCTGGAGTTTTGGACTAAGAATACTTGGTCTGGGTAAAAGGCAGAGGAGGTGTGTGGGTAGGGATGCGAGACTTAGGGGAGCCACTTTCCCTTCTTCCTGGCCTAATTGGCTGTTCAGGCCAAAACCAGCTCTTAGTCACTTAGTCTAATTAGAATTGTTCTGGAGAAGACAGTGGGGGAGGGGAAGGAGAAGCTGGGGTGTGAAGGGGGAAGGGTGGGAGGAAAGGGAGCTGAGTGGGGGTGGGGAGTGGGAGTTCCTTCTATCACCTTCCATCCTTTCTGTCACCATCCAGTGGATGGGCTGGGCTATAACTGTCCAGGTTGTGGGTCACTCTAACACCCCCGCCCAGCTGTCACTCGAGTTCCGTCACACACACCCGCTCTGTGCTCAGCGTCTGTCTCTTCCTCTAGCTCCTCTCTTACTCTCTCTCCTGCTCTTCTGTCTCCTCACCCTTCTTTTCCCCCTTCTTCAGGGTCTCCCAATCTCCGGCCAACAATGTTTGCCTCATAAACAGCTGAAGAGTTTGGAGTGCTGGCTGGGGCTGAGCCACTTTGGAGTGGAGGAGGGGCAGCGGGGGAGGGATTATATTGAGGAGCAGCCTCATCTTTTGGGAGTAAGAGGGAAGGGGGCAGGCACTGCCCAGGCATGACTTCCCCCCAACAGACACACACCCACCTCTGTTCCCACCTCCCTCCCCTAACGAACTGTCATCACCTCTCTGGAGTATGTGGAGCTTGGCCTCTGGAACTGGACTGTCTGGATTGCCTTGGACAAGTAACTTAACCTCTTTGAGCAGCAGCTTCTCTAGCTATGAGATGGGGATAATAGATCCTAACTTTGTAGTGTGGATTTAAGAGGATGACGCATGTGAACTGCTTAGCACGGTAAGTTATAAGTGCTCAATGAACGTAGGTTTCATCCTCAGTCCCCAGCTCCTTTCCTTTCCCAGACCCTTCGGGAACCAGGACGTGTGCATCTTTCCCTTCTTCTGCTTCCCCATTATTGCGGCCCCTAAATTACCTCTCAGTTCCTAGACTCAGCCCCATGGCCTTTCTCTCAAGGCTCCCCTCTATGGGTGGGTGTCCCCGTTGTGGGGGATGAGTATGGAATAGGAGGTTAGGCTTGGATCCTGCCCCTGCCCACGGGGGTAGGGGTTCGGGACATACCCTTCTCCAGTCTGGGGACTGGGTTTTCCCTCCTCTGCAGGCCTGGAAGAAGACGAAAGGGAACAGCCATAAATCATGTAGGGGAAGTGCACTTGCCGTGGGGGACAAGATGGGATGAGCAGAGTCCAGAAGCCTAAATATTTCATGGGGCTGCAGCACCGGGAAGGGCAAAGTCCCCGAGCTGTGTTTGTGAACGTGCTCTGGACTCCACGCGGCTTGGAGCCGTTCCACATGCTCATTCCCCCTGTACCCCCGGAAAACTGCCCGCAGTGACCCCTTTCCTGGCCAGGAGCCTTCCCAAGTTCTCTCAGCACTTGCATATTTAATTCCTTAACAGCTGTGGTAGTTTGTTCAGGTTTGAGGCTGTGTTTTGACATGGTCATGTTTTTCTTGCCCGTGTACTCAGTCTCCCGCTTTAGATGCCCCGGGACCGGTACTCTTGGCCCTCATCTCAGTGTTAGCAGGAGAGCCACGTAGTTGGCAAGAGCTGATAGGGTGGGAGCAGAGGCGGGGCTGGCGGGAAGGAGGTCTCTCCGATTTTCTGTCTCTGTCCGTCATGGTTGACTGAAGAGCAAGGCATCTATCTGAGCAGGGGGTGAATGGGCGGAGAGCAGCAGGGTCTAGTAGCTTCCGTGTCCACTGCTTACAGATGACCTGGGGGATGGCCTCTGCCAAATCTCTGCCTCCAGGTGGCCCCTGTCGGCTGCTCTCCATGGTCCTTTTTCCTGACTCCACATCTAAGTGGGGGATTAGAAAGTGCCCTTGTGATCTCTGTCACAGATTCCCCTTTATCCTTTTCCTTGACCTTGGCCAATCTATCATTATTTCATTTATTTGTTTACTTGTTCAATTTCTGTCTCTTCACACTAGAATAAAAGCTTGCAGGAGGCAAGAATCTTGTTCAACTTATTTACCATCCCTGAATGAATGAATGGGAGGAAATCTGCTTGGGGAGTCTGCAGCCAGAGCAAGAAAAGGGAGGCAGAGGGAGGGCAGCCACAGGTGAGTAGGGATACAGGTGGGAAGGGTTGTGGTGGAGAGGGGGAAGGAGGTGTGGAAAGTGAGGGGCGTGGGTGGGATGGGGATGAGAGGGAGACTGGGGAAGAGGGGGATGTGAGGAGGGAGCTGAGATGGAAGTAGATGGAGCTGGAGCCATGAGGCATGGGCTTTGGGGGAAAGGATCCAGGCCCCCAGAGGGGCTAGAGGCAGGTGCCTTTGAGCGGAAGGAGATCAAGCCTGGAATAGAAAGCCAAGGACAGGCTCTACCCTCAGCAAGTCTACGCTTGGAATTTGGGTTTGGGGCCAGAGTGGGTGGAATGCAGAAACCCACCAGGAATAGCTGAGCCATGGGAGTTTCCCAGGGCCTGCTGGTACCATCAGTGTCCCTCCAACTCACCCTCACCCCCAAATCTGGGCCAGATGCCCAGACTGAGGTCCCCTCCACTTGCCCTTCTAAGCCCATAAACAGGAAATGCCCCAGGCTGCGCTGACCAGTGCCGCCCTCAGAGAAGGAGCCAGGGATCTTCCCAGGGCAGGAGGGAGGTACACAAAGCCAGTAGGGGGTCCTGACTCTTTGATTACCCAAGCTTCAGAAGCCTCCATCTGCCCAAATCAAAGGTGACAGGCAATATCAACTCATTAGCACTAAGCCCCTAGAGGAACCTGGGCTTGAAAGAGGAATCCTTTCCCAGGGCTCTTCCTTGTCCCTGGCCCCCTCCTGAGCCCTGGGCTTCCTGAGAAGGCAGGCAAGGGACAGGGCTGGTAGCCTGCGGTGCGGTTGGGGAGTCTCCCATCAGAGAGATGGTGTCTCCCCCAGAATTGGTCAGAGTGGCTGTGGAGGGGGAAGCAGAAAAGATTGGAGGTGCTGTGCACCTGCAGTGGTTGTCATGGCAACCTGACTTGCATCCCAAGAGGGTGGCCTCTCCCTCAAAGCCCTATGAAGCCTGGAACACAAGCGTACACACACACACACACACACACACACACACACACACACACACACACGCAGCTTTGCAGAACTCTACCCCTGAGAGAGCCCTGTCAGCTTCCTCCCTCTTCTGCTTTCTACTTCCCCGGGTGAGGCTGAGACCAGGGACAGGGCCATGAGAAGAGGCTGTATGTGTGTGTGTGTATGTGTGTGTGTGGGGGGGGCTAAGGATGGCGAGGCCCTCCACAAGGCATGGTGTTGCTGTGGGGGCGTGTGCAGTGTGCCTGGGGTGGTGTCCCCAGTATGCGTAGAGAACAAGTGCCTACTCAGCTCACCCACTGCCAGGCCTGCAGTCAGACCACACAGGAGAGGCATTTGGGAGGGAGACGATTATTAACAAAGACAACAACAATCACAGTTAACCTTAATTGAGAGCTTATTAAATCCCAGCTATGTGATTGTGGCGAGCATTTTACAGGCAGTGTCTCATTTGATCCTCACAACAACTGTACAAGGTAGGAATTATTAGCCCCATTTACAGATATGAAAACTGAGATGCTAAGAGGTAAAGTAACTTGCTCCAGGTCCAGGAACTGGAAAGAGACAGGGCAAGACTCTGCAGAAGGAGGCAGAGGACAGCGGTGCCAACGTCTAAGGCCACTTGTCCTGTCGCCAGGCCCACAGGATACTCCCTCCCGGCACCCGTGTGCCCCATGCACCTCAACAGGGCTGGTCTGGTGCTGCGCCAAGAGGCAGGGCCCGGGAAGTCTCAGTGCCTGCCTGGGCTGAACTGGGGCAGCTGAGGGCACCTGTGAGGGTGTAGGGACACAGCAGCGGGCCTTGTGATTGGCACGAGCCAGGGGAGCGGCTGGCAGCCTTGCTCCCGGTAAACATGAGGAGAGGTTACTTCACAAGGAAACAGTAATTAACTTTAATTAGCACCTTGCATCTCGGAATATTATTAACATCTCAATTTCTCTAATCAAGACAGCAAGAGAGGGGCGGCATCTGCCTTGCTGACTCCTTCCTGGCCGTGCTCCCTAGCTTGGCATGGTTCCTGCCCGGCCCCCACTGCCTGGATGGCACCCAGGAGCACTTCCTCAGAGCCAGGTTGCCAAGGGGAGCTGGGGAGTGAGGGGAGCCTGGACTGCCAGGGCAGAGAGAGCAGGTCCAGGTCATGGATGCAGGAGCCGGCCACAGGGCAGAAGGACAGGGGCAGGGCTCTTTGTGTGGCCACCTTATGTTTCCAAGTAGACTATAAGCACCAGAGGAGGACTAGGCTGTGTTCCCCATCAGACAACAACATGGCCGCCTCACTGTCCCCACTTCCTTCTTCCCCGGCTCCCTTCCTTTCCCCTCTCCTCTCGCTCTCCCTCCTCCTCCTTCTCTGAGGTCTTTCTCTCCCTTCTCTCCAGCTCCCCTTCTCCTCCTCACCCTAATTTTCCATTTCAACATGAATTTATTAAGCATCCTTTACGGGCCAGGGGCTGGCTTCCACCACTGGGGATGCAGCAATGGACACCACCGGATCAACCCTGCCCTGGGGAGTTTAGAATCCCACGGAGGAGATAAGGCTTGGGCATAAAGAACTGTAATTGGGCTCCATCCTAATAGGCATCAGAATGGAGGTGCAGATAGAAGGCTGGGGGTGGGGTGGGTTCTAGGAGGGACGAGGGGAATGGGAGAAGCAGGGCCCCTAATGGCAGGGCACCCAGACAAAGGCAGAGGGATCACGAGGCAGCGAGAAGGGCTGTTCAGCCCTTTTCAAAAGGCCATCAGGGAGAGCAGGCCCTCAGGGCACAGGAGTTGCCTCTCTCATCATTACAGCCACCCTCGATGGCTGCTAACCCCACCAGGCATCTGATATTCATAACTGACTGTTCTCCTTGGTCTAATTACAGCGGCCTGCTGCTTGCACAATTGGGTATCTAGTTGGCAGTGTCCTTGTGGCTGTCTCCCCATTCCAGTCAATTTATATTTACTGAGCACCTACTACCTCCCTGGAGTAGGCTCCAAGGGCTGGGGCTCCTCTCACAGGGTGTGGAGGGGTCACAGTCTGTTGAGCTGCCTAGAGGCCTGACATCTCAGCAAAACAAAGGCGGTATGTTCAGGGGCTTCCCCCAGGGAACAGGCTGGTTCCACATTGGCCTCTTCAGCACTCCTCACCTATACTTGTGCCTACACAAGTACACTTCCCCTCCCACCTCTGTTCTAACAGAGGACAGTGCCAGAAGGCTAAGGTTCAACTGCAAATCTTGTCCAACAGTAACCCAGAGGGCAGGTTAGATGTTCAGTGGAGACCCCGTGTCATGTTGCCAGGTGCAAAATGGCACCAGTTTTGTCTGACCGCCCTACTGTGGGCCACGGAGCGGGAATGGGCATTTGTTTTTCTTTTACTCTCATTCTGCTTGCCAGTTATGATCATCTTTGGATGAGGCCTACAGCATCTCACTGAATTCTCACAGGAACATAAAGAAGCAGGGATTCTCATGCCCATTTAACAGCTGACAAAACATGACAGAGGTGACTGGTCACACAGGTGGTCAGAAAGTGAAAGCAGGGGCTTCCCTGGTGGCGCAGTGGTTGAGAGTCCGCCTGCCGATGCAGGGGACAGGGGG
>NW_006795869.1:336657-342549 GCF_000442215.2 Lipotes vexillifer | reverse complement strand
AAAAAAAAAAAAAAAAAAAAAAAAAAAGAAAGTGAAAGCAGAGCAGGACAAGCCCCACTGTGGCCTACTCAGGATCACTTTCCTAATCTCGGTCTCCCCACTTGATTGTGAGCCCGGCCTCGGCCAGGAGCTGGGACGCTGGGAGGGGCCTGAGCAAGGCCCCTGCCCTCAAGGACCATGAGAGAGAGAGCGGCCCCTTGCCGTCTAGCAAACCCTAGCCCTCTCCCCTCCTTCCCCTCCCTTCCCCTGACTCCTCCCCACCCCCACGCCAGCTCCCCAGGGCCAGGGGCTGCGCCTCTGTAATTGTAGAGTAGCCTGCACAGGGCGGGGAAGAATCTGACGTTTCCAAAGGCCTTTTTGATGTCGGTGATTATGGCAATGATGAGGCTGTCCATCTCCTACCAAGACTGGGGCCTTTCTTTGTTTCTCTCTCAACCGGGGTCCCTCTTGCTCTCTCTGCCCTGAGGACTGGTGTTGTCAGGGGACCAGCACTTGCTTCTCTTTGTGGGAGGAAGGGGATGGACCGGGCCGAAGTGAAACCTGGGGAATCAGCCCACCCTTCACCTTCCCGGAGCTCTGGAGAGTGCTGCCGTGATCATTAGCATAATATTTGCATAAGGAACAATTGAAGAGATTGGAGTCTTGCCCCAGAGGAAACACCTGCAAGGAACTGTGAATGAAAGCCTCTCCTGCCCCCCCACTCTGAGATCCCTCCCACCCCCAACCACAGGATGGGGGGAAGTGGCGGGAACCCAGCATGCCTAATGATGATGACGACGACGACGACGACGAAGACAACGATGACGAAGTGATCACAGATCACAGTTATCATTCCCAGAGTGCCTACTAAGTGCCCGGCACTGGAGTGCGTCTTCCATCTACACAGCCACCCGAGGTGACACATCTTATTATTCCATAATACAATTTACAAAGGAGGAAGCTGAGGTTCAGCCTCCCCGAAGTCAACTAGATGATGTTGGTGGCAGAGCTGAGTTTTGGAATGGCGGTATGCCCTCATGCCCTCAACCACTCATGG
The DNA here is from genome assembly GCF_000442215.2 of Lipotes vexillifer. Classification (NCBI taxonomy): domain Eukaryota; kingdom Metazoa; phylum Chordata; class Mammalia; order Artiodactyla; family Lipotidae; genus Lipotes; species Lipotes vexillifer. Next base: position 341,513 of record NW_006795869.1, on the reverse strand, counting down.
TGGATTGGGGTACTCTGGGCTCAACTCGGCGCCAAGATCCAGTCTCCGTGGGCCCAGGGGATCCCGGGAAGATTGGAACAAGGGCTCGAGACAGGCTCCTCCACAAGGACAAACATGCTCACACACATGCACAGCTGCTCTGCCCTGCCCCCACCCATGCTTCTGGAGGCAGAGGAGCTAGGCTGACTTGGCCCATAACCAGGTTAGCCAAGATCCAATTAGCTAGTTAGCACAGGCAGAGCTGGGGGCAGGCAGAGCATGCAGGAGAGCGGCGACGGATGGGTCGAGTAATGTGCAGAGACAGCGGCTCCACGCTAACCTGATAAGCAGCTCCCAGCATTGATGAGGCCCAGCCTGGCAGGCGGAGTGGCCTCAATCCTGGGTGGCTGGTTGGGGTGCGGGGACAGCCTCTGATCCCCATCCCCCGACTGCCACACAGCCCTTCACAATGCCCTCCTCCTCCGGCCTCCCCTCAGCGGCACTCACTCCCGCCCAGCCTCCTCTGAGGGCTTCGGGGAAGGCAGCTTCCTCGGGATACATTTTCATCCAAATGAGGCTGGGATGTCTGCCTCAGGGAAGGAAGGTGGGAGTGAGGTGAGACCACCACCTCCTCCAGGTGGGAGGGCCAGGGCGGGGGTGGGTGAAGCAGCTGGAGGAATTATTGGGGAGGGGTGTTAAAATAATAACCATCGCTATTTGTGGAGTTTGCTATGCGCCAGGCACTGTGCAGACCATTTATGTGTACTCTCTCTTTTACGCCCACAGCAACCCTTTGCTGTAGGTACTATTAGAATCCCCATTTTGCAGATGAGAAAACTAAGGCTCAGAGAGGTTAAGAAACTTGCCCCAAGTCACATGACTATCAAGACTCCTCAGGCTAAAACCACCACACAATACTACCCCTGAACCGGGTCTAGGATTAATAATAATGTAACTGATAGTCATACTTCTTGGCTTTTCTGTATATAATACTTTTGCTTTAGAATTTCAAAGGCTCTTTGGATTTATCCTGACAAGCGCATAAGGTAGATGTTTTATTTCTAATCCCTACTTTGCAGAGAAAAGAAATTGAGGTTTGGAGGGGCAATGTGACTTGCCTGAAGCCTCAGCTGGTGAGTAACAGTCAAAACTTGAACCCAGGCCAGGACCTTCTGCCCCTAGTCTTGTGCTCTTGAGGAGACAATGGAAAGAGAAAAAGACATCCCATCCCTAAGTGAAGGGTGGGTGGTTCATCTATTTACTTATCGGTCACAAGCTTGCTGGAAGGATTGCGAAAGGCACGGTGCTGGGCACGCTTATTGTGGGCAGGGGGAGAAAGCGAATGTTTTCCTGCCTCCATGGAGCAGGTGGAGAGGAAAGCCCTGAAGTTCAGTGTCCGGGGACATGGGGCCGCGTTGGCCAGGGGACTCCAAGGAATGAAGGGCCAAGAGAAGGGTCTGCCCCTTATGGCACCAGATCATCTCTGGTCTGATATCCTGTTTTTCAGAGGCTGCATCTGAAGCCCAGGGAGTTAAGTAACTCCCCAAGGTCACACAGATATGGGCATGCAAACCAGGGCTCCTGACTCTAAGGTGAGTTTCCTCTCAGCCCGGGGCCTCCCATTCATAGCAGGATGGGGACTTCCTAACCTTCTGAGCTCTAAGTCCTGTCTGACATCCCCTCACACCCACCAGGGACGGAACAGATGCTGTGCCAACAATCCCTGGGGGGGAAGTGCCCCCATTTCCCTCTCTGTGCTCTGGGAGGAGGGAATCAGTTGCATTCTTGCCGCTTCAGGCTATCTGGGGCTTTGGGGTTGGGACCCGGGGATGGGGATGTGTATTAAGAAGGACAGCATGAGGAAAGCACACACCAGTGCGGGGCACAGCATTTGAGCCATGCCCAGGAGAATATGGGTGCACGTCTGTGCTACTGTCTGCCTCCCCTGATACCGGCACCAGAAGGGTTAAGACGTCCCCAGCCCCAGGGGACTGAGGAGCTGTCCGTGCAGGAAGCTGCTCTCCCAGTCCCCAAGGCCTCGGGGAGTGGGGAGGGGAGCAGCTTGCTCAGCCTCTTTCCCAGGCTCCTCAGCCTCCCTGGGGATCCAGCTACGTGCCAGAGAGGTGACCCTTGACCCTTCCCCCTCCACCCTCCCGCCCTCCCCAGCCTAACTGGGTAAAGACTCCGATCCCTGCTCAGGGTACTGGGAGAGTGGGATCCCCCCTACTTCCTCACCTCGCTTTTCCCACCATCTCACTTATTCCCCTTCGTGCCTCCCTCCACTCCCGTTCCACAGTCACCATATTCCGACCCCTGAGTTTCTCCCCCACCCCAGCTCTGGGCCCCCAGGCCTTTCTTCCCAGCCCCCTGCATTTGTAATCTTCTAAAAATAAAAGCCTGTGTTTCAAGTAGGCAACTCCGGAAATACACAATCCAGCCCAGGCATCCGCCGGGTGGGGACAAGAAAGGACCGTGTCCAGAGAAATACCTAGACACAGCGGTCTCCACCCTCCCAGGTAAACACAGGAACGCAGCCTGTTCCTGATGAGAAAAAAGGCAGGAGTGGAGGATGGGCACAGGAAGAGGGAGACCGCTCTCCTGGGCGGGGCTCTTGAGCTAAGGTCCCTAACAGAGAGGGTCTGGGTCTCCCTGTGGCCTCCCCTGTCTGTCATCATGAACAGTTGCCCCTTCTTCAGCAATTGCTGGGCGATGTGGGGGGCTCCTTTCCCCCATGGCCAGCCCCGTACATCCAGAGTCAGGACTGAAATCCAGGGAAATCCCAGCACGTTCGGGCCCTATCCCCTGCTCTGCTTCCCAGGAATGGGCAGGATGGCCACTTTGGGTGGCGCTGTTCAGAGACATCTGTTCCCCATCCTTCTGCCTCCTCCTGGACCCTGGCCATGACAGAGGCCAAAGAGGTTCAGGAGTGGCACCATCTGAGATCCCCTTATCTTTCCCAGCTGTGTGATCAGATGGCCATGGGAAAGGGGGCTCCTCACTGGCCGGAAGGGACACTCCAGACCCTCTGTGGCTGACCCAGGCTGCTTCCATAGGGTGGCAGAAGGACTGGGGCTAAATCGTGCTGGACTTTGATAAGATTCACTCCCTCACTGGGCCTGATGGGCTTTCTGGCTGGAATTTGTGTAACTGCCCAATCCTGGTACGTTTGGGGCCCTCACGAACGATAGTAATAATTGGAAGAGCGATAGCTAACATTTTTTAAAGCACTTACTGTGTATCGGACTTGGGCCAAATACTACACCATGCTTCATTCTCAGTCCCCTCAGGAGCCCATTTTTATCATCCCTAATTTATTTTTTAGCAACTTTAATTTTTTTTAATTAAAAAAAATTTTCGGCCTCACCACGTGACACGTGGGATCTTAGACCAAGGATCAAACCCATGTCCACTGCAGTGGAAGTGCGGATTCTTAACCACTGGACCACAGGGGAACTCCCCACCCCTAACTTATTGGCGAGGAAACTGAGGCACGGACTGTTCACAGAGCTGACCCTAGCCCCAGGTCACACTAGTAAATGGCATCCCGACAGCCGACTGACCCTCGCTAACCCCAGCCTGGCAGACTCCTGCAGCAGCCTCACAAGCCCCGCTGGCCTTACCATCTCCTTCAGCGGGAGGCTGGGCGGGGCTGGCAGCCTCAGCAGGGCCCGCCCACAGCGCAACAGTGAAAGAGACAAAGACTGACGAGAGAAGCTGCCCTCTCTGCTCAGCATCTTGGGGCCCTTTCCCAGCCTGTTGCTTGGCCTTGGTGCTATTCCCCACATCTGGCTTTTGCATCCTAAAAAGAATCAGCCCCTCCTCTCAGGCCCACAGGGAGCTGTCCAGCTCTTCCTAACACGATCCCTAAAAAGAATCAGCCCCTCCTCTCAGGCCCACAGGGAGCTGTCCAGCTCTTCCTATACAGCACACGATCCCCACCCGAGAGCAGGCATTTTGAATTGCAGCCTTTTGGGTTTAGACAAAAGGTATCTGTCACGTGGAGATTCGATGGTGTGCCTGTGCCTGGGAGAATCCCACCATTAAAGTTGGTTACACAGGTAAACACTTAGGCCAGCACCTGGCATATGTACAGTGAGTAGATTAGGGGGTCACCCATGGAACCCCTGAGATGCATCACCCATGGTAATAATGCTAGCATTACCAGCTACCAGTTATTATCAGTCACGAGCCTGACCCTGTGCTGAGCACTTCACAGACATTTAATATTTCCAACGACCTATAAGTTACATGCTCCTCCTCCTCATCTTACGGATGAGAAAACTGAGGCGAAAGTCTCATAGTTAGTAAGTGCTTGAGGTGGAATTTGAACCCAGGCCTACAGATAAGTGGCTTTCTTGTAGTCACTCTGCTCCTGGCTGATTGGCCTTATGCATGTCCCACAAGTACACAGGCCTCTTGGGTAAAGTTGGCAGCGTTTCCTGAAATTCCAGAAATGCTCCAAACAGTTCTAACGGGAATGTCCTGCGACTTGGGTCAGGCTTTGCTTTAACCCTCTAGGTGGCTGCTGGCCAGCACTCACCTTCCTGTGTCAGACTCTTCTGATCAATAACTAGGGGATGCTTTTATGCTCATAAAGCACCCACTAAAATACCACCTCATTATTGTAATTCTTGATAGCTCCTCCCCACCAAAGAATCCCCTTTCCCTTCTCCTGTTTGTCAGCTGAGCTACTAATTTATATGTTCTGTTTGTCCTTCGCTTTTAGGTCCTACCTGATCCTCCCTCCTACTGTGACCTTGGGGGCCCAGGATACATTCCATGCAAACTCCCCCTCCCCACTCCTACCACCAGTATGGCCTTGAGTCATGCATTTAACTCTAGCCCCTCTGTTTGCCCACCCTGTTATCTCTTTCCTA
>NW_006795869.1:332451-336647 GCF_000442215.2 Lipotes vexillifer | reverse complement strand
ATTCCTGCTCCTCCTCTGATTGTCTATGGTGTCCCTATCATTGCCTCCCTCCCCCGAGCCAATGGCACTGAACCGCCCAACATGTGTAAGTGTGACTGCCTGGAAAATGTAACTTTCAAAGAGCCTGAAGTTGAATGACAGTAAACAGAACCTTTGGAGACCCAGACATCATCTAGGGTGTACAGGGACTCAGCAGCAGGAACTTCGGCATAAGGCAAGATGGGAGAGAGAGGGATGGGATGATCAAAAGAATGAGCTGGAGGGAGAAATGGGAAATGAGGGAAGTGATATTGATTCAACCAGGCCAAAAGAATCCTTGACTGTCAGTGTTGGAAAAACCCTTAGAGATCAATCAGTCCAGGAGTGGCAGAGGAGTTTCAAGTCATGAGCTAAGGCTGAGTGATGAATAGCAGCTGCCTGGAGTGTGTCCTGAGAAGAAAGTGTTGTTATTGATTAGCAATGTCTGCCATGGGCACTGGATTAGAAATGGTAGCATGTGTGCCAGAATTTACATCCCTGATCTAGTTTGACCTCTTCTTTCTGGAGCAACTGAGAAGCCCAGAGGGGAAGAGACTTGTCCAAGGTTTATACATTGGAGCAAATCTCAGGGCCCTTGCTGTCTCCTAAAACCCAAGTGAAGCTTGCACACACATCCTAGCCACCGGGGAAAGAGGGTCCTCAGTATGGAATAACTAGTAAAGGAGCAGGCAACTTGAAGCTGTGAAGAAGACTGTGGGTGCATCGTAGACCAGACACTGGGTGAGTGCTCAGTTCTCACTAGGTGATCAGTTGACCGGATATGCCCAGTACCCTGCCTGTACCTCCTCTGACCTCTGGCCTCCCACCCAGGGAGGACAAGGAGGCTCCCTGGACAGAGGCCTTGGCTCTCTCTAGACAAAGAGTAGAGAACGCAGTCAGAGGGAGGCAAAAGGAGGGGGAAATGGTCTTGAGGCAGGGATGGCTCCCATAGGAGCAAAGACACTGACTATGCCACAGTGGAGAGGGCCTTGGAGAAAATGGCAATTAGGAGGCAAGCACGCAGGCACCTGTGCAGGTTTGGTATGTGAGCCAGAGGAGAAGAAAGAACCTCCAGGTGACAAGAGCTGCAGAATGGAGATAATGATGCTTGACAAAGCAGTGGGGGCTTGGAGCCTAGCCCGGCCAAGGTGCTGGCACAGCTAAGCCATGATGTACCACTTCCAGGCTGGGGAATGTGGGCCGTGGAGGGGCAGGGAGGTGGGCTGAGGTGCCCAGCATCAGCACAGCCTCAGAGGTTTGCTGTTGAACTTCTCCCCCGACTCCCTGTCTCTGTTGCTTTTCCCTTCTCTTCCTTTCCCAGTCTATCTTTTCCTTTCTCGTTTTTTCTTCCCTGTACTGCTCTGTCCAACAGAGTCTCCACCAGGAGCAGAAATGGAGAAGGCAGTGGTGAGAATAGCGGTGACACTGAAAGATCAGGGAGCTGCTTTCATGCAGATCACTTCCCAAGGCTCTGAAAACAACCCAGGCTATGGAGTCCAAGAGCAGAGAATCAGATTCAACATCATACCCAGTTTTTCACAAAAGGAAACTAACACCCAGAGAAGTGAAGACCTCCCCCAAGTCAGTGTCACGCTGATTTGCATTCCACTTTCCATCTCCCTTCTGCTGCTAGCACTCCCATATTTTCCCTAGGGAACCACCCCTTTCCCTACCTCTGTTCATGTGGTTTAGAAAGTGCTGAATAAACCTGACCGTACCCAAGATCTCAGGGTGGCATATGACTGGAGTTGGCCCATCTGTGCCTTCCAACCCTGGATCACAAGTCTCGATAACAGTTGATCCCATAAGGTCAGCACTGGATCTTTTGTGGAATAACTGGAAAAGGAGTGCTTTTTTTCCATTGGGTTTGTCACGTTGGTAGGTTTAAGCCTGGAGCTGCTTAAAACACTTGTGGAGTGGCTACCAGAGAGTAAAGCCAACACAAAGGAGAGGAGAGACAGATGCCAGATGACATCGTCTGAGTGCCTGGATCCAGCTATACCTGAAGACTAACCTTAGAGTTTTCAGTTATGTGAGCAAACAAAACTTAAGCCAGTTTGCGTTGGATTTGCATCCAAGAGACTCTAAAGCAGCTTAGAGAAACGGGAGGAGAGGAAGACCACCCAGAGACAGAGACAATTGCAGGGATGAGGACCAGGTCTGATAGGAAAGTGGGGGAGTGGGAGGGCTGGTCCATTAGGATCACTGAACTGACATTCAACCGTGAAACAAGAATACCAGAATTTATTGGAGGGAACACACAGCCAAAGATGATTCTGCAGGTGGATTAATCTGAGGTGGGGTGAAAGTTTTTTTCCTGCTACATAAGCTGTCTACCTGTGTACTGACCGAAGTCCACCCGAGCCCCCAGCCTGCACAAGGTGTGGGTCGACAGAGGGTGGGGAGGAAGGCATGGTCAGTTGGAGTTTATCTTGACAGTCAACAGCCAGTTGCAACGGACAGGACGTCCCTACTAATAGCCCTTATGATGCAAGCCTCATTCCAAGACAGATCTTTAAAGACAAAGGAAAACATTCAACCAATCCCTGCTTATCACGCGAGCTCAGCATTGCCCCTCCCCCACCCCGCCCCAATCCATTCCTTATCAGACGTCCCCAGATTTTATCTGATTTACAGGATACTAAACTTAGTGATAAACAAGAGAGACTGAAGGAGGAACTAAGTCACAAGCTTGACTCATCCACAGTCCAGGTTGCTCAGTTCGACACATCACACATGCAGCAACCTGGGGAAGGTGATCACAACTTTCCTTGCTGTAGCGGCACAATGTGCTGGAACCCCATTGGTTATAACCTAATGAGATGACCTCCTGGGGACCACCAACCTCGGGCCTCCTCTGTGCTGCTTGCAGGAGGTGCCAGGTGGGGATGGGCATGGTGGAAGGAAGTCATGCCGCGCGCTGATAAGAACCTCCCTTCCCTTGTCCCAGACACGCCGCTGTCTGCCTCTCAGGGGTGAGAGGGAGGACACGGCCCTAAAGAAAGACAGAGAGGGTGGAGGGTCTGGTGCCTGGTGCCCGGGAGTTATTTCTCTCTTTACTCTTCCCCACCTCTCCCACTTCCCGTCACTGGGAAACAATCAATGCTTTAAAAAAAAAAACGACATAAACAAAATATATATATGTAGTAGATGTGTACCTATAAAATTCAATATATAAAAATACATACAATATTCAAGAAGTTGTCATTCCCCCTGTTAACTCTGTGTTTTAGAGAATTTTCCATGCTTTGCAGTTAAGGTCCGCCCCATCATTTCTTACAGCAGCATTGTAATTCTGTTTATTTATCCACCCCCTTACTGATCGACATTGAGGTTGTATCTGATTTTTTTTTTTTTTTTTACTGTTGCAAACAAGAACATCTAATACATTTTGTGCAGTGAACACCTAATAAACTTTGTGCACACATATGAGCGTTTCTTAAGGATTCATTCCTAGAAGAGAGATTGCTGGCTCAAAGTGTGTATGAATTTTTCATTCTGAAAGATACTGCCAAGTTGGAGCACAGACCTTTTTCCTGTGAAGGAGCCATCCCTGGGGCTGAACCAGAGATGAAAGCCACCTGGGGTGGAAAGAGCATGAGCTTTCAAGTCAGATGTGCTCAGGTTCAAATCCTGGCTCTCCCATCTTCTTCCTGTGTGACCCTGGATAAGTCACTTAACCTATCTGAGCTTCTGCTTCCTTAACTGCCAAGTGGGGGGCCATAAGTGCTGCCTCACAGGCTGTTGCAAGGATCAGCTGGCTTCCTATAGGCCAAGCCTCTAGCATGAGGCTGGCACAGAGTAGGCTCTTGGCTGTGGTTAGTACCTTTTTCCTGCCTGGACCCCCTTCTGCATTCATTGTGGGAGGCCACGTCTGGGGAGAGGCTGGGGAAGGTGATTTATTAGGAGTGTCAGGACAGAGTGAGGACTCCACAGTGGCTCCTTCTAAAGATCACCCAGGCAATTCTGGGAGCTAGGGACGATTTCAAGTAAAGCGTAAGGATTTGCTTTGGAGAACACAGCCTGGGAGCCATCCCCTGGAGAACCTTTCTGTAAATGATCCCTTCACCCCACCCATTGCCCTTCATGTTCTCATGGAAGAAAAAGAGTGGGACGGGGGCTTCCCTGGTGGCGCAGTGGTTGAGGGTCCGCCTGCCGATGCAGGGGACACGGGTTCG
>NW_006795869.1:322622-332282 GCF_000442215.2 Lipotes vexillifer | reverse complement strand
GGAGCGGCTAGGCCCGTGAGCCATGGCCGCTGAGCCTGCGCGTCTGGAGCCTGTGCTCCGCAACGGGAGAGGCCACAACAGTGAGAGGCCCACGTATCGCAAAAAAAAAAAAAAAGAGTGGGATGGCTGGATTTTATCATAGGGAGTGGCTGGTTGCTCTCGGTACAGAGAATGAAACGAGAACATGCGCAGCAGACAGGACTTAGGTTGGGTAGCAGGGTGAGATCTCTGTCTTGGAGAGCCGACGTGTGGTGGGTGAGGAAAGCGGCAGGGCTGCCCTGCTGGAGACCCCGGCCCAGGAGCTGGCCCGTCTGCCACGGTTCGGGGGCAGGGTGGTCCTGTGAAGGGGTCTGGAAAGCTGGCGGGTGTGGCCATTCTTTGAGGGTAATGGCCAGATTGTGTCCGTAGGCCCAGTCGGATCCCTGGCAATGCTCAGGGCCCCTCAGCTACAGGTTGCTGTTCACCCTCCCCTGACCTTCAGGGCTATGGTTTCTTCCTCCTGGAGACCACATGGGACATGAGAATCCATGACCGGGCTGCCGTTCCTGGAAGAGGATGAGTGTGTGAGCCCAGAGGCTGATGCGGTGGGGGCCACGGTGGCGACTGAGCCAAAAGAGGCAGAGCTGTGCAGTGTGGGGGCAGCCATGGTGATGACGGCTCTATAGCTGTAGCCAGAATGAGTGATGGCTTGGTCTGGGAGGCTGTGGGGACCTGGTAAGGAAGTGCTCTGTAACTGGAGTCTGAGCACTTGGTTTCCAGTCCCAGATCCATCTATTGCAAGCTGTGTGGTCTGAGGGAAATAGCTTACCCTTTCTGACCTCAATTTCTTAATCAGTAAAAAGGAGACGCTAATACCATCAGTCCTATCTCCCTCGGTGTCTCTGACCAGCAGGTGTCTTTCTGCCAAAGGGTGAGAGCGAATTCAAGTGGAGCTACTTTGCTATAAAAGCCTGGAAGGGGAGGAGACGACTGAGCAGAACTGGTCCCATTATCCCCAGAATGATTTCTTGTGTCCCCTGGAGACTCCTGTGATCGTGAGTCTATTTCCTGGTTCCCAATTCCTGGGTTCCAGGGTAGCTGAGGTCTCCGGCTCTCACCTCACTTAGCATCTCCCAGTGATGATGTGGCTTTCTGCCCAGGCCCCACTCACCAGTGCTGGTGCTGACCCTGCAGGTCCCTGGCTCCCTCCGCCTGGCCCAGAGACAGGGCCCAAGCTTGTTGGAAGGAACTAACAGGAGGCTTGCATGAGAGCCAAATGCTGTGCATAACAGGAACTGATTATGGTCGCTGAGGGCTGCGCCTGAGCAGTCTCACCCAAGGTGCACTTCTCAGGGGTTGGGAGGGTTTTGGCTCTAAGCATGATTCTGGGCTGAATTGGGGCAGGTGGAAAGGCAGGGTCGGGGGTGAGGGTAGGCAGGGAAATGTGTCCTCCAGATGACCTCTTAGTGCAGTGCGGAAGTGGATCCTAGAGTGAGTAGCTTTCCTCGGTGCCCATACCCTATTTGTGCTCTAGAGAGATGGGCAAAGGACAAAGTATGAGACTCCACCCAGGAAAACCAACTCTCCTCATTGAGATGGGAGATGAAGCCCACTCAGTCCCCACCACTGCAAGAACAGTAAAAGAGAGGAGTAGGGTTGACCACACTGCTTGTCAAATAAATGGGAGGGACCAGTGCTTGTCAAATAAATGGGAGGGGCCAGAGCTGGGGCGAGGACCCCCAGTGCGGGAGGGATGGGAAGGGAACTATCCTTCATTGGGCAACGAGGAGATGCTGGATATTGCACCTGCAAAATTTTATTCATCCTCGTGACCACCTTGAGAGGTAGGTGCTACCTCTGCGGCCCCATTTAGCAGAGGAGGAAACTGAGGGTCTGAAGGTTAAGTCACGCTGCAAGGAAGAGGCTGACAAGGGATCTAAACCCAGGACTGCCTTTCTGACTGCTAAATTGGTGCTCTGTGTTCCTCGCCTACTTCCCAGGGCTCAGGGCCCTCCCTCTTGCATACCCACCTGTCCCAGGCCTGGCCTCCCTGCCCCCAGCCTCCTCCAACTACTGCATCTCCTGAGAACTCCTTGAATCTCTTCATTCACTCCTCACTCTGCTTCCTCTTTGGAAACCAGCCATAGGCTTTTTCCTTCCGTCTGAGGGAGAGAAAATCGTCTCATTCCCCACCCCCAGGTCTTTCCATCCTCTCATCCATCCAAACCTAAGCATCTCTCTCTCCTCCCCATCCCCCCTCCCTTTTTTTTTTCTTTCTGTTTATCCATCACTAGAATCCAACCCCCCTTCCCTCTCGCCTGTAGGTTCTGTGGCTATAATCAAATCATAACTTTTATTAAATTTAAGATTACTTTTTAATGGAATCAATTTCTTGTGTGGTGCTTCTCTGCCTGCCCGTGGGCTCCGCCGGTCTGCGCTCAGCATTCCTACCCGCACAATTGTCTCTGCCGCGGGCATTTCTGGCTAAGCTGCCTGAGAAGGAGGGGCAGGTCTGCCATCCCTAAACACACACACAGAAACACACATGCAGGAGCACACACACCCACACCAAGATGTACCTTCCTGCAAGGCCCCAGGTGCATAACCCCCAAGCCCCAGGCACCCATGCTGAGTGGTGGGAGTGGGGGAGCCAGATCGAGGTGGCAGGGGCAGGAGGAGGGAGCTGCAGAAAGACTGAGGGTGCAAAACAAATGAGAGCCCAGCAGACATTTCTCAGCCCGTTAATTTCCTACAGTTCTGTTTTCCAGCCTCAGAAACAAGCTGGTTTCTGCCAGTGCACCCCCTTCCCCTGCCTGCATTGTGTAGCTGGTGAGTGGGGAGAAGTTACAGGGAGGAGCCAGAGGGTGGGGAGCAACGAGGGGACGTGGGTCCTCGTGTGATTTATAAAAGGACAGGCAAGATGCAGAGATGCCTCAGAAGCTGTGACCCCCCGAAGAGAAGCCCAACTGGCAGATTTGCAGGCTGGACTGGTCTAACCAGACGCAGGGCCGTGGCTACAGGAGGAGGGGAGCCTGGGGGTAGTGCAGGGAACATTCTGGAGATAGGAGGAGGAACAGGGACAAGATAGGTCAGAGGGCCACCTTGATGGGCAGGGGTTGTGGAGAGGTATTGGGGGAGTTCTCATGGTGAGGGTCTATTGAGGAGGGTTTGCTGATTCAGCAGAGACTTGGTGGCCTCCGTGAGCTGTCTGGGCAGCCCTGGGCTCTGCTCCAGCTTTCCTGGGAGGCTCCCTGGACAGTCTCAGGTGCACATGATCATGGGTGGACAGGTGGATCTGAGGCCAAAGAGTGGCCACCCCTCAGCTCTTCACGCTGTCCTCAGTGCACCCTGCTTACTCAGTGTCAGGAGGGGGACCTCATGTCCGTGCAGGCGGGTGGTGCAGAGCTTAGAGGTAGCAGCACACTTTGGCATCAGGAGTTCTGTGAATCTAGACTCTGATGCTTTCTGTGTGACCTTGAGCAAGTGACCTCACCTCTCTGAGTCTGCTTTCTCATCTGTAAATGAGATGATGCATAAGGAGCATCTAGTGTAAAGCCCGACACGTAGTCGGAGCTCAATAGGTGGATGAGTATTAATATTTGTACTTTGTCTTCTAAGCACCAACCAAATGCAGACACACACACATCCCGAAGGTCCCTGAGCCAAGGGGCAGGCTGGAGGGCAGCCCCCACCATGCAGGCTCCTGGATGCAGCTCATGCCAGGACCATAGACCATGATATGAGTGACGGTGCCAGGACTGGAACTCAGGACATGGCAGGTCTCTTCTCCCTCCTGCAGGACGGTGAGTGGCTGATGGTGGGGAGAGGGAGGGACGGGCGAAGGCTCCTGGACATGGAAGGTCAAGCCCACTCCCCTAGACCTGACTGTCAGGGACCCATGAGCTGGAAGTAGGGGCTCCCTCTGGGGCAGGAATGAGGGAGAACTTCCTGTGGCTGATTCTCCCCTGCAGTCTCTGAGCCACCTGTTGGTTCTGGAGACGTTAGAGGGCTCTGACCTTCTGAGGGCGGGCACAACAAGAGGAGTCTGTAAAGATTTCATTAGGCGCTGTGCATGAGTGACCTTTGCTTCCCATTTCTGTCCTCCAGCCCTAGGGGAGAGGAAGAGACTGGTAGAGAATATGAACAGGGGCAGAACTGGGAAAGGCTGCTTCTGTTAGGGAAACCTCACATCCATTGCAGGAAAACTGATATCTGCAGCATGGCCCCATCAGAGCAGCACTTTGGAGCCTCGAAGCTGCCTTGGAGTGAGGGGCAGCTGGAGCCATCCCCTCCACAAGGCAGGACCTGACCTCTCACCTTTCACTCCCCCCTGAAAGGAGGCTGGTCCAACCTGCCCCAGCATCTGCCTCTGTTTGACCTCAAGGATAGGCATGCCTGCTGAGTCTACACCTGGACCTGCAAGCCTGTAGGGTCTTGTCTGGGCCTGGATGTTCCCATGTGTGGGTCACACACGGAAAGCCTTACTGCTCCAGGGGACTTTTGAGGTCTGAATATTATTCACTGCAATTCTCCTTTCACTCACAAGGCAACCAAGGCCTAGACAGGGAGAGTCACATGGACTAAGTGGTAGAGCCTGACCAAGGTCTCTGGAACTTTCCCAGGCTGCCTGATGTGCTCTGCACTGCTGACTGTGGGTGTAGCTATAACCCCTCTCTACCCTTACATCGCACACCCTTACACAGTGTTTACGGCGAGCTGACACTTTACATGTAGTACCAGCAACCCTCCAAGATAGGTACTTTTTTTGTGTGTGTGCGGTACGTGGGCCTCTCACTTCTGTGGCCTCTCCTGTTGCAGAGCACAGGCTCTGGACGCGCAGGCCCAGTGGCCACGGCTCACGGGCCCAGCCGCTCCACGGCATGTGGGATCTTCCCAGATCGGAGCACAAACCCGTGTCCCCTGCATCGGCAGGCGGACTCTCAACCACTGCGCCACCAGGGAAGCCCCAAGACAGGTACTATTAACGATTCCCGTTTGACAGACGAGGAAGCTGAGACTCAATGAGGTTGAATAACTAACCTAAGCTATAAGTGTTAGTTATAGTGTTATAAGCGTTAGCCGGAATTTAAAACCAGAATGTCTGGTCCTGGGATCTGGGCTCCTCACCCCTTCCCTATGCTGCCATTCCTCACCCGGAGCTTCATATCAATACATTTGCACTCACTTTCCCTTTTTCCTGTTCCCTACTTTCATCATCGTTGTTGCCATTACTGCCACCTTCCCAGTTCTCATTTTCTCATTTCTCATTTCAGTCTAAGCCAGATAACCGCCCTAGACACAGGGCAGGTTCCCCATCGCTATCGCACTCCCCTTTCTCTTGATCTTCCCTGTCGTCTTTGCCAGCATCATCTTCAACATTATCACATTAGCATCAGCATCACCTTCGCCATGTAAAAATCCATAACTGCAAAGGACTGTGTCCTTATAGACCAATGTGAATCTAACTCCTGCCTTGAGATGAGATGGGACAAGAGGAGAGCGCTTACAGTCTCCTCCAGCCATATATACTCCTTCAACTAAAGATACAAAGCCGGAATGTGGAAAGGCAGTCTCCCTCTTAGAGACTTTTCTGGAAATAAGAGGTGGGGGAGAGAAGTTGCAAACAGTCAGAGTTTCTGTTGAGGGAAATTAATCAATGGCCAAGGAGATTGCTTGTCATCTTTCAATATCTATAGAAATAACAAGCCTCCAGGGAGCAGGGTGTCAGAGCTCCAAGGGAACAGAAGATCAGAAAATATTCTGCCCAACCCGTGCCTCTAATGAGCTACAAGGGAAAGACGGAAGCATAGGCAGCAGTTTCCACCCACTTTTGGCCTTGGCCAATATCCCATCTTCCCAGCCACAGTAGCTCTTACAGCCCCTGGATGCCAGCAGCAAGCAACACTGCCCAGGAGTTTTAAAAATTGATTATTCCTTTGGGTCCAAATTCCACCCACCTCCCAGCCCAAAGAGCCCGCTGGTTGGCTCTCCATGAGTGTTAGCTGCCAGGGGTGCCATAGTCCTAACCAGCATCAAGGGAAGGGAGGGCAATGACTTCCCAGACCAGAGTCTCCATCCAGAATTCCAGCCAAAGCCCCAGAGCTCCCAGGACCTAGAGGAGTTTCTCCCCCTGGTTGTGTTTGGAATTGGCTGGTTTTCTGGGCACGAGGCCCAGCTCAGTTTAATTTTTGTTTATTTTTATGTACAGATTCTCTTCTGTTTGGGGAAGAGCTTTGTGTAAATTATTATTATTTATATGATAAAGAATAAATCACACAAAATAAAAAACCCCACAATCTCTTTTTCTCAATAGAATTACTAAATTAGGGGCTGAAAGGAACAGCCGATATGCTGGGGTTTGGTTTCAGGAAGCCTTTGGACATGGATTCTCACAAAATCTCTTAGTAAATGGGCTCTGTTATCCTGGATTCGATGCTACTCACAGCCAGCAGAGGCACATGGGGCCTCCCAGGAGGACCATGGTGGTTTGGGCCTAAGGGTGCTGGCTTCCTGGTCCTCCACACATCCCATCCCTTGGGAGATGAGTCGGGCATTTTAAAGTGACTTGCTAACTCAGAGTGGGAAAAGGGGAAAGAGAGGAGTTGGGGATTCTTGCCAGAAACATGATCAAATCGCCCTGAATTGAGGTGGGGGTAGGGTACATAGGCGTTACTTGAATAGTGGCATTATTGCATCAGGGGAAAATGAGCCAATCATTTCTTTGCCTAGTCATTAAATTTGCATGCTACGAATCTATTGGTTGGAATGAAATGAGTCAGGAGGCAGGGATGCAGATGAGCAGAGGACCAGCCTGGCCCAGAGAGTGTCCCCAAGTGGCCCCCATCCCCAGTCAGGATAGGAGAGCGTCAATTCATCAGTAGCTCCATGCCCCCCAACCTCTGTGTCCACTCTTGCACAAAATTGTTTGGGGACTAGAGGAAAGCACACCTTAGGATAGGAATCCATTCCGGGGCTAATATGGTAAAGGCCAGGAAGAGGAACAATTCAGAATAGCTGATTTTTTTTCAATCTTCTGGGGTCTCAGGCCACCAGAGGTTTTAAAAAACAGACATACCTGGCAGCATTGCCTACCAGCTTTTGCTCAAGCTGTGTCCCCTTCCTAGAATGGACTTCTCCTATCTGCCCACCCACGTTCTACCTTTGCTTCAGGCATAGCTAAGACCACCATTATGGTTCACAGCAGGAGCTCTAGACCCTCCTCTTGAGTTTGAAAATCCACTCTGCCACTTAATAGCTGTTAAAGTCAGACAAGTTGCTTAAACCCCTGAGCCTTAGTCTCTCCATCTGTAATTGGGATAATAACAGCAATTGCGTACACGTGCGCACACACACAGAGACACGGGCTTATAGTGAGGATTAAGTGAGAAAATCCATGTAAAGAGAGCCTGATATGTGGTAAGTGCTCAATCAACGTGGTCATTATTTTAAATAATACTCCAATAAGCTATCCCAGAGCTCCCCAACCAGGAATTAACTGTGCCTGCCCCTCTAACCCCACCGCCAGCCCATGTGTACTCTGGGAGCCCAAAGCTTCAAATTCTAAGATTTCCACCTAAATAATTTTTCACAATCTGCCCTGTATCAGCTTTACATATGCTTGTGGCAGTCCCTAGCCATGCTTGGCCCTTAGTGGGTACTCAGTAAGTCAATAAACGCTTGTTTAAAATGTTGCCCAATGAGTCCTACATCCTATAAATCCCACTAAATTCTAACTCCTCTGTTCTAGCACGTATGCAATGCTTGGTTCAGCCCCTCCCAGTAGAATAGGGCATGGGGAGCAATGGGAAGTGGGGGTGGAAAGAGATGGAGCCTGTGAGAAGCTTTACTGCAACCAGGCCACATGGATCCATCTCTTTCCAGACCCTTCCATAGGGCATTTAAAATTCCACCCTCATCTTTGATTACCTAACAGCTGACCTGAGGCACGTGTGCTTGTACAGGTCCTTGTCCAGCCAGAGGGGATGGGTGTTGATCAGCTGAACCACGGCAATGAACTGTTCAGGCCGTGACTCTGGACTGTCTAAGAGGCCCCTCAAGAGGCGGTCCAGGCAGGCCCATATGCATTTGCCCATAAATACGTATACATTTATATATGTGTATCTGTGGGTAAACACTGGTCCCTTTATCTTGGAATACATTCAGTAATTCATTTATTTGTTCATTTATTGTCTCTTGAGGGCCTACTATGTGCTAGCACTGTCAGATGCTATAATGTGGTAGTGACAAGACAGGCAAAATTCCTGACCCTACAGTGCTTACTTTCTAGTGAGAGGAGAGAGCAAGAGTAAACATGAAAGGAAAGAATTCAATTTCAGATTGTGAAAATGCTATAAAAAAATAAGACAAGCTAAAGGGATAGAGCGTGACCGGTCATATGGAGGGAGCTCCTTTAGGCTGGGTGGGCTGGGCAAGTTCTGAAACCTCAGAAAAATCTGGGAACAGAGCATCCCGAGCAGAGGGAACAGTAAGTGCAAAAGCTCAGAAGCACTGCTTTGGGACCAGCCCCTCTAAGCATTTGTGTCTTTCTGAGGCAAATTTCAGTCAGCCCTCATTGCACATACACATTTGTGTCTCTCCACTGCTCTTAGAATCAAGTCCAACTCCTCACTGAGGCCTACAACCACCCCGCCCCCCGCCCCCGCCCCCAGCCTCCAATCCCACTAGCTTCCTCAGTTCCTTGAATAAGAGAAGCTCCCTCTTGCCACAGGACCTTTGCACAATCTGTCCCCACCACTTTGAACACTCTTCCCTACCTCTTTCTCTAGTTAAAGCCTGTTTCCTTTGGATGTCAGGAAGCCTAGGGTGGTCCACCCTTTTTCCTTCCACAATTAATCAGGTTCCTTTGTTAGATGCTTTCATATTATCAAGTTCCTTTAGTCAGATCCCTTATCTCACTTAGTAATTATGCATTAATTCTTGTGCTTATCTGATATTAGTATCTGAGTTCCCCACCAGAATTACAAACCTCAGGAGAGCTGGGATCTTGTCTGTCTCCCCAGCTGTTAGCACAGTGCCTGGTACCTGGAGGGCACTTAATACTTGTTGAATAAATACTTATGGATGCTGGGGTCAGCTCTGGGCCCCACCACCAGGAGTCCTCAGTGACACACTGGGCAGCACAGATGGGAATAGGTTGGGGGAGAGACTCAAAACCGGGTACTAATGGGGCCTGGGGGAAAAGTGGGGTTGTTCAGCCCAGGAGAAAGAAGACCTTAGGGAGCTGCAATGGCAGCCTTCAGATTCCAGGAGTCCTGTCACACACCACATTAACACGGGAGCCAGAAAGTGGAGGACTGGGCTGCAACCAGGAGGTAAGTGAGGCTCCTTCTAAGGAAGGTCTCATAATAATGAGAAATTTCAGGAGTGGAACAGGTGCCTTATAAGCTAGTGAGTTCCCTGTCCTTGGAGGTTTATTGTAAGCAGATAGAAGAGAGAGAGGGGGTCCTGAAGCCTCCCTTGAAGCCAAGGTACTGTGATTGGGGTCTACCAGCGGGTTAGGTCCCTCAACTCCGCTGCTAGTCAGTCCTTTCAGCTGTAAAATGGGGGCCCCAGGCGCCCAGGGGTACTGTGGGTAAAAGCAGGGTCATTTCCAGCTCCCTTCTGGGTGGCTGCTCTTCCCCTCCTCCCTGCCTTGCAGGGGAAGGGGGTGGGGCTGGGGCT
>NW_006795869.1:318337-322514 GCF_000442215.2 Lipotes vexillifer | reverse complement strand
TTCCGAACGTCTTTAAGTGGCTTCCCAGCTGGAGCAACGGTGCATATTGTAAGTGGAGTTTACAGACAATGGATCTCTCTGGGGCTTGGAGGGGAAGGAAGCTGAAATTCAGGACCATTCTGTGAATTCCCAAGTTCTTTGTATCCATTGTATGGGGAACAATGCTGTTTGTTCAGCACATTCGCTCAAGGTGGGGTGCTTGGGGGGGATGGTTAAGCCCTGGCCTTCGGAGGTTCTTGGCCGGGCGGCTGCTCAGGAATGGGGGACCCTTTCAGGGGAGGATGGAAGCTGGAGGAGCTAGGGGTGGGCGGGATGTGGGGAAGCTGCAAGTCTGGCTGGGTGGGTTTGAGTTACAGAGCAGTTCCCCAAGGAGAACAAATTGCTCCCTTCCAACTCCTCCCCACCCTTCCCAAGGGATTCTAAGCCTCCAAGGCTTCTAATGTTAACCAAAGGATCGAAGTTGGGTGGTAGAGCCCTTCATTTACTACGTGACCTTGGACAAGTCACTTCCTCCTTGAGACTTCACATGCTTGCTGTTTCCACAGTTGAGGGGTTGGCCTAGAGATGGTCTCACAACTCTGCCAGTTCAGATGTTCCTTGGACCAAAGCTAGTCTCCCCTCCTATACCCATCACATCCCCAGCCTCATAAAGCTTAGGCCTCTCCCTGATCCCCAGAGTCTCGCCCAGCAGTGCACAATCTTGTTTGCTGGAGGAGGCTGTGCATCCTCAGAGTGAAGGAAGGAAGAGACGCAGCCCCAGTTTCAGTCACAGACCCTCACTAATCAGACTATCCCTTTTATTGCACACATTATCTCACGCTGCCTGGATGAAAGGCTCTGCTCTCTCGCTAGCTGATTCACCTTCACCTCTCTGAGCCTCGGTTTCCCCTCTGTAGAAGACACATGACAATAACGATATCTACATCACTGGGCTTTTATGAGAATTAAATGAGACAATGCACCTAAAGCGTCCCTGTCTGAAAGGGAGGTAGGGCTCATAGCTGTTAGCCATGTACAGACAGCCCTCCCTACCATGGGTTTCACATCCGTGGATAGTAAAACCCATGGAGAGCCAAATGTATTCATTGTACTATGCCATTTTATATAAGGAACTTGAGCAACCTCAGATTTTGGTATCCACAGGGGTTCTGGGAACCAACCCCCTATGGATATTGAGGGATGACTATACCTGTATATAATTACTATCTCTTTTTTAGATAAGGAAATCAAGGCTCAGAGAGGCAAGTATCACGCAGTGAATAAATGAGGGCATTATAATTCAAACCCAGGCTGGTTGATTCTGAAGCTGAGTTGCTGACCATGCTCAGGGCCTCCTGCAGTGGTGGGACTGCTGCCTGCTCTGAGCAGGCCTTGCCTGACTTTCCAGTAGCACCTGCCAAAGCTCAAAAGCCAAAGAGTCGTGTTGTTTAACCAGGGCTGGGGTCTGAGGCTCCCCTCTAGCCCTTCCTATAATCCCACTGTAAACTGGAACCTCTCCACCCACCAACAGCCTCTGCAAGGCAATGTCTTACATAGGAGGAGGCGCCAGGGCCACCGTCAGGAGCAGCCTTGGTGCTCCTGGGCTGAGTTCCAGGGCTGAGCCATTGCATCTGGCCTCTGAGTGACAGTTTGGCTGGTCCTGGAGAGAAAACCTGAACTTGGAGGCTGAGAACTTGCCCTGTGTTGCTCTGGGGACATCAGGGAGCCTGTCTGGGCCCTGGATCTTCACAGAACTGGAGCTGAGACAGACACAGGTCCATGAACTGAGACAGAGCTGGGAACAGGAGGAGCACAGGCCCAAGCCTTGGGGGTCCACAGGTTGTGGGGTGCTGAGCCATGGCTCCTTCCCATTCCTATCCTACCCCTCCACCCACACGAGTCCAGCCTCACTCCCACCCTCACCTCATTCAGCCATTTAGCTCCCTGGTTCATGGATCTCGGTTGAATGAGAGGAGAAAGAGAGGAGTGGGGGAGACAGAACAGTGTCCACTCTGCCGATGGGAAGCAATTCTCATTCTGTGAATGAAGGTGATGTGGGTTCAGGGTGGAGGGAGGCGGGTGGAGGGAAGCACTGGGTAGGGCAGCCTGAGATGGGGTTGCCATGGGAACAGCAGCCTGTCAGGAGCCCTGGCTTCAAAGCTGAGGTGCGAGTGTTGCAGGTTCCTGGGGGAGGCAGGAGGATGGCGGATGCAAGTCTGGGGTGGGGGGGGGCAGTTCTGATGTGAGTCCCCTGGGACTCCAGCTCCTGGATCCCAGATCAAAACCCTAACCTGGGAGTGAAGCAGGATCACGCGATGCTTCCCGGCAGACACCTCTCAGCCTCAAACCCTCCCTTGCTGAGTGTAAGGCAGGCACAGGGGTGGAATCTGCACTGTGGGGGAGGCTCTGATGGAAGTCCTCTGCCAACACTACCCTCTTCGCTTCAAACGGGCCAGGAGGGAGAGGGACTCTTCCTCCGCCGCGGGGGGAGGGGGAGGGGGAGGGGGGGGGGATTTGCTTTGTCCTCCAGGCTGGAGTCAGGGGTCAGGTTCCACAACGACATGGTCACCTGAGGCCTCTGGCTCCAGTTCCCCGAGGGAGTGGCCTTGGAGGCTAGGAATGGGGCCCAGAGAGAAGGCTAGGCTGGGTGTGAGCCCTCCAACTGCACGCTCACTCCCATCACCTGCCACCATGACCCTCTGGCCGCTAGGGGGGGCCATGGTGCAGCACCCCCGGGAACTGCAGGACAGGTCAGTTCTGAGACGTCAGGTGGCCCAGTGAGGCAGCGTGGCTGGGATATGGCCTCAGGGCATTTGCCTTTCATGGGGATGACCCAGCAAACTCAGGCCACAGCGAGACCTGAGGGCCTTTAGGAGGCACCCAGCACCCTGTCGCCGCCAGTTCTGTCCCAGCCTCCTCAGGCTTGATGCCCAGCTGCCTACTCGGACCTTTCCAGAGACCACCAACCAATCTAAACAGTTCTCAAGCACCTACCCCTCGCCAGCCCTGTGCTGGGCACCGCAAGCGGGTCCGAATGTAACAGGAGAGACAGACGCTTGCACAGCATCCAGCAGCGGGAACTGCCGGCACTGGAGTCGTGGAAACCTGGGTTTGAGTCCTCACTGTGCTTCTAATTGGGTGACCTTAGGCAAGTTCCTTCACTTGAGCCTCAGTTTCCGCATCTGTAAAGTGGTAATAACAGTACCCAGCCTGTGGAGCTGTGGGGAGAAAATGTGCTTCAGCCTTTAGCGCAGCGTCTGGCACGTAGGAAACCCTCAGTAAAGGTAACTCTTGTTATTAGGGTGAACCATGCAGAACGGTAACACGGAGGTAGAAGCAAAGTGGCAAGGAGTCTTGGAGAAAAGAAAAATCAATCTGCTGAGAGCCCTCCTCAGGGAGGAGCTTCCTGGATGTAGTACCTAATGTGAGCCTGAAGGAAGGATAGGATTTCTGGCTGGGGAAGGACAGAGAGGGTGTACCAGCAGAAGGAACTTCAATGAGGAAAGGCATTTAGAGCTCTTACTTTATTTAATCCCTGTAATGTAAATTGGCAGCCTGAGGCGAGGCATCTCTCTCTCCCACATCCCTATTTCCCCCGAGGCTCTCCCACCCACTAGGAACCCTGCCCCGGGGCTCCCTCTTCCTGCCCCTCGTCCTCTTCCGTTCAGTCTCATTCCCACTCTTTCTCTCTTCCTCCTCCTTCCTTCTTCCCCTCTGGGAAGTCAGCTCAGAGAGAGCAAGTTGCACAAGCGGTGACCACTGCCCTGTGAAGGCTTAGGCCAGTGGTTCTCAACCAAGGGCGGCCATACCCAGCCCACCTCCCGCCCCCAGGACATTTGGTAGTGTCTGGAGGCATCTTTGGTTGTCAGGGCTGGGTGGTGAGGGGATGCTACTAACTTCTGGTGGGTAGAGGCCAG
Organism: Lipotes vexillifer; assembly: GCF_000442215.2. Classification (NCBI taxonomy): domain Eukaryota; kingdom Metazoa; phylum Chordata; class Mammalia; order Artiodactyla; family Lipotidae; genus Lipotes; species Lipotes vexillifer. The sequence continues at coordinate 318,618 of NW_006795869.1, read as the reverse complement.
GGATGCTGCTAAATACCTTAGAATGCACGGGACGGTGCCCACGACAAAGAGGTACCTGGTCCCAAATGTCAATAGTGCTGAGGCCGAGAACCTGGGCTTAGACCAAGAACTGCAGTTGGGGAGAAACTCAGCCTCTGCCCCAGGCTTCTGATGTCCCACCTCCAAATCCCGATCCAGCAGGCTCCGATCCCCTCGCCCCATCTCTCTCTCTTCTTCTTATCCCCTCAGCATCCTCTGGCTTCACACTCCCACCACTCCCTGGCCTATGCTCCTTCCCCCAG
>NW_006795869.1:314719-316708 GCF_000442215.2 Lipotes vexillifer | reverse complement strand
GGCCCCCCCCCCCTTTTTTCCTCCTCTCCCTCGGCCGGTGCTACAAGGGCCTGTCAGGCAGGAGTCAGCCTGCAGGCTGCACGAGGCTTCGGAGACCGGGCTGCCTGCTGCACTTGGTGCTGCAGGCCCACTGATTGGCCGAGGCTGCTGTTTCCATGGTGATCCCCGGCAAAACCCAAGGCCCCCCTTGCCCGCCCCCTCCACAGGCCCTATTCAGTGGCAAGAGCAGCGACAGGCAGGTTAATAAAACGGGAGCCGAGTGAGGAGCCAGGCTGTGGGCCGAGGTCCCAGCGTGGTGGCCCGCCCAGAGGAGGGAGGGAAGGATGGGGGCGGGGAGTGAGGAACTGGCTTGCTGCCCAGTCAGCACCCTTCCCACTCCAGCCAATTGAGGGAACTCTACCCACAGCATGTTCTGGGGCTGTCCTAGCCCTGGGGACTTGGGGGTTCAGCCCCTGGAGTGCACCTTTGTGCAGTGGCCTCTGGAGGCATATCGTCTCCTCCATCAGGACCACCGGCCCCTGAAACTCGAATGGGAGGAGTCCTGGGGCTGGGGGTGGGAAAGGAGAGAGGTGGAGATGGTGTAAAGGAGAGAAATGGCAGTGAAAGATTGGAGTGGGAATCAGGAAGGGGACTGGGGTGAGATGAGGATGAGGTGGGAGGGGAGTCGAGGTTGGGGATGGAGAAAAGCATGAAGAGAATGAGGACAGAGCTAGGGACAAGGCTAAGGGGAAGAAGGAATGAACTGGAGGAAATGGAGGCTGGACTGCGGTAGATACTGGGGAAAGAGGTGAGGCCAGGATGGGGATAGAGGGGGAGCTGGTGGAGGGTGCCAGGTGGAGATGGGATGGGGTTGAAGGTAGCAGGTGGAGATGAGAGACTGGGATGGGAGCTGAGACTGAGTGAGATGGAAAAGGATGGAGGGGGCTTCCCTGGTGGCGCAGTGGTTGAGGGTCCGCCTGCTGATGCAGGGGACACGGGTTCGTGCCCCGGTCCGGGTGGATCCCACATGCCGTGGAGCGGCTGGGCCCGTGAGCCATGGCCGCTGAGCCTGCAAGTCCGGAGCCTGTGCTCCGCAACGGGAGAGGCCACAACAGTGAGAGGCCCGTGTACCGCAAAAAAAAAAAAAAAAAAAAAAAAAAAAGAAAAGGATTCAGGGGGAGGAGATGGAGCGGAGAGTGAAGGGTGAGATGGGGACTGTCGTCTGGGGATAGGCACGGCCTCCGATGTATTCACCGCTTATCCCCGGCACACAGCCTGGCGAGAGTAGGTGCTCAGTAAGTATATGCTTGTCACACAGGTGGTGCTCAACACATGTTTGTGGAATGAATGAATGCAGTGGAAACTGGTGGGCTGTGTATGCTGGGAGCATGCTTGTGCTGGAATCAATGACAGTGACACCAATGCCTCTCTTACCATCCAGTATCAACATTGAGTGCTTCTCATTTAGTACTTTCAATAATCCTTTGAGGCAGGCGCTATTGCCATTTGACAGAAGTTCAGAGAGGTTGAGTAACTTGCCCAAGGTCACAAAGCTCTAATCCCAGCCTCAGATGTGGTGGACACATGGTCAGCTTCTGTGTCTGGACATGGGTACTTCTGGCCAGAGACCCAACCCACACAGATTGGTAGCAGGGAAAGACAGGGAGTCTGTGTCATAGGGGCTCAAGGATGGTGTCTGGCTGTGATGCTGAGCTGGGTGTCAGGCTCCTGGGTTGCCATCCCTGACTCAGCCACTCGCTGGCTCCATGAGTCACTTTTCCTGTGGGCTTTGCTGTTGCTTGGGGCAGCATTGTAGTCACAGCTCCCTCCCTGTGAAAGACCCTATAGCAGTTCTTGCAGTGTGGCCCCTGAGGTCGCCCATTTTCAGATGAGAGGGGAGGCCAGTACTGATGGCCCAGCTCTGGAGTAGAAATGGCTTTGGAATAAAATAGAATATGTGGGGCTTCCCTGGTGGCGCAGTGGTTGAGAGTCCGCCTGCCGATGCAGGGG
>NW_006795869.1:313606-314596 GCF_000442215.2 Lipotes vexillifer | reverse complement strand
TCCCGAAAAAAAAAAAAAAAAAAAGAAATAAGATAGAGTATGTGGTGTGGCCTTGGACATATGACTTCACTTCCCCAAGCCTCATATTTCCCATCTATAAACAGGAGAAATGATACCTCCTAGGGTGGTGATGTAGATACAAGGAGATGACGTCTGGGAAATGACTGGCACAGAGGGAGCTCTCAGTAAATGCTGTTCCCTGCTCCCGGGGTCAGGCTGCCTCCTCAGCTTTTTCCTGGGAAATGTGTGATCCGTTCCTCCAGGTCCCAGAGGAGAGAAAGGGGGAAGGGACCTCCTGCATCCCAGTGTCTCTATCATCACCACTCTCAGAGGATTCAGTGTGAGAGGTGGAAATTGAATTTCATAGGCCTAGAAAAAGAGGATGGACTGGGGTGGGGGGGGGGAGCGGTAAGCCCCAGTAATGACGCGTTTGTGTCTCCCCAGAAGAGGTAAGTGGATCCAGGATGAAGGCATGAGGGGGATTCCACCCCATCGCACCTCCCCATCACACCTCCCCTGACTCTAAAGCCCTGCTCCCACCCTCAGCATCGCTGGGAAGGCCACAGAGAGTCTGGGCGCAAGAGCACAGAGCCTTCCAGGCCCACGCCGATGGGCTGCGGCCCCTCCAGCCTGCCTCTGGCTAGTCGAGCTCTGGGAGGCACGGTCGGGTGGCCAGGCCAGCGGCTAGGAGCCCAGGCCTGGGAGGGCAGTGGAGGCCGCAGCAACCTGAGCACTCGATAAACCATTAATTCTTAATAAACGACAGGCTGTGCATTATTTAACAATAATGATACTTTCTGTTCCATTATAGATTAAAACACCAGCCTCTTATTAATCCTGCATTTCAAAAGCTTGTAAATCCTGCGCTGGAGGAGATAAAAGCTGGCTCATCCCCATCCCGGGGCTGACCTGCTTGCCCTGACACGGTGGCTCTGTGGCCGGGCCTGTGTGTGCACACGCGTGTGCCCTGGACCCCCCCCCCCCCCCCCC
>NW_006795869.1:312115-313394 GCF_000442215.2 Lipotes vexillifer | reverse complement strand
CCCCCCCCCCCCCCGCCATGGACAGAAGACAGGAGCGCTGCTGCCTCCACTCTCCAGCTGGCATCTGGCTCTCAATCTCCTGTCTCTCACTTTGTTCCTCCCTCTCAGCACTTTTCTCTTTTTCTGTGTATTGTTCTTTCCTATCTTGTTTCTCCCTCTCCTTGTATATCTCTCTCCTTGTTTTCTCTGTCTCTGCTTCTTCCTCTGTCTTCTCCCATCCCTCCTTCTCACTCTCTCCCATTCTCTCTCTCCCCCTCTCTCTCTCTCTCTCTCTCTCTCTCTCACACACACACACACACACACACACACACACACACACACATCACCTGCTTCTCCCTCATTTACTTCACACCATTCAACCAAACAGCCCTACAATATGCACAGACTCTATTCCCATATGGCATTTGCTTTTCTCAGGGGTTCTCTGCGGGCTGGGATGGGAGAAGGGAAGAGAACTCCTTAGAGAAGGAAAAGGAGGAGCACAGAAAACCCTGAGAGCCCGCCCGCGGCAGGTCGGGTGGGTTCTGACCTTGAACCTGCTTGACATCCTCTGAGAGCTGCACAGGGACTGTCCAGTGCTGCCCTGGGGGATGCTCAGTGCCCTTCTGTGCTACCCCCAGGCTCTGTTCACATCCCCACTCAGGGACCGGGAAATCACTGCTGCTGCAAAACTCCTATTATCTAAGAGCAAGTAGGAGCCCATATTCACTTTCAGACCCCCCTCTGGCAAGTGACAGGCCTTCGGGAATCTGAAGGCCGCCATTCCAGCCCCCTGATGCTTCTAGTCTCACCAGCCAAACATTCCTCCAGGCCTCTTGTGTCAGTGGGTTGAGTTCCCTCTTCATCCTGATTCCCCTGCGCTGTACCACCAGGGTGGGTCAGAGAACTATTAACAGTGGCCCTAAAGCTGACCACAGCCCTTCCTATGGTGCGGCCAGAACAGGTCAGCTAGACCCTCTTTCCGTCTGGGGAGCAGAGACTGTAACTGAGAGCTTGGGAAGAAAATTCACTCTGACCTTGAACGTCTCTCCCAAGGTCATTGTGAAAAATAATATCTGTCATCGTTTGTTGAACTTTTACTACATACTAAGAATGCCCTCTATATATCCTTTATCTCATTCAATCCTATGAGATCCATTCTAAAATTATTTCCATTTTGCAGATGAAAAGACAGACTTGGAGGGATTGGGTTAACCTGGCCATGGTCACACAGCTAAGCAAGTGGTGAAGTCAGAATTTGAACCCGGTACTGCCTGACTCTGCAGCATTTAAATTCAGC
>NW_006795869.1:305760-311720 GCF_000442215.2 Lipotes vexillifer | reverse complement strand
AAAAAAAAAAAAAAAAAAAAGTGTCTTCTTGGTCTCCTGGGCCCCCAAATACAGAGGGACTGGTGTCCCTGAAGCTAAACTGTCTCCAGGATTGGACTAACCGTGTCTGGCGTGGGCTAGCCAGCTGGAGGTGTAGATCAGGTGGGGGGCTCTGGTGGCTCTGTTTGCGCTTGTTGGACATTTCATCAGGTCAAGGAGGAAGAGATGATGGTCCCTTGCACTTACTGACTGCCCCTATATGCTGCGCTCTATCATCTCCTTTATTCCCCACTACAACTCTGTGCAGGGGATGTTAGGCCCATTTTAAAGAGTGGTAAACTGAGGCTCAGAGAGGTTAAGTTTAAAGGCAACCATGCTTACCCCTTGTTCAGGAGTCTTGGAGCTTGAGTGTGATGCTTTTTTAGAGTGTGAGTGTGTGTAAAGGGTAAATGGGAGGGGAACAGGGGGTCGGCTTCAAGTAACAGAGTTGGAGAGGGGAGGTGAGCAGCTAGCTTTCTTCTTTTTTTCTAAATGCATGAATGGGAAATTTAACTTGATCCCTTGTGGCTTCTGGGCCAACCCCTGAGTGAAGTCAGATGGCTTTTGCAAAGGAAAATTTTATCCATTTTCTGGTTTTTATGGGGCTTCCTCAATGAGCAAAACCTCTCCTGTTGGTGCTTAGAGAGGATTTCTCCGTGTGGCCCACCGTGATGCCGTGTAATCTCCCCCCAAAATATGGCACTAATATTCGCAGGGTTAGGGTTAGTTATTTTTATGTCTTTGTCATTTTGTTTCTCGGCAGCTCTTTCTGCTGTCTGGAAAGGACGCGGCGGACACTTTATTTCCAGAGTCATATTTTTAAATTTGATCAAAGCAAATTTCACTCGTTCTCTGTATAAATTATTTAACTCATTTCTTTTAGGTTAAATGTCTCAATAGGAAGACAGAAAGTCTTTCCATCACATTTTCTTCTAGGATTTTAATCAGCTCCTCTAGATGGTATGAAGTTCTTGCTCCGTCCCCTATCCTTCTCTGTCTTTACGTCTCCCTCTCTCCCTCCCCCTCTCCCTCCTTATCTGCTCTTCGTCCTCTGCCCCTAACTCCTCCTGGGTCCCTCAGGCTGGTCCCAGCTTCAGTCCCCGATGACTCGGACTAGGAAGAATGGGGGAATCCTGAACACGCAGGGCCCGCTGTCGATGAATTACCAAAACGCACCCTTCCTCTGAGCTGACGTGGCCCTGTCAGGTCCCTGGCTTGGCCAGCAGAGTGAGGATCAAGTGTCAGGCCCTGCTCACCCCCTCAGCCAGGCCTCTGTGAGCAACCCTGCCTCTCCCTAGACCTGTGCTGCCCGCACCTGCTTTCTCCCTCTAGGGCTGTAGCCTCCTTCTGAATTCAAACGCGAGAGCCTCTCCCCAAATTCCAGCTCTGTTTCCTAATGAAAAACTCCATCCTACTCAATCAATTGCCCCTGTCACCGGTGGTTTCCTCAGTGTCTTATTTCACTCTGGTCTGGTTCCCTCAGCCCCAGGGCCCTCTGTGCAGTACCCACTGCCCGCCCTCCCCTCCTTGGGCCTGGCGCCTCACTCTCCTGAGGGGAAGGGGGCTCACGCAGAGGTTTGGAGGCTGAGAAATAGTGCCGCAGAGGAGGGAGGGCCTTGCTTCAGCCAGGCAGCCCCATCTCTGGCCCCGGGCCCTGTTGGGAGGAGCAGAAAGCGGCATAGCAAGCTCATTACCCCATACACACGCTCCCTACCCTCACATCACAGCGTTCCAGCCAAGAACAAGTCTCCAGTGGGAATTCCCTTTCCTCTTACTTTTAAAATATACAGTAATTAACAAACTAGTGCTATTAACTGCGACAACGAGGAAATTACAATAAAATCACTGCAGAGTCCACAAGCCCTCGGCCTGGTGGTGGGTGGGTCTCAGCTCAGGCTGGAGAGGAGAGACCCAGTCTGGGCCCAGGTGTCATCATCTCAGCCACAGAGGGGTCCCCTCAGGCTGGGAAACGTCTGCAGGGGCTTTGAGTCCTCAGCAGGCTGAGCCAGGGCTCAGGCACAGCTGCCGCATTTCCTGTGCAGGAAGAGTCAGGATCCCGGCCATTCTTCCAGGCCCGGAGGTTCACTCTTTTATGAAACCCTTAAATAATAGAGTTGTGGCCTGGAGCTGACCTGGGCACGTCTGTGAAGACATGGCCCCTGCTCTGGAGCAGGCCCAGCGACTTCCCTTCCAGGTCACGGGAGGTTCCCACAAGGCAGCCCTCCAGAGGATTCGGCTCAAAGAGAGCCTGGGGGAGGGCCCGCTGGACCACTGTGACCTCCTTCTCTGGCTCTGCGGGAGCATCTTCAGGGTCACCCTGTCCATCCTTCTGCTTTCCTTCCAGCATGGTCAGGCTGGGCCTTTCCTCTCGGGGGAGGTTTTGCTCAGGCATAGCCAAAGACCCCAGGAAGGAATAGGCTTGTTGTTGTCCAACTGTCTGGAAGTCTGTTTACAGTCTCGCTTCAGTCCTTCATGTTGCAGACCAGTGTAATTTCCTCTGGTGAGTTCCCAGCAAGCCTGGCCCATGAATTCCAGGGGCTCTTCCTACACGTGCCTCCCCACTCCAGGCTCACTATATCCCCTGGTGGTCCTCTGCATCCCCTTCCTCCATCAGGTGGCCATGGTGACCGGGAAAGGCAACGTGTTCTTGTCCTCCCCCGCTAGACTTTGACTCCATTTGCTTATTGACAAGTGTCTGCTCAGAACTTTTAGGAAGGCTGTTCAGAAGCCCACAGAGAGGTTATATTGTAGTTCCTATTTTACAGACGAGAAAACCAAGGCAGAGAGAGGTTAAGTGACTTGGTGGAGACCACACAGCCGTCAAAATGCTGCGTCAGGACTTGAACGGCGCATTATAAGTGCCCACGTGACTCTATCTGCCTTGTTTCCTCTTGGTTCTAAGGGGAATGAATACTCCAGGTAAAAGGACAGAAACTTTCAATTTTCTTTTCTTTTCTTTCCATGACCATGCTGGGCTTGGGGAGGTGAATAAAAAACTAAAAAGGTAGCTCATCTCATTTCCCTTTACAGCATCATGAATTGGGTGCTACAAGCACGCAGATTTTACACATGGGAAAACTGAGGCTCAGAGCAGTGCAGTACTCTACCCAAGGTCACAGGGCTGGCGGTGTCAGAGCCAGGAGTTAAACCCCGTCCTGTCTGACTCCAGAGCCCATTCTGCCTTTAGCCACTTGCTCGAAGAGTGAAACAGACTGACTCGAAGTCGGCGACAGTGAGTCCAGCCAGGGAGAGTGATGAGTCCGAGAACCTCATTAGGAGCGAAGCTGCCACACGCGTCAAAAACCCGACCGCCCAGACAGCCCCACTCCAGCTTCCAGCATGCAGTGTAAACATCCTCACTAATTCACCAAACTCAATCACGTTACCGGGATGGATTTTCCCATCATTACTCCTGAGTGAGTGACAACCTGCTCAGACACTTGTCTTCCCCACTGCCTTCAGAGAGTTTCAGAAATCAGAACGCTTTGCTCCCTAAGTTGATTTCAACTTGTCCTAAAGTCATTTTAATTGGTGAAGCATCAGAGGCAATTTGGGTAACTTTCTGAGAGCCCCTTCCCACCAGCACTGAGCTACGGGGAGGGGGGGTCTCGAATGCCACCCGGCCCCTGGGTGGCACTTTCCCCTCCTCTGATTGGTCAGGAGACCTCGCCCCACACTTTATTTTCTTGTTTTTTGCTGAGGTTCCTACCGCTGGTTCCTGAGGATAACAAGATTCATTTTCTCAATGGCTTTGACAGATAGGATTGTTAACTGTTATTACACTCGTATACCACCTTTCCTCTGAGAAGCTTAAGGTGCTTTACAAATTTGAAAATTATCTAATAATCTTCCAGCAACCCTGAGAGAGGGGGAGAAGCTGCAGCTAGAGGCACTGCAGTACAGCCAGAGAATCCCACATCCCTCAACCCTGCGACCAGGGAGGGCGGGCGTGTGGCCACAGCTGGGTTGAGGGCACTTGGGGCCAAGGGCCTTCAATGGTCCTGCTCCCCCTGTTGAATAAGGAAGAGGAATATGTCTGGGTGGGAGAAGGGAGAGGGGAAGGAAGAGAAGGAGGGAGACAGACCCAGCTCCAAAGGACAAAATCCAATGGGAGGAGCCCAGGCAAGGAGAGTTTTCTTTAAAGACACAAGAAATGAGAGAAGGCAGGAGGCTCCCAGGGGCTTGCGGGTAAGAGAGCTGAAATTCAAAATGGAAATCTACCAAAGCAGCAACTAGGCCGGTTGCAAAAGACTCAGCTCCGGCATGAGAACATGGGCAAAAATATCGAGACCCCAAACTGCAAATTTAGGTGGCTGCTTTCAGGTGGGTGTGGGAAGCCTCTGCGGACCTCTTTTTATGTTTCACCTGGGAGCTGAAAGTTGTGCTGCCATTAGGTCTTTGCCAGCCTGACATCCTATCATTCTGTCTTCCTTTAGATTTCCTCTTGCCAGTGGCCTCAGTAATTGTAGCACCTTCACTAAGCAGGAAGGGAAATCTACTATCAAAACGATGGAAGTGCTCAATTGTTTCACCATTATTTTCTGGAGAAGGTGTGCAGACCCCACCTTATAGGAGGCTGTCCTTTTGGGATTAGGAATTGGTGAGATGGTTCTAGGCTATAATCCAGCATAGTACTGTGCTTAAGAGCTGGGATCTGAGATCAGACAACGTGGTGACCTTGGACCAATGACATAACTGCTATACTGTGTGTGTGTAAAGTGCCTGGCACTGTCAGTCTCTAAGATGACGGGGAGGCAATACAGATGCTGGTGACATGGTGTGATAGTGTGATTTATAATAAGAAACATATATTTGGCCTTTGTCTTGCTTCTGGCACAGAGCTCCTAGAACACTTGGTGGCAACCATAAAGATATTTTTGTTATGTTAATGAGGTGACTTTTGGAAAGCCCTTAGGTCACCTAAGGATGGGGCTGGTTGCCAGGGGACCTAAACATGTGATTAGAAGGTTGGAACTTTTAGTCCCACCCCCCTAACACTGCCCTCCCAACCCTGCCGCATGACTTCCAGGGAGGAGAGAGGGGCTGGAGATTGAGTTCAATCACCAACAGTACCTCGGCATGATTTAATCAATCATGCCTATGTTATGAAACCTTATAACATATAAACCCAAAAGGAAACCGTACAGAGAGCTTTCTGGGCTGGAGAACTCAGGGAGATTTGGGGAGAGTGGCTTGCTTGTAGAGAGCATGGACACTTCACGCTTTCTCCCCATGCATCTCTTCATCTGGCTATTCCTCAGTTATATCATTTTATTTAAAAAATGGTAATCTAGGGCAGCAGTACCCAATCTTTTTGGCACCAGGGAGCAGTTCTGTGGAAGACAATTTTTCCACAGATGGGGGGGGTGGGGGGAGGAAGGTTCAGGTGGTAATGCCAGTGATGGGGAGCGATGGGGAGTGGCAGATGAAGCTTCACTGCCTCGTCCCCCGCTCACCTCCTGCCGTGCGGCTTGGCTCCTAACAGGCCACAGACTGGTAACCGTCTGTGGCCTGGGGGTTGGGGACCCCTGATCTAGGGAGTCCCCTGGTGGTCTAGTGGTTAGGATTCAGCGCTTTAACTGCTGTGGCCCAAGTTCAATCCCTGGTCGGGAACTGAGATCCCACAAGCCATGAGGCGAGGCCAAACCAAACAAAACAATAACCCCCCCCAAACGGTAATCTAGCAAATAAAATGTTTCTCCGAGTTTTGTAAGCTGCTCTAGCAAATTAATTGAACCTAAGGAGGCGGTCACTGGAACCTTCAATCTGTAGCACAGGTGACAACTGGACTTTCAATTGGTGGCTGAAGGGAGGTGTGGGGTGGCAGTCTTGTAGGACTGAGCCCTGAGCCTGTGGAATCGGATGCTATCTCCTGATAGCGTCAGAACTGAGCTGAAATATAGGACACCCAGCTGGTGCTCTAGAATTGTTGTTGGTGTAGG
>NW_006795869.1:294937-305750 GCF_000442215.2 Lipotes vexillifer | reverse complement strand
CGGTTTGGAATCGGGTGATTAGAACCCTTTATATGGCTACCGTTCCCTTGAGCTTCTAAAGGCCCGTCCCCTCTCAAGGACTAGGCAGCCCGGACGAGGCTCAGGGGCAGTTGGCAGGCTGGGGATGTGGGTGGCAAGGGGAAGACAGGGTCTAGAGACCCAGCATGGTGGTCTTTGAGGCATCTACTCTTCATCCTCTCCTCACCCCAGGCCCACCAGACTATGGCTGTCATTCTAATCCGCTCCGCTGCCCTGATCTGCCCCCTGCAGCCTTAAATGATGCTGGAGGTGCCGGCTGGCTGCATCCCCTCCTGCTCCTCTAGCCAGCACCTCTCCCTGAGTCTCCACTGCGGCTCTGACAAGGCTGCTTGGTGCACCCAGTCTTTAGAGAAGGCCCAGGCCCCCTCTGCTGTGACTAGGGGTCGGGGGGGAGGTCCCCTTCTTAGGAGCCCAAAGGAGGACCTAGGAGGTGGAAGTGATGCTGCAGACCAGAGTCCGAAAGGCAGGTTGGGGAGGAAGGATAATGTAATTCAGGATGGGGAGCTGGAGGGGGAACACAGGAGCTTCTGAGTGTGAAGAGAGGACGCAAGATGGTGACGCTCCGGTAGCTTTCCCCATAGTCCTCCCATCAAATGAGACACAGTAGGTACTCACTAGATGGGAGCTATTAATATATACACATAATTCTTAAATAATTAAGAAATTTGAAAACACTCAGCCCTGCAAAGTGCTATGGAGCCGGTATCGTCCGTCCGTCCATCCATCCATGCATCCAATATTTATTAAGCACCAACTCTGTGCTAGACCCTGTGTAAGGCACTGGAGCACTACGATGAACAAAAACAGACATGGACCCTCCCTGCACAGAGCTTAGAGTCTAGTGAGGGAGACAGGCTTTAAACAGGCAAACACACAAATAAAGGAATGATTTTAAAAGCAACCTGTGCCTTCCATCACGCATTTAACAATATCCCGGAGAGCAAAACTAGGGGCCACCTCTAGAAGGATGGCCAGGGAAAACCTCTTTGTGGAACTGCTGGGTAAGATAAGACCTAAAGGCGAGTGGGAACTGGCCAGGAGCAGATTGGGGAGTGAGTGCAGAAGGGACAATAGGAGCTGGGGCTACAAGAAGGCTGACGGATGGGTTAAGCAGGGCCTGGGCCATGCGGGGTCTTGGAAGGAGGTGGGATTTTTTTTTTTTTTTTTTTTTCATATTTAAGTGCAATGGGAAGTTACTGAAGGAGAGTGATCTAATTTAAGTTTTTAATGCTCTCTCTGGCGGTTGAATGACAAATGGATTAGGGAGGGGGATGAGAGCTAAAGTAGCAAGACCAGTGAGCCACTCTTTCAGGAGCTAGCAAGGTAGGGAGGCCTCCCACAATGTCCCTGTCTACCCACTTAGGGTCTAGAACACAGCCCTTCTCGACTTTGGCTGAACATTAGAACCACCTGGGGAATTTTAAGAATCCCAGGCTGTCACCCAGGGCCAGGCCACTTACATCAGCATTTCTCAGGGTAGGACCCAGGACCTACAGCCCTTTTTAAAGCTTCCCAGGGAATCGTAGTGTACTCGTCCAGTACAGTCTCCAGCTCCAAGAGGATGGGGAAGGGAATTTACATTTACTGAGCACCTAATGTGTGTCTGCTGCTAAGCCCCTTTAGTTGGCTCACATCCATTTCCTTAATCCACAACTGTGAGAGATGGATATTACTGCACCCACTTTGCAGAAGAGGAAACCGAGACTCAGAAGAGTCTTTTCTACTCTCTGGCCTTGAGGAAGTCCTTTAAACCTCTTTGAGCCTCATTTATAGTGTGTGCAAATCAGGATGGTATCTAGTTCATAGGACTGTCAGGAGAGGTAAATGAGGCAGGTTTGCCCACATTTGGAACATAATAACACTTCAATATATTATAACTGTTATTAGTGGAACCCAAGGCCCCAGAGTCAGTAAGTGGCAGAGGCAGGATTTGAGCCTCTGATGTGTTCTGTCTCCTCTAGGCCCCTCTGCTATAGCACAGGGGCCACCTCTGCGGAAAGGCTGGATTGTGACTGAGCCCCGCCCAGGCACAGGGATCAGAGCCCGCACCCAAGCCTGGGAGGCAGCACCCACACCCCACACTCCTCCAGTCAGAGCTGCACTCACACCAGGCTTTCAGCAGGGTCTCCTTGCTTCCCTCTGAAAGGAGGGGCTGGGAATGATTCTCCCCTTTCAGAGACGGGGAAGTGGCTTGCCCAAAGGCGTAAAGTTAGAGACAGAGCTAAGAATGGCCCCAGGTCCCCTGTTTCCCTGCTGCAGCTATTTTCCTCTTGCTGGGGGCAATGGAGGGGCAGATGAGGCTTGACTCAGTGCCTAGAGCTAGTGTTGGGATGCCAAGAAGGGTGGGTAGTCTGAGGGTTAGGCCTTGGGCCAAGGGCCCAACTCCTCTGATCCAGTGCTGGTGGGTTCCCTGGCTGACTGGTGGGCCCAGCACCGTGAGGGCCCTGGTGCCATCCTTCTCTGAGAGTGCCTCCAGCTGGAGCCCAGAGATTCTTCTGGATCTACCCCGGCCATGCTGAGGATGCCATGGGGTCTACTACTGACATAGTAGAACAGAGCAGCTATGAACACAGGCTCTGAAGTCAGGCAGACCTAAATTTCAACCCCGGCCCTGCTCTTTTGAGCTGTAATACCTTGGACAAGTTTAACTTAAACTAAGCCTCAGTTTCCTCATCTGCAAAATGGAGATAAGTAAAAAATAATGTAGATCAAATCAAGGATCTTGATAAGGAAGGAGCTCCAAGACATATTATTGGTTGAAAACAAAAATGCAGAACAGAAGAAAACCAAGATGCAGAACCATTTTAATATAGTACGTGCCCAGCTGAATTCTTAAAAAGGGATCTCTCATGCGTGCATGTGTGCGCTTGGATATACAGATACTATATCAGAAAGCCCACAGAACAACCCCCCTCAGGGGAGTGGGGCTGGGGTGGGAGTAGGAAGAAGAGTTACTTTTCTTTGAATATAATTGGTTATAACTGGTGCTGTTTGAATTGTTTACCTTGTGCAGGCTTTTATTTTTTTCAGTTAAAGTTTTTCTTTTTTTAATGGGGTTAATAATACAGGATTGATTCAAGAATTAAATAAATTAATGCATATAAAGTGCTTAACACAACACCTAGCACAGAGCAAGTACTCAACTTCATACCACGGTATTTGTGGAACAGGTGGTAACTTCCATTGGTCCCAATTCTTCACTCCCTCCGCTGTGTATGCACACCCACTCCACGGCCTCAGGACCTGCTCTGGCCAAGGGGGAGTGTCTAGGCATGCTCTCTTGCATTCCTGCCTTTTGCAGAATACCATGCCCCAGGTAGCAGTTGGTCCAAAAATGATGAAAGACGCGTGCAGCAGACCCGCACTCAGTCCACAGTTTAGAATCAAGCTCAGCTGAGCCCAGTCGCGATCCACCAAAACCCAGTCAGCCTGCAGGAAATACTTATTGTTGTAGGACCCTAAACTTTTGGAGTGGTTTGATATACAGCATTATTATGGCAAAAGCTGTTATTCAGCATTATTATGGCAGGCCCTGTACTAAGTATAGGGGATACACGAGTGAGTAAATACAGACACCATCCCTGCCCTCGTGAAGCTTATACTCTAATGACAAAAGGGCTATGAGAGCATTTAATGGCAGAGAGGCTTGATCTAGGCAGAGGGTCAAAGAAGGCTCCTTGAGGAAGTGACGTGAACTGAGACCTGAAGCGTGAAAAGCAGTTAACTAGGTGAACTCCTCCAGATAAAGGAACAGAATGTGCAAAGGCCCTGAAGCTGTCAGTTCTAGGGGACTGACAGTGGCTGGAGAACAGAGAGAGAAGTGTGAGATGGGGAGGTGGGTGGTGCACATCAGGCAGAGATTTTTTAAAGTGACGGGAAACTATGAAATGGTTTGGGAAGAGAGTTTGGTGGAAGGGAGAGGAGGACAGGATCAAATTTATTTTGGAAGAGGTCATTTGAACTGAGGTTATATACACACTGGAGTCATGTTAGGTGAGGTGGTATTGGAACTATTACAACATCTGTGCCCATCTCTGTATCTCAGCCACATTTGTGTCTACATCCCTAGCTGTGTCCTTGCCTTTGTATCTGGCCTCAGAAGCTCCAGGGCCCCCAGTTCCTTCCCAGATTACTGGGGTCCTTAAACCTTATGGTCCTCTTTATCCACACCACATGGGTATGCCCTGTGCATCTCTAAAACTCCTGCCCATCTTCTAGGTATCTTTGGTCTCTCCAATCTGGGCTGTGGTTGCTGGTCCTAGGCTGATGTCTCTGAACCAGCAGAGGCTGATGACTGCCCCCAGGGCTCCTGAGGCTGAGGCTGGGTGATGACTCCTCCCACGTGTGGAGGAGGCACAAAGGGCCCTGGCATCAGCAAAACTTCCATCAGTGCAAATCAATGCAAGATTAAAATTCATGATGGTTCTGGGGCACAACTGCAAACAATTTGTTCAGTAAACTTTGCTCTAATTGGCATTCGTAGAATTTCCTGTTAATCAGGCCCCTTGGGCTCTGTGGGGCTGGGATGCTCTGTATCCCCATGACAGGACAGGGAGTGAGAGGAAGGGTGGGTGTGAGAGGAAGGGGGAGGGAGGATGGTCAAATGTGGGTATCTGTAATGATGTGCCTGGGTATGTCTCGCTGTGTGGACTTGAGTACCAGATTGGGGTGTCCACAGATGACTTTGCCCAGGAGAACTTCTGTGCCACTCCAGGCGGGTCTTTGTGTTTTAGGGGGGTGGGTCTGCCTGAGTCAGAGTCTATGGGCCATTTTGTTGGGGAGTGTGTCTGTTCAGGTGTGTGCCTAGGTGCTGGGGTGATGCATATCTGTTGTGACGTCTGTCCGAGTATGTGTTGGGACCTGTATCTAAGTGTCCATTTGTGTTGGTGCCTGCACACATGTAGCTGTCCAGGCATGGTCTGGGTCTCAGTGTGGAGGGGCTGGGCCCACAGCACTCACTTAGCCTTCTTACTTTGGCTCCAAGAGATAGTAACTGGTGATGATCAAGTTGGGTCCTGACCTCAGAGGGTCTCCTGTCCACGAGTCCCTGGTCTATCCATGCTGGCTGTCACTGAACAGGGGCTGGGCCCAGTGATAACTTTCCACCCACACCATGCCCACTACCCCTTTCACTGGGGCCCTGTTTCCCATCACGCACCAAAGGCCGGAGACCCAGGGCCTAAAGGCTTTTGAGGGTTCTGCTGAAAAATCTCAGTGACCTCATATATGAACAGAACTCACATGAAGAAATCACAAGTAATGAACGCTTAATACAGGTCTCCAAAATGGAGCATTATGCAAACTGCAAAGCTGCTCAACTCATATGGTTATACACAAATCATATGTAATGTGGGATCTGGCTGCATTTCATTCTGTTTGATATTATGGGAGGTACAGCCTCCAGGGGTAAGAAGACCCAAGGAGGTGTAGAGACGGTCCTGGCCAGCTCCTCGAGCTCCGGCAGCGAGCCCTCCCCACCCTGGTCCCCAACTCTACTCACTCTCACAAGGAGCCAACCTCTGACGTTGAACAGTGATGGGGTCACCTTGGCACACTGTCAGACCCTGACACACAGAGACTGGGAAGGCATGGCCATGTGTGTGTGTGTGTGTGTGTGTGTGTGTGTCTGTGTGTGTGTGTGTGTGTGTGTCTGTGTGTGTCGCATGCCTCTGAGTGCCAGGGCTGCCTGCAGCTTGTGTCTCTGAATGGGTTTGTACTCAAACACAGAGAATAAGGGCAGTGCTCGTATTATGTGTAAGGTACTGTGTCTGATGTCCAGACGGTTAGGATGCTTCTTTCTGTGTGTGTGCGCAAGTGCACATGTGCGTGCCCAAGCAGATAACTTGCCTGGGCGTGAGGGCAGTTGGGGGAGTGCTGGCTTGGGTGTGTGTGTGTGTGTGTGGCCCCCACCCCAGCATCCCTCACAATCATTATCTCAGCAGGAGCAGCTCTTGCCCTGGGGCCCCGCCCTCACTGTTTCAAGCAGCTGCTGCTTTCCCCAAATTAACCCCTCTGCTCCAGCTTCTCATTTTCCTGCTAGGGGGCCATGGGCTGGCTGGGGAGGGGTCTCCAGAGGACAGTGCCCCCAGCAGGCAAGCTGATCTTCCACAAGTCCCCCCGTCCACCCCTTGTCCTGTGCCTGTGACAGCAGTGATTCTGTGACTGGGTATCAGAGTGTTGGTTGTGTGACTCCACACGTGCCCATTTGTGTGTGTATTTGTGTATGTGTATGTGTCAGAGAGAGAGAGAGAGGGACTGGAGCTGGGTCTAGAACGTGAATGGTTCAAGAGCAGACAGGAATCTGGAAAATAGCTCATGCAGCTCTATGTTGAAAAAACCAAACAACCCAATCAAAAACTGGGCAGAAGACTGAAATAGACATTTTCCCAAAGAAGACATACAGATGGCCAAAAAGCACATGAAAAGATGCTCAGCATCATTAATTATCAGAAAAATGCAAATCAAAACTACAATGAGGGGCTTCCCTGGTGACGCAGTGGTTAAGAATCCGCCTGCCAATGCAGGGGACACGGGTTCAAGCCCTGGTCCGGGAAGATCCCACATGCCGCGGAGCAAATAAGCCCCTGCGCCACAACTACTGAGCCTGCGCTCTAGAGCCCGCGAGCCACAGCTACTGAGCCCACGTGTCACAACTACTGAGCCCACGTGCCTAGAGCCCGTGCTCCACAATAAGAGAAGCCAATGCAATGAGAAGCCCGCACACCACAACGAAGAGTAGCCTCCGCTCTCCACAACCAGAGAAAGCCCGCGGGCAGCAACGAAGACCCAACACAGCCAAAAATAAATAAATAAATAAATAAATTTATTAAAAAAAAAAAAAACCTACAATGAGGTGTCACCTCACACCAGTCAGAATGGCCATCATCAAAAAGTCTACAAATAATAAATGCTGAAAAGGAAACCCAAGAACTACTATATGATCTAGCAATCCCACTCCTGGGCATATATCTGGAGAAAACCATAATTTGATACATGCACCCCAGTGTTCATTGCAGCACTGTTTACAATAGCCAAACATGCAAGCAACTTAAACGTCCATCGACGGAGGAATGGATAAAGAAGATGTGGTACGTATATACAGTGGTACATATGTACAATGGAATATTACTCAGCCATAAAAAAAGAACAAAATAATGCCATTTGCAGCAACATGGAAGGACCTGGAGATTATCATACTAAGTGAAGTAAGTCAGACAGAGAAAGACAAACATCATATGATATCACTCATATGTGGAATCTAATTTTTAAAAAGTGATATAAATGAACTTATTTTCAAAACAGAAACACAGATTTCAAAAACAAATGTATGGTTACCAAAGGGGAAACGTGGTGGGGAGGGATAAATTAGGAGCTTGGGATTAACATACACACACTACTATATGTAAAATAGATAACCAACAAGGACCTATTGTATAGCACAGGGAACTCTACTCAATATTCTGTAATAACCTATATGGGGAAGGAATCTGAAAAAGAATGAACATATGTGTATGTATAACTGAATCACTTCGCTGTACACCTGAAACTAACACAACATTGTAAATCAACTATACTCCAAAAAAAAATTTTTTTTTAATTAAAAAAAAAAAAAGAGCAGACAGTGCCCCCTGGCTGCCTGGGAGGGGTGGGGCTGTCTCTTGGTCCAGCATAGGGATCCTGAGCCCCTCTGGCATTGGGGAAGGGCCAGAAGAACCTGGATTTCAGGTGGCAGGGACGTGGCTTTGCCCAGCTGGGGATGTTGAGGGTCCAATCTAGGCTTATGAAGGGACACCCAGGGAGGCTCAGCCTAGGCAGAGGGTGGGCAGCCTCCTCCACCTGCCCACAGGGCCAGATCCAGACAAGGGAGACCCGTGATCTCAGCAGAAGTTGCTGAAAAGAGGGGGAAGCAGGAAGACAGATGAAAGAAGAGAGAAGTGGGGAGAGAGAGTTAATCCCAGAGGACCTTGGTCTGAGCACCTCCCTGAGGCCAGGGAGGAAGGAGTGGGCTCCAGAGAGTCCACCTGAGACCCAGGGAAGGTGCAGACAAGGGAGCCCAGGCCTGGGGGAGATGGGTGGACAGATGTCTCCGCTATGGGCACTCTGAGCTCCTGTGACTGTGTAGAAGGACCCAATGCCATGGCGCAGATCTGTAGACCATGTGAGGTGGGTACAGGGACATCAGCCTCTAGCGCCTTGGCTCTGACTTTAAGACATTCAAGTTCTACCATGTGCCCCTGGGATGCAGTCGTAAGGGAGACCCCGGCCAGCCCTCATGGAGCTGCAGGCTACTGGGAGAGGCAGGGGAGGAACCAGCGAGGGGATGGGGGAAGCTCAGGGCTGTGGCGGCCCAGACGAGGCACATGACCCAGCCTAGGGATTAGGGAACATTTTTGGAGGAGGTAACATCTCAGCCCAGGGCCTGAATATAATAACAACACAGATTATCATCTGTAATAATAGTGTCAAACAATAGTAATACTGAGCAACCTACTGCATGCTAGATATTTTATCTCGTTTAAGCTTTATAACTGCCCTGTGAACTAAATACTAGAATCCCCATTTTACAGATAAGGAAGTTGAGGCTCAGAAAGGTGAAGTACTTTGTCCAAGAACAGAATAGCTAATGTGACAGAGCCAAGATTTCAAGTCCAGCAAAATCTGCACATTTACCCCAGTGAGACAGAGCCTCCTGTGGCCCTAAGTCACCTTTCCTAATTTCAGCAGCAGCCCCGTGGGCCTCTGAACACCCCTTCTGACCCTCAGACGTTAGCCTGGCAGCATGGACCAGGCCCATGTGGGCAAGATGCAGGAGAAATTGGGAAGGGCAGCTGTAGTCCACAGGCCGATGTCAGAGACTGACATCTACCCGGCCTTGTTTTCATTTGCTTTTTGGTTGAGAAGGGAAAAGGCCCACATTTTTATGACACCAGCTTGTGATTCTATTTTCTGTTTAAATTCTGGGTGAGGGAAAAATAAGAGACATCAGAGAAACCTTCAGAATCTCATTTCGAGAGTCTGAGCTGCAGATAAATGAGCCTCCTACAGAAACGCTACATCAAAGCGAATTTTCTCAGCTGTATTTTCTTTGTTTTAATAGGGCCATTTACTACATTAATATTCCAGGAAGTCATTTTAATTTCATGTTTATCATCCATTGGGAAAGTTAAACAGGATCAATATGGAACCAGTGGCAAATTTGGGGATCTTGGGAGAGAAGGGGAGTGTTTGGAGGCTCTGGTGATTCCACAACCGGGAGTCCTTAGGAGGCGGAGGAGGCTGGGGAAGGGAGGAAGGGATGGGAGGTTTGGGGGAGGGGAGGGGAGGCTGGGGGAGTTGTCAGGTGGTAATTGTCTGAACCCGCAGAGGAGGAACAATTACTGAGCAGCTACTAGTGTAAGGCACTGTGCACACCTTATGTTTTTCAATCCTCACAACAACTCAGGAAGTAGGTACTCATTCCCATTCCTCACATATGGGGAAACTGAGGCTCAGAAGATTTGTCACATGTCCAAGGTCTTATAGGAGAACTCTGATTCATAGACTGATTCATTCTTTCAAAAGATATGTGTCATGCACCTGCTATGTGCCAGGCATTTACCTAGCAGCTGGAGGCTTTAGGTCAATGAAAGTTAATTTACCAGAAGTCTAAGGCTCCATGTCGAGTCCACGGAATGTGTCTTTTGGCGAATTGCCTGCTTCCGAGGAAACAGGTGGATCCCTGCCTTTGTGGAGGTTATGGTTAGGTGGGAAGACAGTTATTCATAAAACAGTCACACAAGGGAAGATGAACTTGCCCCTATGGTAAAGGCTTGGGGCTGGAATGGGGGCTTCAGCTAGACTGGCAGGTCAGAGAAGGCTTCCTGGGGGTGGTGATGCTCCAACTGAGATCTGAGGGAAGCGAGGGAGGCAGCAGGGTGACAGGGAAGAACACAGTGGTGTGGCAGGGAGCAGGCCCAGTTCCAGGGAGCAAGAGAAGGGGGCATCCAAGCTGGGAGGAGCCAGGGACCTGGCGGGACCGCAGATGTGATGGGAACTCCTGAGCCAGGTAAGGACTGAAGGAGCCCAGAAGGCCGTGAGGCGGATGTACACTCTGGGTCAGACTGTGTGCACTGGGGTCCTCTGAGCTCTGTAAGGCAAAGCTGGGCAGCAGCGGAAGGAGCCGGGTAGGGAGCAGTGGATCTTGAATAAAAGCCTGTGAGCCGAGGTGTCTCGGGGACGTGGGGGAGGACAAGGAGGGTGGAGCTGGACCTTAAAAGCAGGGGATCCCTATTCAGGGAACTGACAGATGAAGAAGGCAAAGCCCTGGAATCATCCGTGATCCTCTTTCTCTCACACTCCCCACATTTTATCCTTGAGCTCATCCTGTTGGCTTTACCTGCGCAATAGACCCAGAACCCGACCTCTTATCACCACCTCCGCTGCTCCCTCGCTGAACTCGGCCACCACCTACTCTCACCCGGATTATTGCAATGGCCTCCTAACTCTTCTCTCTAATCCTGCTCTTGACCCCAACAGTCTGTTCTCAGCACCACAGTCAGAGCGATGCCTTTAAAACAGAAATCAGATCATGCCTAAAACCCTCTGGTGGATTCTCGTCTCATTCAGATAAAAGCTAGTCCTTACAGAGGTCAACAAGGCCCACACAATCCCCCATAACTGCCTTTGCTAAGGTAGCTCCTCTGGCCCGCTTGCTGTTCCTAGAATATGCCAGGGATGGTCCCACCTCAGAGCCTTTGTAGTTTGCAGTTGCCCTTCCCTCTCCCTGGAACGCTCT
>NW_006795869.1:290174-293892 GCF_000442215.2 Lipotes vexillifer | reverse complement strand
CGCTCTTCCCCCTGGCTGATGGCTCACTCCTGCACTTCCTTTGAGTCTTTGCTCCAGGTCACTTTGGCTGCGGCGGCTGGCATGGTGGCGGTAGGGAGACATCCCCTGACCCCCTATTTCGACTGCAGTCCCCCCCATCAGCACGCCCTCCCTTCCTCTTCCTGCTTGGTTTTTTTCTATCACATTTCTTGCTTCTAACAGGTGTTATAATTTACTTACTTATCTTGTCTGTGGTCTGCCTGCCCCCAACAAGGGCAGGGATTTTTGTCCCTTTTGTTCACTGTTACATCCCCTGTGCCTAGAACAGGGCCTCCTTGTCACAGGTGCTCAGCCAGCCACATTAGAAGGGGCACCTCCCCACTTTGGGAGGCAGAGAGCAAAGGTCCAAAGAGAATACTATTTCCGTGCTGAGGTGTTTTTAATTTAATTTTTTATTTCATTGACTCCTAACAACGGCCCTTTGTGGTGCCAACTATGACTGGCCTCATGTCACAGCCGGGAAAGATGAAGCTCAGAGTGGTGGTGAAGGAGCTGGGCATCCTTCAGATCTCAAAGGACAGGCACTGGTGCCAGATGGCCTGGGCGGGTGCCAGGTGCCTCCATGCACCATCTACAAGACCTTGGACAAGCTTCTGTCCTCTCTGTGCCTCAGTGTCCTCATCTACACAATGGGAACAGTCACAGTACCTACCTCCCAGGGCTGTTGGGATGACTCAGGGTAACAGTACACGCACATTCCTCAGTGTGGGACGCTTAGAAGGCACTCGGTAACGCTAGCTGTTATTCTTGGAGCTGCACTCTGCTGCCTGAGTCAGGCCTCTGCGCCCCTCCCCACCCAGGGGTCTCCACAGAGTTTCCACAAGGGACCTCAGGTCAGCCCAGGGCTCTGCCTCCAAACGGCAGTGGCCAGGCTTGTCCACTCCCATTTGTTTAGGCAGAATTTAATTTGTCCCTAAGCTGAGAGTCCACTGCCCCCCTCCTGCCCTCTCTCTTGCTCTCATCAGCAGGGAAAATGAGCTCTGGGAGCTTTCCCCTGGTCCAGAAATCCAAGGTGAAGAATTTCATTAACAATCAAGAGGACATAATCACCATTCTAATAATTCCAGATCCGTACTCCCCCTTTTGCAGCCCCCCCCAAAGTGCCCCCATCCCCCCCACTCCACCCCATTCCCAGCTCTCCCAGACACACTCACCTTGACAAAGAAATCTCATTTCCTCTCCAACCGAATTTGCTTTGCTCTTAAATTCAGCACCTTACCTTCTGTCCTGACAATGAGGGCATGTACTCCAGACTTCCTGCACTTCTCCTGCTCCTGAAAGAGACATGAATGTGAAGGATGGGGTCATGATGGATTTGCTTCTCTTACACCTCCTGGAAGGTTCCAGGGTGGGGTGACATATTTTCCCCTTAAGGACTCAGGTCCTCCCTGCCCCGTTGCCAGAGAAGCAGAACTTCTGGTGTGTGTGTGGTGCTCTGGTCATCTCTTCTCCAGAACTGTAGAGGGATTGAGAGCTGGTCAACGCCCTTTTCAAGTTCATCGGCATTTTACACAGTACAAGGGCCCTACCTCAAACCCCCTCCACCCCAGCACTTGGGGAGATCTAGCCTGTACCACCTTCTGGCTGTTTGATCGTGGGTAAATCAATCTTTCTGGGCCTCAGTTTCTTTATCTGTAAAATGGGGATGGTAGCAATAATGTCCTTCTCTCAAGGTCACTGGGGAATGAAATGAGATACTGCTTAGCACAGTGCCTGGTATGGAATGGGCACATAGTGAGTAGTCGTAGTCTGTCACAGCATCTTTGGCACTTGAATCCTGAGCCGTGGTACTCACCATCCTATCTCTCACCTCACTCCTGCTTTCATCCCCTTGAAGTACACTGCATTCTTATCGATACAGTGAAGCATGGGACATGAGTGTGTTAAACAGACATTTACAATCCAGTGTGGTCAGAATAGTGACAGGTGAAGTTCTGGGGGCTTTTGGAACCCAACGCGGGTGCTATGTGGTGGTCAGAGGCTCTGGTGGGAGCTGAGACTGGAGGAATGAGGAGGGATTTGCCTGGAGAAGATGAGTGAGAAGGGGCTCTGAGCATGGAAACGGTCAGTGCAAAGACCTGGAGGTGAGAACTCCGGGGGCTAGAGAGTTCCTTAAGGGGTGTGTGTGGGGGGCAGTCAGGAGCAAAGGCCAGAGGGGTCGACCAGGCCTCGGAAGCCACCAAGGGCCGTCTGGCTTTTATCCTCAGGGTGTGTGGAGCCGCTGTGGAAGGACACCGACGAGAGTACTGGCCTGACCTCGAAACTTCTGTCTGGCTGCAGTGTGGGAGGGAGACAGGAGAGGGGCAAGGGTGGACCTGGGGAGATGAGTGAGGAGGGGGTTGGAGCCTGGGCTGCTGAGGGCTGCGGAGAAACGGAGAAACGTGCCTTCCAGAGGCATCCTGGCCAGGGCTGGCGCTGACTGACAAGGTGGAGCGGACAATGGCCCCCTGGAGTCTGGCTTCAGCACCCACACCCACTGCAGGCACCTGGAAGAGGCACAGCGGCCCCCTGCATGTCTGGGCCCTGGAGCGGGGGTGCTTCACGTGGCCCAGGCCTGTCTGAGATGGTGCCTGAGGAAGCCCTGGGCTGCCGGAGCGGAGCCCGGAGTCCACGGTCATCCTGGCCTGGCCCAGTCCCGTGCTCTGTGCAGCTGAGGCCCCAGGATCCCAGGCTCAACAGAGGCTGTGGCAATACGTTGAATTCTCTAATCTCTGAAGCTTCCTGAAATCCCTTCGGAGCCTTGAGCGGCCCGGGGGCGCACTTCCCTATGGTGGCTCCGTGGCAGGGCTCACGGCACCTTCCTTGTGCTTCATGCACTCACGCTACACCACACACACACACACACACACACACACACACACACACACACACACACACACACGATGAACCTTCCAAGGAGGAGGAAGAGGGAGAAGAAAAGATATCCCCAGTTCCATTCTCCATGGCTCAGGCAGAGATTAACCCCTTAGGGGACAGGGGAGGGACTTCACTGCGCTCCAAGGGACAGGTTGCTCTCCCTACTGGAGCTTCAGCTGGGCATCAAACCTAAAGACCCCTTCCTTCCTAGCTCCTTCCTAGGGCGCATAGCTCTGGGTCACCTCCCCAACCTCTGCCCTACTCCCTAAGGGGATCTGCGGCAGGTCTGGCTGTGTGTGCGCGCGTGCGCGCGCGCGTGCGCGTGAGTGTGTGTGTGTGTGTGTGTGTGTGTCTGTGTGTCTGTGTGTCTGTCTCGGGGAGAGGGGAGGTGGGGAGTGTCTGGGGAAAGAGGATAAGAAGAAGGAAAGTCTTGCCTCCATTTCCAGCAGGCACAGGAGGAAGAGGTTAGACAGATGGTTGCAAACCTCCTGGAAGATTTCCCGCCCTCACCCCTCCGGCCCCCAATCCTTCCTCCATTGGCAGCCACATTACTCCCCTGCCCCACATCTTTCTATAGCTCCTCAGTGCCCTCAGACTCAAGTCCAAATTCTCCAACAAGGCTGACAGGGCCTCCATCCATTCTCCAGCCTTGCGTTAACACTCCTCCCCCAGAGCCTCCAGGCCTCTTCCCACCGCTGCTCCCTCCCCTGGTCCAGCCCCCCAACCCTACGCTTCTTGCTCATTCTTTAGATATCAGAAACCTTGAAGCGAGTTTCTCAGATTCCTCCTCCAAGCTAGGAAAGTATCCTCCTTTGGGGACCCC
>NW_006795869.1:282827-290074 GCF_000442215.2 Lipotes vexillifer | reverse complement strand
CCCCCCCCCCCCCCCCCAGTGAAGCCTGTGCTTCTCCAATCCTCGCTCTGATTGCTCTGTGTCGTACCTGCCTGGCGCTTTCCCTCTCGAGGCTGTGAGCTCTGTGAGGGCAGGAACTTGCCTTTCCAGAATCCTCAGTGCCCAGCACCATGCCTAGTATTCATTAAATAGTAGTGGAAGGAAAACCCCAGGAATTATCAAAACGGTGTTATCTTTCAGGCTAGAAGCTGGTTGGAGATCACAAAAACAACCTCCTATTTTTGGAATCAACTTGCCCAAGGTCACAGAGAGGGAGTGGTTGAGCCAGGAATAGAATTCAGAGTCCTAAGCCCTGGGCCTTGCCCTCCCGCAGTGGATCCAGGGAAGAAGTGGAGGCAGCTGGCAGTGGACACGGGGCAGGGCTCGGTCTGAGGATCCCGCAACAGCAGTGCCCATGGTGTTTGCACAGATGTGTGTGTGTGTGTGTGTGTGTGTGTGTGCGCTGCACTTGACTGGCTAGGAACCCCCTCCCGCCACCCCACAGTGAGGGGACCCAGCTCCCTGGGGAGGAGCCCACCCAGGACTCTGTGCTGGGCTGTTGCGGAGGCCAGGAGGTCAGATTGGACTTGGGATTTGTCATCTCAAACGCCTGTGGAAGCTGAGAGCAGATACCCAGGGGCCAAAGCAGGCGCTGGGGATGCAATCATAGGCTAACAGCCTCCCAGCCTGAGATGCAATTAGGGGGGAATTCCCTGCGGGCTGGTAGGCAGCAGGGATGGGCAGTAAGTTGTTTGGAGTTGAGGATGGGGGCCCACCTCTGCCAGTCCTGGCTCAGGGTCAGAGGGCCCAGGATGAGGGCACAGGTGGGTAAGGAGATCTCCAAATAGAAGGAAGAGTAGGGACATGGGTGCAAGTGAGCCAAAGGCGGGCCTTGGAGGTGAAGCACAATCATTGAAGATTAATGGGGTGGGGTGTTTTCCCAGGACCCCAGTGTAACAGTGAAAGAGCCAAGCTAACTAACTTAGATCCTCAGCCTTTCTGAGTGGCGGTTTCCTTCCCTATAAGATAGGAATAATAATAACAGAATCTACCTCCGAGGCCTGTTGTGAAAGTTAAATGTGAAAAAGCATGTGGAGTGCTTAGCTCAGAACGTGGCCCTTATTAAGTGTTTAGTAAACCATCACAATGACGGGAAAGATTTAGGGTGGTGGTGTCACATACCAGGCATACACACAAAATCTGGAATCATATAGACCTGGGTTCGAACCCCAGTTCCTCCACTTAGAAGCTCAATGACTTTAGGCAAAGACTGAGCCCCTGGCCTGCTATCTGTAAACAGAAGTAATAGCAGTACTTAACTTCAGCCAGGGGTGAGAGGAAGGTCAATAGGGAATGTCAACTGCCCTGGAAACAGGTTCTCCCTAAATGGTAGCTCCCAGGATGGAGTTGGGATCACCCGTGGGCCCCAGATCACAGCTCCAAATCTTCTGCCACTGAGACCACAAGGCAGCTCTCTCTGACCCCAGGGATCCTACCACTCCAGCCTGTCTAAGACAAAGGTCTGCAGAGCTGGCCTCCTGCCGGAGCCTTGCAAGGAGCCAACAGGGAGATGCGACTGTGCTTTGGAGGGTGAGTTCTGTTTTGAAACTGCCACCAGATACACTGCAGCTGTGAGGAGCTGAGAACCGGCTGGATAAGTTCAGTCACAACTGCAGCCCCAGGCCCAGCCTCAGCTGGGGTGGGAGGGGAAGAGGGCATGGGGGGTTGCCATGCTCATCCTAACGGCCTTTACTGAGCACTTTATCTATATCACCTAGTGTAATCCTCATAACAACCCCATGAAGAGGCATAGGTATCATTCCTATTTTACAAATAGGGAAACTGAGCCCAGAGAGATGGAACGCCTTGCCCAAGCCTGCCTAACTAGTAAGCGTCAGCCGCAGGATTGTAACTCACTCGGAACTGCCCCAGAGCCCAGGCTTTTCAGCCCAGCAGTTGTGAGCTTCAGGAGCACGAAGCTTGATTAACAACAACCTGTGTCACACATACTCCTGCAGGATCCCCATTCTGGAGGTCTGGAGGAATATGCAGGCTGGCAGTGTTAGCAAGCCCCCGGATTCAGATGCTGGTGGTCTAGGGACCACTCGGGGAAGGCCCAGGCTGATATCAGGCTGGGCTGAGGTAGAGACCATTGACTGGGCTGGAGGTCGGGGCGCTCCAGCCGCTGCATTCCAGCCCCGTGGTCCCTCCTTACCTGCCTGCCTGGCCAGGGAATCAGTCCAGGTGCTTTGAGATAAAGAGGAAGTCCAGTCTCGAACCTGCTGAAGTGGCTGCTTTGGGGTAAATATAAACCTGGATTTCCTGGGCCCTGAATGACTCAGCACAACTGGGCCCAAGGTTTTCCTCTCCTGTGTTGGTGGAGAAGGTAGAAATCAGTGGCACCCAACTCCCTGGAAGTCATTTCAGTGAAGAGATCTCCTACCCCAGCTCCAGCACAGGCTTTGGAAGGGGAAGCCACACTCTGTCCCCAGGGCCCACCTGAGGCCAGGGAGACAGCCTGGTGTCGCAGCAAGAGCGTGGGCCAGCGTGGGCCTGAATTCAAATCCCAGCCCTGCTACTTACCGGCTGTGTGGCCCGAGTCCCAGTTTCCTTGTCTGTAAAATGGGGATAAGCGTATCCACCTCTGCAAAGATTAATACGGAACACTTGCGAGGAAAGCACAGGCATTCTGCAAATGTTTGTTTCCTTTCCTCTCCAGCCCCCAAGACTCTCTGGCAACTGACATTCACCATCAGCAGCAGAGGCGTCCCCAGACTCCTCTTTAAAATGCGCAGAACCGGGAAGAGAGGGAGGGTCATTAAGTCCACCTGAGATGCAGTGCCTGTAGAGCCCTGACTTTCACAGCTGCAGGATGGAAATGATGATGTCCCTGTTATTGAGTTACTGACACCTGGGAAAAGCAGGTCTGGCAAGGCCTTCAAAA
Source organism: Lipotes vexillifer (assembly GCF_000442215.2). Lineage (NCBI taxonomy): Eukaryota > Metazoa > Chordata > Mammalia > Artiodactyla > Lipotidae > Lipotes > Lipotes vexillifer. Next base: position 287,112 of record NW_006795869.1, on the reverse strand, counting down.
GAAGATTCTGGCCCCACTCCCTTATTTTAAAAAAGGAGAAAGGCTGAGAGGGGGAGCTGCTGGCCCAAGGTCACCCAGAAAGTCAGGGGCTGGTAGAGGCAGGCTTGGATCCACTTCACCTGAGATTCTGCTTCCTTCGTGTCAGGAGAGACAGGTCGGGGGCTGGGGCGCTGACAAGGAGGCCCTGCTGCTCTTGGCCACTTCCCTGGCACCTGGAGCAGTCCCTGGCACATAGTGGAGATTCCATAAGGATTTCTCAAATAAATGAGTGAGTGAGTGAATGAATGAGGTAGCAGGAAGGCAAAGCTGCCCTCCCAGGACAGGAGGGTATCTCTGTGAGACTACGGTCACCTTGACACGGGGCCCTCAGGGCCTCCCCAGGGCTGAGTCCACATGTCCACTTTGCCCCCTCCAGATGGCAGCTAGGGGAAGGGGGAGGGGGACTCCTCAGCGACTGGGACCAGAGCTGCAGCCAGAGGAATGGAGGTTAGACAGCAAGAGAGTTACTTGAAGGAGGCAGGGCGGCTGGGTGGTTTCTTTCAGAGCTCTGAGAGGGAGGAATGCTCTGTGTCTGAGGCGGGTGGGCAGGAGGGCTTTGTGAGGCCTGGGGCGGGGGGCAGTGGCTGGGGGAACTCTGAGTCACTCTTGTTCAGAGCCTGGGACATCTTTGGTGGGGGGGAGGGCGGTCTGTGCGGGCAAAGGCCACCTCTGCTCCTCGGAGGTAGACCACGCTTGGCTCACTCTGGCTGCTCGGGATCCTGTTGCCATGGAGATACCAAGGCTCCTCTGAGAGCATTAGAGGTACTGGGCATGTCCTGCCCTCAGCATGGTTTGAAGCCTGCGGCGGGGGTGTGGCTGCAGTTGGGGCAGCAAAGAGCTTTGGTAGGACCTTGTCGGGCACAGCACCAAAGACATAGGCGACGTGGCAGCCACTGGCTTTAGAGTCCACAGACCTGGGCCAGAATCCCAGTTATTAACTGGTGGCCTTGGACAAGGGACATCACACCTCTGAGCCTCAGTTCCACCATCTGTAAAACGGGGCCGATAAGAGTCTTCCCAGCGTTGTCCTGCCGCTCCCTCGAGCCTGTGCACAGAAAGCACAGTGCTGGGCCGGTGAGACTCGGTAAGTGGTAACCAGTAGTTCTGTAACGGGCATCAGGGTTGGTGCTCTGCAGGAGTCTGCCTTGAAGGCAGCAGCTCCCTGCCCTCAGCCTGCTCTTTGGGACGCCTGGGTGAGTCTGGAGAGCGGCCTGACTCTTCTCCACAGACGCAGGCGATCAAGAGTCAGGACTTATGTCATCCTTTGAACATGGGCCTGGAGGCTCTGCCGCAGGCGCATCTGAAAAATAAATAATAACAACTTGAATAATTCACAGAATCCGCGTGAATAATTCACCATGGCCTCCCAAGCACCAGCCGATTAGTCACCGCAGACCCAGGCTCCAGTCCTCTCTGCCTCTGGCTGCCCTGGGGAACGTGGCCTGGCCCCAGGGGCAGGAGGTGGAGTACATGCAGGACCACTTGCGGGGCGGGGAGCCGGGTGTGGGGAGGACTCCCAAGGCTGCAGGGGCCTGGGGGCACAGCTGGGGAGGTAGGGTCCATGGTCTCTCTGGGTTCTACAGAGACCTCTGTGCTGGGGCAGCCAAAGGGGACTGTCCGAGGGTCCCTGAGCAAAGGGGATCCTGCAGCTGGCCGTCGCTGCTTCCCCTATGGGCTGCATTTTGGAGACTTAGAGGGAGGACAGCCCTTCTTGGTACATTTTCATAACTAGTGACTAGCCCACCGTAGCCCCATCTCCACAGGGACCCCAGGCTGGGAGGTCTCTCAGCCCTGAAATCAATCCTCCTGCAAAGCCCACACAGACCTCTCATGTTTCTCCTGGGAGGTAGGATGAGGTGGGGATTAAATGCCTCCGCTCAGGGCTCAGACAGAGTTCAGTTCAACCACCCGCTCACTGACTATGTGACTTGACCAAATGGCACAAATGTTCCAGGTCTCCACTTCCTGGTCTGTAAAATGGAGATTAAAAACACCTGCTTCATAACGTTATTACTGTTCTGCGGATGAAATGATGTAATGACCATAAATTGCTTAGCGCAATGCCTGGCACATAGTAAGTGCTAAAAAACAGTAGCTGTGATAGATACTCATTATCTTTCCAAAGATAGCGTGCTGGGGACTCGGGGCAGGAAGAGGGCTGCTCAGACATTACAGATGTTCACATAAGACATGGTCTGCAGGCCCAGGAGACGGGCATAGACTGTCAGGCGACCCAAGGGAGGCCTGCCTGTTAAAGTGTGTGTGGCCTCCAAGATCCTCCAAGGAGGTCCTCCACTCAAAACACCCAGTATCCTCCTGAGCACTTGCCACAATTTGTGGTTATTTTCTTGGCTATTTATCACATTCTGATTATGTGCCTTCCCCACTCCACTGTGAGCTCCATGAGAACAGGGGCCTCATCTGTCTTGTCGACCAGTATCTCCGCAGGCCCTAGAATACTGCCTGGCACATAGTAGGTGCTCAGTAAATATTTGTCCATTGAATGAATAGATGCCTCAGCTGGGCAAGGTTTTACAAGGCACGAGATCATGAAGAGCTGCCCCAACGGAGCCTCCACTGTGGGTGGGTCAGGAGGGGTTCTGGCGACAGTAGCTGGGTGTGCAGCTCAGAGGGGGAAGGTGGTTCTGGGGCTGGCCCCTGCCACACTGGCTGCCGGTGATGCTTCAGGGGTGGGGGCAATGCCTGTCTCCCTGCTTCTTACCTCCTAGGTAAGCCTTCCCTAGACCAACAGCACAAAGGAGGCTTAAAGGTGGCACAGGCTTGCTGCACCTTCCCAGTAATGATTTCATCGCTTGTTTAGAATTTCCTGTGGCATTAATGATTATCCCCCAGAACAGAGGGAATAATTGTCTGTGTTCTCATGGTGAGTGAGCTCCTTGTTAGCGGGGAGCTGAGCCTGTTCTTCTGTAATCTTCTCTCACCTGCCTGCCACTCACCCGCCGGGTGATGGAGATGGATGAGCTCCTGCGTGCAGGGTTGCTGGGAAGCCACCTGGAGCTGCAGGACCTCGCCAGGGCTAGGAGGCTGCAGGGAGGGCAGAGGGACTGAGAAAGAGATGCACAGAAACGCAGAGAGCGATGGAGAAACAGCAAGAGGCAGAGACGGTGAGAGAGAATGATGCTGGGAATCTGTGTTCTTGGGCCGAGTAATTGCCACACTCAGCTCCAGTACTCCCCAGCCGCCTCACTCGTGCTGTTTTACAAAAGCTTCTGTGCATGAATGTGAACCCTCCTGTGTGCACATGTGGACATTTCTAGGGCAGCGGTTCTCAAAGAGCGGTACCCGTACCAGCAGCATTAGCAGCACCTGGCGTTTGCTTGAAATGCACATTCTCAGGCCCCACTCCAGACCTACTGAATCCCAAACCTGGAGGTGGACCGTAGCACTCTGATAAGCTTTCTAGGTGATCCTGGTGTACCTAAGGGTGAGATGGCCTGCTCTAATGTACAGAGTGTGTAGAGGTGTGTCATGTGGATACACGTGCTGCTGTGTGGGTACATGGCCATGTGTACACACATGTGTACAGGTTGCCTGTGGGAGCCTTCAGACCCCTGTCCCCAGCCAGGAAGCTTCTGCCGCAGAAGCCGGAAGAGGCCCAGGCAGAAATCGGGTCCAGGGCTGCTGCTTGTGGAGAGGAGACTCAGGTCCAGCTATCAACTGCCCCAACATAGCCACCTGCCCCTGGGTGGCCACAGGACCCTCTGCCAGGGGAGTCTGAAAGGGGTAAGAGGGGGCCACCGTCCCTGCCGGGGCCTCCATAAAGTAGGCCCGGCAGCAGGGTCTGCTGAGAGTTGCTGGCCTCAGCTCTGACCCCCTGCAACGTGGCTCAAAGGGAACCGTGTCCTGGCCCCACTAGACCGGGGACTGGGAATCCTAGGGACCTGCCTCCACCCCACCCCTCCGTGAGCCACTGCTGTTGGGCTTTGAGGAAGTGACTTTTCAGGGATTAAGCAATTTAAGGAGTACTATGCAAGGCTGGGAGAGCGAATGATTGGCTCTCAGCCGAGAGCCACAGCACCCACCTGCCGGAGCAGCCGGCAACTCAGCACAGTTTTGGCTTGTGGGTGATATTTCAGGAAGGGGGAGTGGGAGGCAGGGTGGAGTGAGAGCGACCCTGGGTTCTCTGAGGGTGGCTCTGGGATGTGAGGGTATTGCAGGGGGAGGGGAGGGTCCAGGCGGTAATGCGAGCGATGGGGTGCCGCAGATGAAGCTTCACACGCCCCAG
>NW_006795869.1:278629-282596 GCF_000442215.2 Lipotes vexillifer | reverse complement strand
AGAGGAGGGTTATGATGGGGGGGTGGGTAGGGAAGGAGGGGAAAGGGGGAAGAGAGTGGGGGGAAGCCGAGGGAGGCTGGGCAGACTGAAGGAAGGGAGGGAGGGAAGAGGAGGGGGAAGAGCAGAGAAGGGAGATACTGTGGGTGGAGGAGGGAAGAGAAAGAGAGACGTGTGGTCAAGACAGCGGAACAGTGAGGGTGGTGTTACCAAAACGGTCTTTAGGGGGCTGGATGGAGGGAGGTCTCTAGAGAGTGGGGATGCCTGAGGCCCAGGGAGGAGGGGGCATGGGGGCCCCTCCCACCCTGGGCTTACCTGAAGGAAGGGGTGTGGGCATGAAATTCACTAGGAATCTGAAACAAATAAAGTGAGCTGCTAGTTGAGTTTTGTATTTAACAAGACAAATAAATGGAAGGAGTATGAATAATTAGGAAGTAATGAAGACCTTGCAAAAATAGCTTTTTCTTAAAAAAAAAAAAAAGAGAAGGTAGAAAAGAAAATAGGTACTCAGAAAGCCAGAACATATACAAATTACCCATCCTGGGCTGGTGAGTGAGTCAGCAAGCCAGGACACCGGGCCCCTAACAGCTCAGCTGGGCCTGGGGAGGGGGTGGAGGGGGGCAGTCGGCCAGGCAGCCAAATCCTGCCAGAGTGGGCTGGGAAGTTGAGATCATGTACCTCCCCCTCGCTTCCCAGCCTGCTGCTCTCTGCTGGAGCACCTGGGACCCATTTGGGGGAGACCATAGCAGTCCCCAGTAGGGATGCTGACCTCAAATGTCTAAGCCCAAACCCCCAGCAGCTCTCACTTCCTTTAATTACCACTGGGGACCCATCATCCATTAATTTCATGCAACCCTTTCTGAACTCCTTTCTATTTTCAGCTTGTGCAGACCCCTTGGGGGTAACAAATTCCAGAAGTTGGACAGCAGCTGTGTAAAGCAGGACTTCCCTTTAGAAATCCTAAATTAAGTAACTCCAGCTTCAGAAGGAACCTCCCTGTTCTGCACTAACGTTTCCTTATCAGTAACTTGGGAGGTTTGGTCCATCACTCCTCCCAGCCGGCAATGTTTCCAACAGCCCCCTTGCTCCAACATTACAAATATTCTGAGCTCTGAAGTCAGACTTGGGTCCAAACAGGGGCTCTACCACTTCCTAGCTGTGTGATCTTTGAGCAACTCACTTATCTTTCCGTCTGTAGTGTTTCCATCTGAAAAATGAGAAGTAATTATATTGCCTATTTCAAAAATTGGCACATGATGAAATAATGTATGTAAATCATCTAAAACAGCTCCTAGCACATAGTAAGTTGTGGTTCTGTGCCAGGCGCTGTTCTAGCCCCAGTGGGAGAGCCGTGAGCAAGACAGGGAGACCCCTGCCCTCGGGCAGCTTCCAACCCAGGAGGATGTGGGGAGGTGACCATTAGCCAGGACACAAAAGAATACAGTGATCCCAAAGAGTGGTGGAGCTCTGAGGACAATGAAAAGGTGATGGGAAGGTGGGGGACAGATGGCTGATCTGGGAAGACCTCTCTGCTAAAGTGGCATTTGAGCTGAGAAGAAGCCCAAGAAGTCGTCTGGGGGAGGAATTTTTGAAATTAATCTCAAGGTTCGTAAGTAGTTCAGGACCACACTTTCTGTATCCTGTGTGATTTCAGAGAATTTGACCCCCTCAACCCCCATCCCACTCTCCTTCCTACTCAGGTTCCCTGCTCTGGGCTGAGTCCCCGTCTGTTCACGGTTCCAAGGCCCGAGAAAGCAGTGGAGCTGCCAAGGGGCTAAGAGCTCGGCCTCCTCCTTTCTTCGCTCCCTCACTCCCACGCTGTCCCTCCCTGGTTCTCTCCCCTTGCCACTGCCCAGGGTGATGGATGCCTCCTTCCCAGGGCTGAGTCATGAGCTGCCTCTTAGAAGCTCTGGGCGATGTCTCTGCCACCTCCCCACTCCCTGCCGGCCCCAGTGGGGAGGCACATTTATAGGGGCTTTCCCTGGGGACACACATAAATTCTGCTTCACTCTGGCTTCAGGCTGCAGAAGAGGCCGCTGCTCAGAGCTACTGTCTTTAATGCACACCAGGAAACTGAGACAGGGAGGCTTGCCTGTGCCGCCGCCCGGCAGAGGCTGAGCAGGGGCTTGAGGCCAGATCTCCAGACTCTCTGTCCAGTGCTCTTTTCCTGGCACACTTGACTGCTTGCCTGCATTTAGGACTTTGTCAGGATCTCAGCTTCTTGAGTTCCAGAGCTGGGTCTGTGCAGCCTCCTCTGAGTAGTCCACAGTCCAGCGCTCTGTGTAACTAGCCTCACTGTGGCTCTGGGACTGATCGTTAGTGACTGCTTAGAGTGCGTGTTGAGGTTTTTGATGCTGCATGGGGCTTAGAGGAAAGAGCGTTATAGTTCAGTGGTTCTCAAATTTCAGCCTGCATCAGAATCACCTGGAGGGCTTATTAAAACACAGATTGCTGGCTTCCACCCCCAGAGTTTCCCATACAAGGGGTCTGGTGTGAGGTCTGATAATTTGCATTTCTAACCAATTCCCAGGTGATGCTAACGGCTGCTGGTCTGAGAACCACTTTGAGAACCACTGCTGTAATTGACTAGCGCTGTCTGCTTTGGGTATGAGAGTGGGCAGTTCTGACAAGTATGGCATAAATTTGCCATCCCTCTTCTAATATGATTTCTGAATCTTTTTGTCATAACTTGCAAATCTTTATTTCATAGGCAGCCAAAGTGATCTTTTCAAGACACAAATATGGTCATGTGATTTAAAACCCTTTGAGGACACCAGATAAAGAGAAAAGGCCATAATTTGGTCTACAGGGTCCTGCACCGTGTGGCCACTGCCCACTTCTCCAGCCTCATTTCACACCACATGGCCACCTATGCCTCCCTTCAGTCCCTCCCATTTGCTAGCATCTCTTTGGGCACAGGACATTTGCACATGCTGTTCCCATTGTCTAGAACGCTCCTACCACCAGTCAAGCTCCCTGACTAATAAACTCCAACTTATTTCTCAGATCGCCTGGGCAGAAGGAAGAGCAAACGCAAAGGCCCTGAGGTGGGAATGAGCTGGAGCAGAAAGAAAGTCTGATGCCTGAAGTGAGGTGAGTGGATTGAGGAGAGCGATGAGGGTTAAAGTCGCAGGGTCAGGTCGTCAATGTCTGTGCATAGACAGATGAAGGCCAAGGTGAGGAGGCGAGCTGATGACCAAGCAGGTTGCTGCTGACTGCTCTTAGGAACAGGAGGAGGTGGGCTTCTTCTCAGAGTCAGAGAGACTGGGCCCATACCTGGACCAGAGCATCCCCCTTCAGGCAGGACCTGAATGAAGACCTGTCTGCTGCGTCCTTGCAGCCAAGATGCAGGCCCAGGCAGAGCCCGTCTCCTGACCACTCATAGTCCCTCGCGAGATTTCCTGCACCCCCTACTCAAGAAAAAACTGGGATGTGCCTCTCAGGTACAGTGATGAACAGGTGTTCTTTGGCAGGTGTTTGCATGACTGGCGGGTGTTTCTGAGTCGGGGGGTGTTGAGTCCCTCTGTCTTGGCCTCATTTCTGGGGCTCGAGCAGCCCCTCCCTGGGGCAGCCAGACTTGGGGGGTGGGGCTTCGGCAAGCGCGATACAGCGAGGAGCTATTTAAAGCTGCCGGCAGCTCGCCCCTTCTGTTCACGGCTCTGGGCTCTGCCGGGTGGGAGCTGCCATCGTCACGCGCCCACCGGCGCACACAGCAGCCCAGTGCACCCACACAGAGACGTGGGGGAGGGTCTTTCTGCACCTCCACATTCTGGCAGGGTGTCCTGCTGCTCATAAGGCAGGGCCAATAAGGCAGGTGTGGATCCTGGAGAGCCCCTCACTCCCAGCGCATGTTCCCATCCACAGCCCAGGCGTGTAGCCTAAATTTAGGTCACTCCCACCCACACTGGCTACAAGTGTAACCAATTAACGGCTTTCCGAGGGTGTTGGTGGGGGGCGCAGGCGGGGGGGT
>NW_006795869.1:269469-277501 GCF_000442215.2 Lipotes vexillifer | reverse complement strand
GGTGGGGGTGGGGGTGGGGGAATCTTCAGGCCCACGAGGGACTGGAGGGGCTTCTTTGGTTCCGAAAGGCTGTCCCAGGCCTTGAGGGAGGAGCCATGAGCCCCTGGCTCTTCCCACAGCTGCAACCCCAAATGAGTGGGTCCCCCTGGAATGGTAGTTATGGGTCCTCCCATCTGTCACTCACACCTCCCAGCGTCCCACAGCAGGGAGTCGCCTGTGAGGGCTGCCCAGGGTCCGCAGGGGTTCAGAGCATAATCCGTGGAGGCAAGCAAGCCCTGATATGAACCAAGCAGGTAGCTTAACCTGAGCCTGTTTCTTTCTCTGGGAACTGGGGGTAAAAATAATGTCCACCTCGTAGCTATGAGGATTTTATTTGAATTATAAATGCACAGAGCTTCGCCACAGACTAGCACTGAGTAAGCTCCGAATAAGTGATGGCTTTTGCCAATATTACTATGGTTATCATGCTATATTTTGAAATTGGCCCCTTCTCCCCCACACCGGGAGGGTATGGTGGCCCCCTCCAGGACCCTGTAGATACAGACATGGGCTGAAGGTCCTGGGGGCGGGGGGGTGGTGGTGGTGGTGGTGGTGGGGGAACACAGTAGGTGACTTTGCCCTTGACTGTATGTGCTGGTTGTGGCCTGGACACACACGAGCCCTGAGCACATATTAGGATTCTAGCAGTGCTGACGAGAATGTGCTGGAAACTCCATCTCTGCTGTGATCCTCAGCAGCAGCACATCCAGCTCACAGAGCCCAGGCCACTGGCTCCTTCTCAGGTGAGAACTACTGATTCCTCCAGACTGGGGCAAGTGGGAACTGGGGCTCTTCTTTCTGGACCAGGCAGACAGGTAGACAGGCAGACAGACAGCTCTCTGCAGGGTCAGCCCTGAAATACAGTCTGCCACCTGTAGGACCAGACCACCCCTTATAGACGTGGGGATCTACAGGGGCGATGTCCTAAGTAGGAAAGGCTGTTAGCAACTCACAACTGCAGGGGGAGAGTGGAGATGGGGAAGCCTAGGAACTGAGAGGTGAGGGCTGGAAGCAGCAAAGTGAGTGAGGGGAGAGAGAGGGCTGCCTGAGGTGCAAGTGGGGAGAAAGGAGAGGGGCAAGCAGATGGAGGGCCCTAGGAGGCTCATCCCATGGCCTTTCACCACATCCATGCCTCTTGTTTCATTTAATGCCTCCTTCTGACCCCTCCTATAACCCCTCTACTCACATTCATCGTCCCTTGAATTCTCTCCTGTGTCCCATCACTCCCCCCACCCCAGGCTCCTCCACCCCCACCCAGGGGCTCCTTCATCACACCCAACGAATGTCTCCTGCTCCCACCCCAGCCTTTCACTGAACCCTCTTCGCTTTCACCCCATCTAGGCCACATCGTTGCATCCAGTGGGGCCACGATCCCCACCCAAGCCCTCCATTGTCCCGCCCAGAGTCTCCTCTAGAAAGCCCCAGGTCTTCTGCCAAAGTTCCAGAGATCCAGCTCCAGCCCAGCTCCCTTTTCCGGGTCCCCATCACCCCCTTCCATCATCGTGTTCCACAGCCAGCCACCCGGGAGCTGAATCAGAGCCATAGAGCTAACATTTTGCACACACGTCTCTCCAGATGACAGGCAAGATGGGCCTTCTGCCCTCGGCCCACACGCACCCGTGCTCAGGAAGTACAGAAAGCCAGGGCTGCACCCCACACGGGGTGGGGGAAGAGGGCTGGGGGGCCCTTTTCCTTCTGGATAACTGGCCTGGACCCGGCCTCTCAAGATTCTGCTCAAGGCTGCGACTTACCTTTTACGGAGCAGAAAAAATACACTGTAAGATGGAGAAAGGCTTAGAGGCTGTAGACAGAGACTGGAGGAAAGTTCCTATCAGAGATGGGGATGGGACAGGAAAACAGGGCAGGAGAGGCAGGGCGAGAGACTGGTTAGACACAGACATCAGAGACAAGGACAAGGAGAGACAGAAATAGGGAGACGGACAGGGAGAGGGACTGAGGAGGGGAAATGGAAGTGAGATGAGCAAAAGGAAGGTAATTGTGAGGGTGGGGGAGGGAGAGGAAAGGGACCCTGAGAGCCGACAGGAGCTGTCAGCCAAGGGGGGAAGGAGCTGCCCGGAGCGTGAGCTAACACTGAGGGGAGCCCTCACAGACACTCAGGGAAAACAGAGCCCAGAGCCTCCACAGAAGGATCCAGAGCTTTACCCTGAGGCGGAAGAGCAGAGGCAGTTCCCAGGCACCGCTCCCCCCCCCCCCCCACCCCCCCCCCCCCCCCCCCTGCCCTGGGACCAGAGGGGAGCTGCTGGCAGGCGAGCCTGAAGAGATGGTGAGGACCACGCACCCCCGACCTGGCAGAGCCCAGGCCCAGACTCCTGCTAGGAAGGGTTGGGCTGAGCCCAGAGGAGGCCCCTGATGCCAGCCCAGTGCTCTCTTGCTGCCAGCATTGCTTCTGCCCAATCATATTCACAATAGCCACCATTTATTTGCACCCCTACTAGGTGCCACTTACATCCATTATCTCTTCCAATCCTTTCACATAAAATGCTGCAAGGCCAACACCATTGTTACCCCCGTTTTACAGATGAGAAAACTGAGACTCAGAAACATGAAGAGAGGGGCTTCCCTGGTGGCTCAGTGGTTGAGAGTCCGCCTGCAGATGCGGGGGACATGGGTTCATGCCCCGGTCCGGGAAGATCCCACATCCCACATGCCACGGAGCCGCTGAGCCTGAGTGTCCGGAGCCTGCGCGCGTCCGGAGCCTGCGCGCGCCCGGAGCCTGCGCTCCGCAATGGGAGAGGCCACAACAGTGGGAGGCCTGCATACCGCAAAAAAAAAAAAAAGAAAAAAGAAAGAAAGAAAGATGAAGAGCCTTGTTTAGATCTGTCTAACTCCCCACATTGTCTGTGAGCCTCTGCTTTTCTAGCGGTACCATGAAGTTCCATCTCTGCTCTAACATTTTGTGATTCTGCAGTTTTCCAACACATACACGTGGGTGGACTCCAGGAGACACACACACACACACACACACACACACACACACACACACACGTGTCCCCAGAGGGGACTTGGCATCTGTCCTTCATCTGCCCCTTGGCTTCCCCACCCCCACCCCCAGCATCTCATGCTTTCCCTCCACAGTATCTCAGATCACCTCCCTCTAGCTCAGCAGCTAAGCACGAGGATGATGTCATTCTTTTTATTTAAAGAAAAGGGCTGAGCTGGAGCTTCAGGATGGCAGTCCACGTGGGAGCAGGAGCAAAGTGACGGGCCACGCCGGCTCCTGGCGCAACCTCTTCTGTCCCCCCAGCTGCCATCTGCTGGGCTGCTTCATGACCCTGGCCCCTTTCCCTGAGAAGCCCCTTAGGAGGCCCTGCTCAGCACGGGAGCAGTATGGGTGAGACCAATGGGAGAAGGCAAGTGGATGCCAGAGGTCTGCAAGGTTAGCATGCTTGTTAAGGGCTCCCTGGGCTCAAGGGATGTGGTGCTGTTAAAGCCGTGATGCAGGGGAAACTGAGGCTCCAAGACACAGAGTAAATCACTCAAGGTGGTTATCTATGTACAGCATCCCGGTTAGAGGGTACCTGGGAGGAGGACTGAAAGGGGAGCTTACTCCCAGAGTCGCTAAGTCTGAGTTCTTCCTCCTTCATCCTTTCATGGTCAGAGTCTAGTCACCTGTTTCTCTCTGGATCACCCAAGATGGGGCATCAGTGAGGAAGAGCCCCTCTTCCAGGAGCGGGATCTGCTTGGCTTGCCCTCGGTTCCCAGTTCCCTTCCAGGGCCTGTCCTCCCATCCATGCAAGACCTCCTAGCTGTATCTCTACCCCGTTCCAGCCTCAGCCTCACTCCCTTCTGGGAAGCCTCTTTTTGGAGGGGCATGGGGAATTTACGACCTCATGTAAATCTAGCAACATCGCTAAGAGGTTGGTATGACAACTGCCTTCCTCATTTTACAGCCAAGGCAACTGAGGCTTGGAAAGGAGGAGCAGCCTGCCCAGGTCACACAGCTGGTCAGTGGCAGAGCCAGGGTGCAAATCCAGGTTTGTCGCGTTCCGAAGCCACTGTCCTCTGCTTCTCCCTATTCTGCAGGACTCTCCCTCAGCTCCCGAGAGACCCCCACGGCTTCCCTGCGCTCCCCAGCCCTCTGCCAAGGCTGAGGAGTTATTAGGAGTCCATGAGCCCCAATTCTCTTCAACTATGTCCTGGCGAGAGGCTCCATACCCGGTGAACACCAGCTTCTGTTCCCCCAATCTGTTCCCAGGGTCCCTAGCCCAGGCAGCGTTCAGTGAGTCCCTGCCAGAAGCAGGCAGAGATGCTTGTTCTATGTTTTATTTAGCCACTAATTGCCTGCACTTAAAAGGCATCACAGTGCCACAGTCGTCCTCTGTTTTATGCCCTGATGCGTGTTTCTGCACGAAGGGACACGGGGGCAGGGGAACCAGTGAGCGAGGGGCCACGTTCTCCCCAGTGACAGCTTTAAAAGCCTGACCCCAGCGCTGAGTGCCAGAGGATGTCAGGTCATCACCCTGAGAAGCACGACGGGGGCGTGCAGGGCTGGGGCCTCTGCAGAAAGGAGGAGAGAGGTCAGGTCTCTGCCAAGGGCCAGGAAGGAGTGGGAGGGGGCACTCCATGTCCCCACTCACCCCCAGGATGAGGGCCCCGCTGATGGAGCCCTACCCAGAATGCTTGAAGACCTCGCAATAAGCAGCTGCCCGGAAGAGGACATGGCACAGGCCTCAGTCACATCTGCTGTGCTCAGGAAGGAGATGACACGTGAGCCTTGCCTGTGCAAGAACAAGAGGTGGAAGTCAAAGGAGATGAGGGCAAGGGTGGGAAGGTGGAGGTAAGTGGGTGAGACAGGTGGTTGGCAGCAGGCACCTTTTGAGACAGCCCCAGTAGCCCACTTTGGGTTTTCCACCTGTTCACCCAGGTAGGTGAAGAGGAAACTTGTTTTCCGCCATTTCCCAGTCACTTCCAGGTCTAGTTTGGAGCCAAATATCCTGTCACTCTGACCCCAGCTCTGACTCACACCAATGTCAGACCTATACTTCAGCCACAACCCTCACCTTATCTCCAACCTCAACTCCAACCCTCATCCCAACTCCAACTTCACCCCCAATCCCTCCCCTGATACTAAAATCAAGCCAAAGTCCACCCCCAATTCTTACCCTAACAGCAATAATAATCCCCATCCCATTTCCAACTCCAACCCCCAACCTGTCTCTCATATCAACCTGCCTTAACTCCATCCCTGCCTCCAGCCCCATCCATCCTCTAATACCCATTTCAGATGGGAGTCCACCCCCAACTTCCTTCCCAGTCCTTATTTCTCACCTGACCTGACCTTTTCTCCAGCCCAAGATGACCTCCTAACTGCCACTGATGCCAGTCCCTCTCCCTGGCACCACGCCCTGCCCCTGGCCTGGTCCCATGGTACCTGGTGAGGCCGAATGTGGGTTAGAGGGCTGCCGTCTTGAGCCGAGCCACCAGGCTATCGGAGCTTTGGGGTGGTGCCTCCCCGCTCAGAATGCTCGAGGTCCCAGCTCTGAGCGCAGGAATCTGGGCCACTCCTGCCCTTTTCAGTTCTCAGCAACCGGCCGATGACACCAGGACATAGGCAGGGATGTGACAGACCCCCCCAGCTGAGGAGCCATGCTTCTCTGGAGGAATGGCGAGGTTAGCACTCTGCAGAGCAGCCCACCACTGCCACTCCTCACACCTCCCTGGGTAATTTCTACACGGCCAAGGACTGAGGCTAATGGGCCGCCTGCTTCCAGCCAGCTGCACAATCAGGGAGGGCAGCCCCCAGGCTCTCCCACAGACCGAGGGGCTCTGCGTTCTGCTGAAAGGATGGCATTTCCATCCTACATCCGGCACAAGAGAAGGGCACTCTGAAAGCTTGGAATCCTGCAGCCACTGGGAGAGAATGAGCAAGTTAGAATGCTCCGCTGAGCCCTAAGAAGCAGGAAAACGTCCTCTCTGGGGATGGGCAGAGAAGGCATCCCTCTCAGTGGCTTGAGTGCCAAGGAGCCCCCGTCTGAGCTCAGCAAATGCCAAGTGATTAAGCCTCCAATGTGCAAAGTCTTCTCCAAGAACAACTTGGTGTACCCGTGCCCTGTTCCCGAGGCCCACCACTGTCCACCCTCGAGCCACCCGGTGACAAACACCAGCCATCACCACCGCATGGGCTGGCACCCCCCCTCCCCAGCCCGCTGTCATCACCCACCCCTCTTCCTGGGGTCTGTCTGTCTGCTCAGATGGGGAGCTGGTGGCCGGGCTAGCTGCCAGCTCTGCACTTCCTGCCAGGCCCAGTGCACCATGGTCGCTCACCAAACACAAACTAAATGTCTGGTCTGAACTTTCTCCAGTTTTGTTTCCCAGCAACTTCCACTTCCTGGGAGGTGAGATGGTGACTTTTGCTCCATTCTGCAGGGAGCCAAGATGGTCCAGTGATTGAGAGTTCCAGTTCTAGGATGAAACAGATGTACCTGGACGCCACCCACACTTCCAGCCCCAGCATTTGCTAGCTGTGTGACCTTGGGCAGGGTGTCTTCACTTCTCTGGACCTTGGTTTTCTGTTTTGTGAAATGCAGGTACTTACGGGATCTGTCTCACAGAGCTGCTTTAAAACTTCAATGAGGTAGTGCACAATCAGTGTGTGTGTGTGTGTGTGTGTGTGTGTGTGTGTGTTTGTGTGTGTGTGTGTGTGTGTGTGAAGTGTCAAGCATAGTAGCTGACACATAGTAGGTCCTCAGTAAACACTAGCTCTGCTGATGATATGGCTACAGGCGCTGGTGCCTAACTTCAAGACAGGGTCCCGAGAGAGGAGGACAGCTTGGGTCCTTCTCCTGGGGGAATGTTCGATACTGTTTACAGTCCTGTCTGTAGCACCCACTCCCCTTTCTCTTCATCCCACCAGACATTCTCCTTTGACTGTCCCCAAGCCTGGGCCAGGGAATCCAGTTATGTTCATTCATTTGCTCATTCACACCTTCATCTAACAAATATTTATAGATGGACTATTCTGGGCAGGTCCTGTGCTATGGGCTGGGAGAGAAGCAAACAGGTTGAGGTCGTTAACCTCACAGAGCTCGTGGTCTAGAGGGGTGGGGACAGGGGCTTGTCAGCATAAGCATGGGGGGCGCACAGGAGGACCCCCGGACTAAGGGAAGGGAGGTGGGATGGTCTGAGCTACCATCTGGAGGACCAGATAGGAGGTAGCTGAGGAAAGAGGAGAAAGAGAGTTCCAAGCAGAGGAAACAGCCCCCAGCAAAGGCCTGGGTAGGAGAGAAAAGGCAGATTTAGGGCTTCGAGAGTGTCCAGGGTGGAAGCAAAGCCATAGGTGATGTGGTATCATCACACAGGCTGGAGTTTGCACTCTGTCTTCAGAGCTCTTCATTTGGAGACTGACAAGGCCTAATGATTTCCCCTCTCTCTGCACATGGCCTCTTGTCTCCACAAGGAGCCCTTCCTGAGCCCCTGCCTAGTTGGTGTGCAGGGGGAGGAGGTAGGGTGGGACCCAGGAGAGGCATTCACACCTGGGAGGGCCTGGGATGGACGGAAACCAGGAGGAGGGACTTGTCAGCTGGAGAGAAGATCTGCAAGAGCCAGTGTGACCAAAGCATTCACTCTATTTTCTCGCTCAATCTTCCCGACATTACAAGATGATACCCTTGTTAGTTCCATTTTACAAATGAGGAAACTGAGGCGCTGAGATTTTCAATGACACAAATGTGGCCCTGGTATCAGTCCCCAAAGCCGGTGTTCTGAACCACCAGGCCACCCTGGAGGTGGGACAGCGCTGGGGGAGAGGACCAGGCACAGGAGGGGACAGGAGAGGGAATGGAGCTTTCTGGGGGGGGGGGGGGTGACTCTCCTTGGCTTCTCCACTGGCCCCTCCCTCAGACACAGACCCCGGGAGCCAGAGCCTGCCAGTTCCTTGAGGGGACAAAGCCCCCATTCAGGGCTCTGACCGTCTCCCCTCCCAGCTGCTCAGCTCCTTGCAAAGCATTTTCCCTTAATAGCCTCCCATTCAGCA
>NW_006795869.1:254561-269447 GCF_000442215.2 Lipotes vexillifer | reverse complement strand
TCAGCAGGACGCCTGCAGCCCACATCTGTGGAAACCAGGGCACAGCAACTCCTCCTACCAGGCCAGCAAGGCTGCCACGCCATGGTCACCATGTCCCAAGTGTCTCCTTTTCCTCCAAGTCAGGAACCTTCCAACCCCCTTCCACTCCACCTGCTATTTCTGGGACTCTGCCTGTAGAGGGGGACAGAGCTGAGACCCTGTCCTTCAGGCCAGCCTGTCCTTAACTTTTCTCTGCAAAATGTGTCTGAAGGGTGGGGATGGAGAGCAGGAGGAAGAGAAGATCTCTGGGTTCTAATCCCTCCTCTGCCTCCAATTTGCTGGGTGACCTTGGGAAAGTTACTTCACCTCTCTGGGCTTCCTGTTTTTTCAACTGTAGAATGAGAAGGTAGCCCAGGCATGGATTCAGACCACCCAGGACTGAATCCTGGACCCACCACTAACAAATTGTGTGACCTTTGACATACCTCTCTGAACCTCAGTTTCCTCATCTGTGTGAATGGGATGACCTACCTCAACGGCCATTGAGAAGATTAAAAGAGATAATCCATGTGAAGCACTTAGCATAGTGCCTGGCTCACAGTAAACAATCAATAAATGTTTGCTGTAATTATTATTATTACCATAATAGATGTTTTTCAAAACAGCTGTAGAATTTTTTTCTTTTCGAACACAATTTATAATCAAAACTCTGATAGTGGGGCATGGGGGGCAGGGCTTGTCCACCCTTTCTTCCAGCTCTTCCCAGCTCTCACCCACAGTGGCCTCTGGTTGTGACCAGTAAGTCTCAGACCTGGCTGATTCTCAGCTCCTCCTGGGAGTGTTTTAAAGTCAGCTTCCCAGGCTCCACCTCTGAGATTCTCATCCAAGTAATCTCGGTGGAGCCCGGAAGACAGATCTTGTAGAATCATGCCAGGTAGTTCTAATGATCTCCCAGGTTCAGGCTGCACTAAGGTCCTTTCTGGCCCTTAGGTGACATCAAGGCTTTAAGGACAAGGGCCTCCTTCCCCGTCGCCCCCTCTGAGGCTGAAAAATATCCCACACAGGCCCAGAGGGTTCCAGTGGTCCCCACACCCTTGCCCAGCTCCCAGTCTGTCCCCTACCTTCATCAGAATCCCTTCTGCAAATTCTTGACTGAGAGGGGACAGAGGTGAAGGGCTCCTTCACCCACCTCCAGGCCCAGCCCTCAGGCACCATGTTCCTGCCCCTCCTTTCCAGGCCTGTCTCTTTTGCTAATAATGTTTAAAAAGCCTGTGAGGGTTTACCATGTGCCAGGCACTGTGCTAAGCTCCTTATAGATATCATTTTGTTAAATCCTTGCAAAGCCCTATGATGTATGAATTACCATCCCCAGCTACAGATGAGAACACAAAAGCACAGAGAGGTTAAGTGACTTGATTCTAGTCACACAGCTGTAAGTAGCCCAGCTGAAACTCTACCCTAGGTCTGCCCGACGCTGTAACTCATGCTCTTAACCGCTTTGCTGACGTCCTCCCCTCAGTGCCCCTACTCCTAACCCTTCTCCATTAATCCCCACTCCCTGCCTCTACATCCCCAGGGACCTGCTGAAGCTTCTCCCAAGAACGTGGCTCTGGCCACAGCTGCAATGGCAGGCAAGAAGCACCACAGCAGAGCTTGCTCTAACTGGCGCCTGAGAGCACGCCTAACCTTGGGGTAGAGAGGCCAGACACTCCCTTGGGAGGTCACAGATGCACTGGTGAATCCAGTCACCCAGCCAGTTCCTCCTAAGCAGACTCCCATCGGCCCTTCTGTCTGCCATGTGACAGTCATCCATCCGTCCGGACATCAGGTCAGCCTGCACTTACCAGCCCTGGTCATCTGTCAATCTTCCTTCTGACATCAGAGGCCACCAGATGGTCCTTACGTGCTTCTTGGTTCATCAGTCAGTCCCTCTCCTCAGACCAAGGGCCTTGATTTGTGAGTCTCCAGGGTGGAGATCCCTGACTCAGGGTCAGTGGGGACAGACCTAGCAACTGTCCCTGGAGACCTTATAATCGGACATCCACAGAGCCAGCATCCACCCAGCAGCCGCCTAGGTCATGACGCCAAACAGATCTCCCATCCTGACCCACCACCACCTCATCTCCCCTGGGCCCATCTGCCCCCCCACTGCTGGGGACCTTTCCCTTTGCGACCTGTCTAGGTAATTTGGAAGGTGATTAACAGCAATCACGCTTGAGTTTGACATCCAGGCATGGCCGCTAAATTGAGGCTCACAAAGCCTCCTTGACATCCAATATGTTATATGCTTTTCCCCTTAATTAGGAGCTAAAGTGGATAAATATGAAGTTGCCATGGCAACACCCTCCCAGGTTGGTGGAGGGATGCAGCTCAGTTTCTGTCGGCTGGCTGGCTGACATGTTGGCTGATGGACCAAGTCGGCTCCTGGGAAGGAGTAGGATAGGGCCCCCTTCCACTTTCCTGGGAACCCCAGTTCTGGTTATTCTGTCACTGTTCACCAGACTTCACAGAGCCCTGGAATGCCCCACCTGGACCATAGACCTCAGCTCGTCTAACCCCCTCATGGAGCAGGTGGGGAAACTGAGGAGGAAAGTCTCTGCTCCAGGAATGAAAGGCAGACAAGATCTACTGACTTGTGGACCAGAGTCCGTAGTCATTCCTCACCAACCTGGGATCCTAGATCCTTTGGAGGATCTGCTGAAGCCTATGGATTGTCTATCTGAATACACTTTCAGGAGGTTCAGACCCCCGAAGCTTGTCTGTGTACTGTACCCAGCTGTTCCTCCAAAGTTTTTACCACCTGCAGAAACTCTTAAAAAATGTATTTGTGTGGTAAGTCTTCACTCTTTCATTTCTGCCTTCCCCCGCTTGATAGTTTTGTCTGAGACACCCCACAATCTTCTCTTCCTCACCCCACCTCTCTTAGGCACCCTTGACAAGGTGCCTAAGCCATTCCTCCACCAGGATTCTATGTGTGTAGCCGGAGTGGGCGGGGGGCAAGGGTAGGATGATAGGGGTGGGGAGCCCTTGGGACTGCAGCATGGCTGCAGGGAACAGCTTTTCCAGCTTTGCAGCTGGAGGGTGAGCTACACATTTGCTTTTTGCCTGGGAACAGGAGGCTTGGGGCTGTGGAGGCAGTGATGGGGTGAACAGAGTCAGTCAGATCTGAGGGGAAGTCTCTGCAACGTGGGCCTGAGATCAGCCACATAGTGGGGTTCAGGCCCAGAACTGGACTTTGCTTTTAAATTTTCATAACTAATAGCTGAGCACTTAACGGTGTGCATTTTCTCATATTATCTCATTTAATCCTCAGCAATTCTACAGAGCCGGTACTATGATTATCCCTACTTTACAGAGGAGAAAACAGATTCAGAGAGATTTAGCCACTTCGTCAATATCACACAGCTAGTGGGTGGAGTCGTCAGAATTTGCACCCACTTCTGTCTGACTGCAGAATCCAAACTCTAACCACTACACTCCACGGGCACTCGAACTGCCTTGCCCTGACCCGCAAGTAATGACCTTAGCAGCTCCGGGGTTTCAGCCAGGGAGCCTTTCTGCTGGGGAGGTGGGGACACTGAAAAACTCCTCCGTCTCTGCCCCCAGCTCTGCTCTTGGGGCTGGTGGGGGAGAGTCTATGGGCTCATGCCTCACACAAGTTCCCCTACTGAGGAAGAGCCAGCCTCAAACAGCTTCTCATAGAGTCAAGATGTTTAAACCTTGAAGGAGGAAGTGAGGGCGCTGGTCAAAGAGCCCACAAAAGGAAGCGCCTCAGAGTGACCTAGTCCTATCTCAGGAGGCCAGACTGGGTCTTTCTTCTCCACCCTCTCCCTCTGGGCCACAGCCCTAGTGCAGAGCCGCGTGTTCAGGCAGGGAGAGAAAGCTGCACTCCCGCCCCAGCCCCACTGCGGAGGGAGCGTGTCCCCTCGTCTCATCCATCAGTCCTGCGCCTGTGCTGGCAGGTGGGAGGGAGCCTCCTGAGGAGCTGGGACTCGGGGCTCCCACGCGCCCCCGCACCACGTGCCGTGGGTGCTGGCAGCGGGAGCTGGGGCTGGTGGCGTGGCCCCCGAACTTCCTTTCCTTCCAGTTCTGACTAAAGATAGAGACGGCAAGGACGCAGCTCGTCCTGTCAGACAGTGTTGGGGGGGATGCCTGTGCAGACACAGCTCCCCGCTTCTTGGCACGTGACACCCAGCCCCCAATTTTCCCCACGTACACCCCCTGCTTCTCACAGTCTCCCTCTGCTGTGGCAGCCACGGCCCAGGATCCAGGGTTTCTTGGGGGAGATCTGCTGCTTTCCCCCAAATCTCAGCAAACGTTCTCATTGGTCTCTGACTCTAGGGAGGGGTCCAGGTCGGGGCTGCAGCCTAGAGGAGCAGAAGACCTGACTTCAGGGGTTTCCTTCCCCTCTTCCCTCAAGCCACATAAGGTGGGGGGACAGGGCTGTCAGGACTGGGGCCCCTTCATATCTTTCAATATTGGAATAAGGCCCAGAAGCCCAGGCAGCTAAGTGGAATAGTCTTGGTGGTAGTGGCAGGGGAGGGGAGCATGTGCTCTAAGAATGTCTTGCATTTTTCGGGGAGGATGACTTTCAAGCCTCAAGCCTCAGGGTCCCTCCTGCCTCTTGGCCTTCCTGCAGGCTCCCCCGCTTCAGGTGACTGAGAGAAACCAGGGCCAACTTAGTCTCCTGTTTAGCTGCTCGGTTCCTGTAGGCAGCGCCACCCAGCAGAGAGGCCTGGAGGGGTCTACAGTAAGGGGTAAGGGAGGAGCCTGGCATCCTTTGCTGCTCCTCTCTGCCATCCCCACCCCACCCTGGCTGCCCAGTCTGGAGCTCTGCTTGGGGAGAAACACACACACACACACACACACACACACACACACACACACACACACACACACACACACACACACACACACATACACATTATCCCGGACACAGCATGAATTTATAAGCTCACACCAGGTGCTGAGGGCATGAAAAGCTAGTGCTGGGCTGGGGACAGGCACAAAAAAGATACCTCTACCACAGTTCCTTGTCACCCAAAGAGATGCTTTTCTCTTGGGGACAGAGACCAAGGCTGAGACCTCTTCTGATCCCCAACCCCAAGCCCAATCTGATCCGGGCACCCGAAAGGTTCTAGATCTCTGCTTGTTCAATGGCACATGGGGTGGAGAGCAGTGGGCAAGAGGAAACAGTTTGCTGCTATATCCCCAGTGCCTGAAACAGTGCCTGGCATGCAGTAGGTGCTTAGAAATATCTGTTGAATAAGTGAATGAAAGAATAAACCAACAAACAGCATGCAGTCAAGACCCAAGACAGGAAGGGAATCATCATTATGGCACTTTTGCACCAGGGCTGGATTGGAAAACGAGAGAGCCAAGGGTAGGCTAATAAATTCAGTGCCTCTTCAAACCAACACTCTCTCAATATTTGTTCAGTATTTGTTTGGAAGAGAAGCTGTGCAGGGACTGGGCAGGAAGCCCCGCCCCCGCCCCCCGCTGCAGCCCTCAGCCTCTCCCCCACCAGCCCCGATGATTCAGCTTTTGGCCCTAACCTCACCAGTCCCGCCAAGCTACACAGAAACCCTTTGGTTCCGCAGGACCCCCTCCTCCGAAAGGAGTTTAATGAATAATTGTTGTAGCTTGAGCGCCCTGTGGGGATCTCACCTCTGTGCCCAGCGGCTTATGGAAGCGTTCCTGCCACCCCTCACTCCCACCCCAGGCTTGTGCCTGGTAAATACTCTTTTCTGCAATTCGTTAAGTGACCAGTGAAGCTTTAGCGCACCTTAGAGATGGGTGCCCTGGGCAGCTGCCTGGTGGGCCACCCTCCGCTGGATCTCTTCTCTGGGTGACTATGGAGGGGAGAGGCATGGGGGTGTCTACTCAGTGCCCTCTTCAGCTCCAACAATCTCCTTCCCCCATACCTAGGAGGGAAGGTCAGGATGGGGAGGTGGAGTGTCCGGAGGAGGTAAACCCCCTTGCTTCTAGCTCTGATCAGGTGAGAGGCGAGTGACCAGCAACCAGAATGGACTCCTACTCCCTTCCCAGGGAGCTCCAGGGGCAGACCCGCTGCTCTCTGGCCCCCATTCTGCAGAGTAATGACCTGAGCCCCGAGATCCAGCAAGTGCAAGCAAGCCCAGGATGAATGGCGTTAGAGCTGCTGAACTAATGCCACCTGACTTCCATTCCGCAGGGGTGACTGTGAAAACCAGATGTCTGGCCAATGAGACCATCACCGGAGCAAAATCTTTAAGTAAATACATAGTCACTCATAGTCACTCACTTCCGTTTCCTCTACTCTGCCTGACCCACCCTCCCCTGCTTTCTGATTCCAGCCCCAACTTCCCACCTCAGCCTGCCTGCCCCCTGCCCCCATCCTCTCCCTGCAGCTGCTTTCCCGGCCCCCACCCCCGCCCACGGAGGGCTTCTCCATCCTCTCCCAAGCCCCCTGCCACCTGAGCAGCATAAAATGAAACCTCTGAGCACCTGTGCAGGTGAAGGAACAGTAACAACATTAACACTATTTCTCGAGCACTCACCCTGTGCCAGACACCGGGCTACAATACTTCTTTTATTTTATTTTATTTTTGGCTGCGCCCGAGCGGGGGCTACTCTTCGTTGCAGTGCGTGGGCTTCTCATTGCGGTGGCTTCTCTCGCTGTGGAGCACGGGCTCTAGGTGCGCGGGCTTCAGTAGATGCAGCATGCAGGCTCAGTAGTTGTGGCGCACGGGCTTAGTTGCTCCACGACAATGGGATCTTCACGGACCAGGGATCAAATCCGTGTCCCTTGCACTGGCAGGCGGACTCTTAACCACTGCGCCACCAGGGAAGTCCCTGGGCTACAATAGTTGTTTATGTGCTATTATCTCATTTAATCCTCACAGCGACCCTGAGATACGGATACCATACATGATTTAGGGTAAGGCTCTAGGGTCAGACAGAGTCCCAGCTTTCTCGCTTACCAGCTGTGTGACTACAGGAAAATCACTTAGCCTCTCTGAGCCCCTGTTTTCTCAACTGTGAAATAGGGAGATTCACAGTACCTACCTTATAGGGCTGTATGAGGATATGAAGAACTAAAGTGCTCGGCACAGTGCCTGGCACATAGGCAGGCTGGCTCGTGGCGCCATAATCATTATTATCTTCTTTTCAGTTGAGGAAACCAGGGAGGCTAAGTCAGGTGCCAAGGCCATGAGTGACTAGAACATGGCAGGGTCAGGGCTCTAACCAAGGCCTCCCCATCCTGTCTGAGGGGCTCAGCTTGGGGCCAGGTCAGATATCTCCCCCATCCCTTGACTCTGCCGGACCCCAGGGTCACGGCCCCTCTTTCTCCTCTGGAAAGGAAACTGGAACTGAACGAGCTGGAGTGAGCCTGTGGATCTCTAGCGACAGCCAGCATCCCACAGTGTTCTCCGGAATGTGTGCACACGCCCACCTGCCAGGCCTGGAGGAATCCAGGCTTTAGACTTGAAAGGTAATTCCATCCCCCGTGCTTCCTACCCTCCCCCCGCAGCGCTGGGTGTTCATGACCGCAACACAGACCCAGTTTCAGAGGAACAAGCCCTCAAGTGCAGAGCCCGGCCCGATGTGCGCTCGCCTTGCTCTCAGGCAGCCTCCCTGGTGGAAGCAGCCGTTCTGCAACTAGCTGGAGACATAGCCACCCCTGGCCTCTCACATCTCTGGACTTGACAACTCTCCACCCTTTCCTCAGCCTGCCGTGTCCAGGCTCCTTGTCCCTGTCCCTCGCCCCAGCCTGGGGAAGCTCCATCTCCCTGCCCATCCTCTCCCCTGCCTCCCAGGCCCCCGACCCAGGGTCACTTCTCATCGCAGTGGACACTCTACGACTGCCCCTGTGCACCCCCCTTCACCTACCACCTCCATCCCCACCCTCTACCTGTTTCTCTCCACCCAGTGGCCCAACTCAGCCCAGGCCCTGAGCCTGGTGCCCAGCGCTTGGGACTGGGGCGGGAGGAAGCCTGGAGCAGCTCAGAGCTCTGTTTAACTACTAATGAGAATGAAGCAATCTGTAATTAGGGGATGAGGGCATGTGGCTGCGCTCCGTGGACCCTGCGCTGGGGGAGGGGCCTGGAGCCCCTGCACGCGTCCCCACATGCCTCCGGTCCCCCATCTCTGGCCAGATTCCTCTCTCACTCACCCTCCCTCTTCATACTGGGTCCCGTGGCCAGCTCTCTGACCGCGATCCCCATTCATTCAGCCCTCAGGACCTTCCCCACTCAGTCCTGCCCCGGCTTCTTGTCCCAGGCTTCTCCACTGAGCAGAAGGTGCCCATTCCCTGCAGTCACAGAAATCCCCAACTCTCCTGGCGTCACAACTCCCTCAGGGGCCAGGCCAGACCCCCATCCCCAGCCAGGACTTGAGTACTTGGGACAAGAAGCCCCCGCAAAGGAATCCACAACAAGACAAGCCCCACGCCTCTCCTGCTCCCCCATTTGGCTTCTACTCTCTGTCCCCCTCCATTGGCATCTGCCCTGTTCTCCCCACCCACCCAGCAGGGGGCCAGTGATAACCCCTCCAGCAACTTTGCCCATCCCAGCCAGTCCCCTGTCCTCTTCCCCTCTAACTCCTATGAGAGCTTCTTGGGTGGGGGGAAGGCAGCACCCCACCCCCTTGCCACCCCCACACCCCTTTGTCCAGGGACAGGAGGAGGATGTTGCCCTCCAGTGGCTGTGGCTAGCAGTGGCCCAGGGAGGGAAGGATGTCCAGGCTCCTTGGACTGTCTCAGGCCCCCATCTGTCTAGGGGTGGAAGCTGGGGAGGGGGAGTCCTGCCCCACTGCCAGGCATCTTTAGAGCTGGGTGCTGCCTAGTAGCCTAGTTGGCGCTGATCCCCTTACTCTGGCCCCATGGGCCTGCTTGATCACGTTCATCCCTGACCCCTCCCCCCACCGGAATATTTTCTGATACTTTCACCAGCTCTTGAGATCTATTCTAGCACATACTCTACCCACACCCTCCCACCCAGCACCGTCCAGCAACAGGCCTGGCACAAGGTATCAATTAATTACAAAAATGACAAGCAAGATCAACACTCCTATGGAGCGCTCCCTGCTTCCTTTGCGCTAGGGAAGGGCTTTGCAAACGCTGGCCGCTCAGGCCACACAGCAGCCCTAAGAGGTGAGGGAAATTGTCAACCCCATTTTACAGATGAGGAAACAGAATCTCAGGGAAATGAGGTAATATCCTGGCTCACCCAGCCAGGAGGGGCTGAGTTAGGAGTCTGACTCCAGAGGCCAGCCCTTGGCCAGGAGATATTTGGCCGTAATGGCCATTGATGGAGGGCTGTATGTAGGTGAGAAGGGGGTTAGGGACAGGCAGTGGGTGTGGCCAGCATAGGGGCATGAGGAGTGAAGTGGGAGGTGAGGGAGTGTCCGTAGCAGCAGAGGGTTCCAGAAAGTGATGCGAGGCGGGGATGTGCAGGGTGGATAGAGGGTGAGAAGTGGTGGGGAAAGGGTGTGAGGGGTGCAGGGGGGAGCCAGGGAGGGGTGAGGTGTGAGGAGGGAAAAAGGAGGGGAGGGGGTGTCCGGCATGTGAGAGACGTGTACGCA
This sequence comes from Lipotes vexillifer, assembly GCF_000442215.2. Lineage (NCBI taxonomy): Eukaryota > Metazoa > Chordata > Mammalia > Artiodactyla > Lipotidae > Lipotes > Lipotes vexillifer. The sequence continues at coordinate 259,904 of NW_006795869.1, read as the reverse complement.
GGGAGTGGTACAGGGCTGAGGTTGAAGAGAGATGAGGTTTGGGGTGAGAGGGCAGCGTGAGGACAAAGTAGGAGGTGGAGAGAGTGTCGGTGTGTGTGTGGGGGTGTGAGGCGGAGGGCAGGAGGCGTGAGGGGCACAAGGGATGAAAAGGCAGGGCAAGGACGAGTGGGAGGTGGGGGGAGTGTCAGGTGTGGAGGTGTGAGAGGCACGAAGCGTTTGAGGGAGAAAGTGAGAAGGGTGTGTGGGGATTGTGAAGGTCCCTGAGTATCTGGAGGACATGAGCAGGGGAGAGGAGCGGAGGAGGGGCGGGCATGGGTGGTATGGGGAGGGGTGCATTGATCTGAGGGGCTTCCACAGTTTGGCTTTTGTCCCTGTCTGCGTCCCCAGCTGCCGCGGCCCCGCCAGAGCTGGCCTCACTGCCAGGCTCATTTCAGGGATGGGTGGAAATTTCCATTTCAGCAAAATCCATTTGTGAAGCCCTGGAGCTGTGAGCCTTGTTCTGCTCTGCCCACCTGGCTCTGGCCTGCCCAGCCAGCCCTACTCTCTACCCCAGACCTCCCTCTGCTCTCCCTCCCCTGCAGGCAGGGACTTGCCATCCCCAGCGCCGCCAGACTCCACTCCAACTCCGCCAGTATATCCTGCAGAGGAGCCCGCACTGCAGAGCATCTCGATATCCTGGATGCCCCAAGGGTCTGGCGGATGTGAGGGCCTGGTCACCGCCTTGTGCTCAGCTAGAGTACCATCAGTACACCGTCTGTCCCCACTGCCCCCTTTCCCAGTGCTGTGGGTGGGTGTGACATCACAGGATAGCAGAATGGGACAGGCTCTTCTTTTTTTTCTTTTTAATTTACTTATTTTAATTTATTTACTTTTGGCTGCATTGGGTCTCTGGGCAAGCAGGGGCTACTCTTCGTTGCGGTGCCCGCGGGCTTCTCATTGCTGTGGCTTCTCTCGTTGCGGAGCACGGGCTCTAGGTGCTCAGGCTCAGTAGTTGTGGCGCACGGGCTTACTTGCTCCGCGGCACGTGGGGTCTTCCTGGACCAGGGCTCGAACCCATGTCCCCCGCATTGGCAGGCAGATTCTTAACCACTGCGCCACCAGGGAAGCCCGGGACAGGCTCTTCAAGATAATTCTATTTAGAACTTTTCACTTTATAAATGAAGAAATAGAGGTCCAACGAGGAAAAGGAACTTATTTGTCCAGAGCTACACACCTGGCTGGTGTGCAGGGCCTGCACGACCCCCTTACTTAGAGGAGGAATTGTAGAAAAACAGTCATGCAAACTTAGATTCAAATCCTGGTTCTGTTGGAGTGGTATGCCTTCAACAAGTGGTTTTACTTCTCTGTACCTCAATGTGCTCACCTACCAAGTGGGGCTTGTGACCATTCTCCCAGGCTGGTGAGTGGACCATAGCTAGATGCAGCGAAGTGGGGGTAGGTAATAAAAGCTGCTGGGCCCTTGAGTCCATGGGGCCGGCAGGCACAGATACCAGTTCTAGATTCTGGTCTTTTGCCTTGCTCCACACCTTCCCAAGGGCCACAGAAACTGCAGGGACCATCAGGGATGACATGGCCAGGGACTGGGGCTCTGGATAGAAAGATGAGCTGTGGGCTCCTGGGGTAGAAAGTGAGGGGACACCTTGGGCCATCTCACTCAAGCCTCTGAGCAAGGCTTTCCTCTTCTAGCCCATAAGGAGTGGCCACTCTGGACTCAGGGAGGAGGGATGGACCCCCTGGGTTTGAGCCAAAGCCCTGCATTGGGGGAAAGACTGAGCTCCTCAGTAGCAGGGCCAGGGTCTCTCTTGCTCGCTTCTGTATCCTGGCACAGCATGCGGCAGACAGGGTACACCCCTCAGGCGCTGCCACAGCTAGAGAGAGCTTAGGACAGATCTTAGTAGCCAGTACATGGAAAGCACCAAGGGCCACTTGACATAGACTGCAATCTGCCCAAGACCCACATCCTAGGTGCACCCTGTGGCACATGCCCCAGCACACACTGGAGCCAAGCTCAGCTCTAGCACATGCCCCAGCACATCCTCCAGCTGCTGCCCTCCTCCCCCAGCCTCCACAGGAATCCCAGGGCCCATCTGCTCCACTTTCCTGAATCCCCCCTGAACATCTGGACTGCTCCCGAAATCTGACTTCAGGGAGTTGCTGGAGGGAAGAGGGACTCCTAGGTCCCATTTGTCCTGAGCTGGAGCCAGGGAAGTCTCTGCCTGACCCCCTACTCACAGCCTGCAGCTACCAGAATGAACAGGCCTAACGGGACCCTGGTCTCTAGCTCCTACTTCCCCTACCCTTGGGTACCCCCTCGCCTGTAGGGTTGTAACTATCCTCTTCTCTCCGTGCACACGTTACACACCCTACACAGCCTCCCCAGCATCTGCCCAAGGGTCACTCCGTTCTCTTGAAGAAAATACATAATCTGAACATATTTAATTTCACTGAACTGTACACTTAAGAATGGTTTTTATGTTATGTGTACTTTATCAAGAAAAATTAAAAAAACAAACAGACCCCAAACCCCAAACCATAATCTGCTCATGTGTTTAGTTTTGCACTCGACACACAAAGGCTCCCAGAGCTTCCTAGCAAGGGCTGTGCTCCATCCAGAACTGTACAGCCCAGAGCACAGGCTGCCCCTCCCCCTTCCCCTCTCCTTGGTTGGGTTGTGGGGGACTTTGTCCAGGGCAGCAACCAGTCTAGGTCCCAGTTAGGAGTCACCCAGCCTAGGAGAGCCAGGCTGGGAATGACCCTCCCCTATGTCCAAACCTTTCCCCACCACCCCTCCCTTACCTCCACCTCACCAGCTCTCTTACAGGCTATCCTAGTTCTTTTCTTGGTTTGGTTCAGGAGAGGGCCTCTCCCCGGCGTGATGCTCTCCATGGTCCTGAATCACCAGGTCAGGGCCGTATAACTTCCCTTAACCTTGAGGAGTGGGTCACACTGACCCACACATCTCCAAGGCACATTGACCGAGGTAAGGAAGGAGATGATAGTGAAAGAGAGGGCAGTGGAGAGACAACAGAGGCAGAGAATGGGGACACAGGGACAGAGAGAAAGGGATCAACATGAGACTGCCAGAAGGAAGAAAAAGTGATTTTTGTTGTTCCTTCTAAGAAAGGCAACCTTCCCTCTGGGTACTTGGATGTGGGTTAAGACCTCCTCCCTTATCCTATGCAGATGCCAGCTCCTGTTTGCCCTTGCAACCTTCCAGCTGTCCCACCTTCCAGTTCCTTCTCTCACCCTCTGTTTCCTGTCCCTCGCTGACTTGGGGTCCCTGTGTGTTGAGTGCCATCCCCAGCCCTGGCCCTAAAGGCTCAGCTGCTGCTGCCTTCTCCCTGAAAGCTGAGAGAGGCGACCACTCGCCAGACTTCTCCCACCCACCACCCCTCCAAGAGCAGGTTAGGGGTGCAGAAGTCCTGTTCAGTCTCCCTAAGAGTGGCGCCCCCCTCCCCCAGTGCCCTCCTGATAAGAGGGATGCCTGTAGCCAGAGGGAGGGACGGACCCCGCCTGGGGGAGTCCTCGGGACCGAGCCTGGAAGGAAGGAGCTGGGGAAACAGAAAAGAGTGCAAAGCGGTTTCCCGTTCCGTTACGGCTGTTATTATTTATTTATTCATGTATTTTTTTTTTATTAAGGAGGAGATGTCGGCCTAACGAGCAGGAAGCCCTGCCGGCTCTCAGGGGCGGAGCTGGGGGTAATGGGGCGCTAGCCACTCATGCAGGGCTCCCTCCCCAGCCGCCAGAAGTCCCCAGTAGAATCTCCTCCATGCTGGCTCCCTCCCCCTCCACACTGCGCCTCTGCCTGTGCCACAGGGGCCCAACCCTCACCTGGGCAAGCGTTTCTCTCTCCCCCATCCCTACCAGGTTCTGTGGACACAAGGGCCAGGGCTGGAGCCTCAGAGGATGTCCCTCTTTCTTCTCCGACAGCCCCCTTCCCACACCCCACCTGGTGAGATCATCCCCCTCCCAGGCTCCTTCTCTGACTACAGAGCTAGCTCCCAGCCCTTGCCAGGTAGGGGAACAGCCCAGCTCTTATCCCCTAGTCAAAGGTCATGCCAGCCTTCATCAAGGACAAGATTTAGCTTTAGCTTTAGCTTTCAGTCAACAGCAAGCTTCAGACCTAGGTACACTTCAAGTCTTAAACCCAGCTCCTAACAGGCAGCTAGCCTCAGACCTGGACTGAATCCTCACTCCCTGTACGTGGAGACGGCGGCAGCCTAGTCCCAGCTCTGAGGCTCTCTCTGGGAAACTAGGCTTAGACCCAGCTCAAGAACCAGCACCTATGGTAGGTCTAGCCTCAATCCCTGTCTGTACTGTAAAAGAGCCTCAGACCCAACCTCCAGCCTCAAGCCCAACCCCAGGGTTTAGGGCAGTGAATAAGGTGAAAGCTTTGGGAGGTGATACCAGTAACAGCTTGGCTGGTTTGCGGAATATGGCCGCGGGGACGAGCAGGGCCGACTGGTTGTTCCTTCTGGACCAGACCACTGCAGGTTTACTCCACTGGCAAAGGGTCCCCTCCTACTTGTCGTAAGGACCTAGCGGAGGGCACATCCTGGGAATTTATGGAGAGGAGATGGGGGTGTGGGCCCTGAGAGACCTCTACCTATGTGAGCACAACGCCACAATTTCCATCAGGCTCCCCTCAACATCCAACAGAAGCTGGACCAAGGGAAGTGATTTGTACAGCAAACGTCAGCAGTGCCCTGCTATGTGCCGGGATCTGGGGACAAGAAGAACATCCCCAATAAGCCAGGTCTGTCTGATGGTGGGTGGGGGACCGGCATAAAGGTCTTAGCAGCACCTAACTACTGAGCATGTACTTATGCCAAGCCCTGTGCTTCACAGCATTAACTCACTGCATCATTACAGCCCTACAAGGTACACACTGTTATTGTTCCCATTTTATTTATTAAATAACGTTTTGTTATTACAGAAGCAATACATGTGCGCTGTGGAAAGTTTTAAAACACAAAAAGCAAAAACATAAAAATAAAAACATCACATTCCTACCACTATTCACACCTTAATGTTCACCCCTCCAGATCTTTTTCTTACTTATAAGTATCTTTTAACCAAAATATGACACATTCTACATACATACTGCCTCATGATCACCTGTTTTTCAGTCAACAATCTCCAGCTTTCCATTTTAGTAAGTTTTCATCCCTTTTAATATCCAGACCCTATACAAATCTCCCCATTTGCTGCCCCCCAAAGTCCTTTATGGCTGGTTTGTCAGAATCCAACACCAGGCCACACATGGCATCTGATCATTATGTATATTAAATTGTTTAAGATGGTGCATTTCCCCATTTTTTTTTTTTTTTTTTTTTTTTTTTT
>NW_006795869.1:247868-254518 GCF_000442215.2 Lipotes vexillifer | reverse complement strand
TTTTTTTTTTTTTTTTTTTTTTTTTTTTTTTTGGCCACCGCACCATGAAACAGCCAAGTCAGTTTTCCTACAGAATATCCCTCCTTCTAGATGTCTGGTTACTTTCTGTGCTGGCTACTTCCAGTGTTTTCTGTAAACTAGAAGTTAGATCTAAAGGCTAGAATGATTCAAGTTAAATGTTTTGGGCTGGAACACATGCGAGGCTATGTCACACACTTCACTTCCTACCACATCGGAAGACACAAAATCTCTCATTCATCCACTGAGAGAAATGCTCAGATGAACACCAGCTAATGATAGTTATGGCTCTCTCTTCACCTTGCTTCTAGAAAATAGCGTTTGTGGGTTACTCTGGCACCAAACAAATGCCAATGCCCCATCAACCATTCCCCTAATAGTTTTTAATACCAATCCACAACCCTTGTCTGATTACTCCCACTTTTAAAGATGAGAAAACTGAGACTCAGGTCAGGGAAGAAAGCCAGTCAAGCTCACACAGCCAGCAAATTTTCATCAGGTTTTCGTCCTCTTTCCCACCATACTGAGCTGGGTGCACAGTAGGTATCTGGTACACATTTAAATGAATGAAAATCTGGGACTTCGCTGATGGCGCAGTGGTTAAGACTTCAAACTCCCAATGCGGGGGGCGTAGGTTCGATCTCTGGTCAGGGAACTAGATCCTACATGCCTGCTGCAACTAAGGCTTTGCATACCACAGCTAAGGAGCCCTCCTGCCACAACTAATACCCGGCACAACCAAATAAATATATTTTTTAAATTAAGAAAAAATAAATGCATAAAAATATGCGGGGAAGGGGTTTCCCCTCTTTCTAGACTAAGCTGACCAGAGGTGGAAAAGGTTCTTGGTGAGGCCCAGCCTGGGTCTGAGAGCTGTTGCCACTAATGATGGCGCTAGCAAAGAGACTTTGTACCTGTTATGAGGCGGCCCATGCTAAGTGCTTTACAAACGTGAGCTTCTTTGATCCAGTCAACTATCTGCCAGCTATGCACTATTAAAACCCCAAGCCCCATTTTACAGATGAGGACTATGAGGCTCAGAGAGGTAAAGTACTTGCCCAAGGCCACACAGCTAGTGATCAACAGAGCCATGATTAGTTCTTCTGACTCCAAAATCCAGGCACTTTACCACCACCCTGACCTGCCCTCTCAAGCTGGTCTCCCTCCCAGGCCTGAGACTGAAGAGTAAAACTAACGAGAGGGACTTTGGGCCTCCTCCTTGCATGGGCTGGTTCTGACCCTGCCTCCAGCCCCTTATGGCCATGAGTCAGCATCAACTGGGGCAAAGAGGGTTCCCTGTGTCTCCTTTGCTGGCCTCTCCTCACCAAGTAGCTCTCTCCGTCTGTGAAATTGCCAGAATCTGACCTGGTTCCTCCAGCCTCTGCACCCAGTTAATCCCTCCTAAACTCCATTCACCCTGCCCTCCCCCAAGCCCACTCTAGGCCTTAATGCCCCCATCAGAGCCCTTCACACTTGCACAACAACCTACAGTTTATGAAACACTTCCTTTTTCTCACATGTATGTAGTTGGACCCCACAATCATCTTTTGAGGGAGGCAGGGATCACGTGTTCCGTTTCACAAATGCAGACATTGAGGTTTGCTGAGGAAAGTTCTGAGCTCAGAGCTGCCTCACTCTTCCCCAGTTCAGTACAGTATTTTCAAGGTGGGACCTAGGCCCATGTGCCAGTCCAGGACCAGCCCAGATGATGGAATTTTGCTGTCTTTTGGAAGGTGAGGCTCGTTCGTCCCTGGGAGAGGCCTGTGACCTGAGCCCATCTGAGCCTAGAGCAGGGGCTAAGTGGTCAGCCTCCCATCCTCCATCCCTGCCAGGGAGCAAATCTCTGAAATGTCACAGCACTGAGGGCGTCCTGGGAAATGTCAACACGTGCTGATTTGGGTCCCTTGGCAGAGGGTGGAGCCAGCCTTTCTCTGCAGAGCCTCCCTCCACCATCTCCCTGTTCACAACAGCCAAAGGAACAGATGCCAAGGAACTCTTAGGGCTAGTCCAACCTGATTTTATAGATGGGAGAACTGAGACCCAGGCTCACAGAGCAAGCTGGTGATTTCTTCTTTGAAAACATCAAGGATTAGTGATGAATCTCCACCCACCTCCCCACTCTCTCTTATTTCCTATCTTCCTCCGAGCCCTGGAAACTCACCCACACATGCCCCCCCCACCTCCTCTTCCCCCGCACTCCCTATCCCTGACACCCCCGAGTCAAGACACCAATTCCGGCAGCTAAGGGAGCAGAGGGAGGGCCTGAGGAGCGGCTCTGGGCCATGGGCCTGGCATCAGGGGCTGTGCTAAGGAGAACAGCTTGAGCTAGCCGCCACGCCGGCCTCTGCCTTCCCCACCCCCTCAATGGACTGACACCTGGACCAGGTTCTTCCTGCCACCCCCAGAACAGAGAAAATAAATGTTCTACTGAATGGCGGCCCGTGGGCTGAGGCGGCGACGCAGTAGCCTCCGTGTACTCTGGGAGGCCACCACCCTCTCCAGTCCCTACGTGCCTGGTGCTCCTGACGTCTCTCACCTTCTCTCTGTGGGAGCCTCTTTCTCCATCACCCACCCCACCTAACCAAGGAAGGCTGCCTCTTGCCCCAACCCAGGCAGTCCTACTGAGGCTCCATCCATTTGTTTTCACATCTACTGGATGCAAAGGATCCTGCATCACCATCTCAAGGAATCATCCCCGGGGCCCTGGGGAGTCTGAACTCTGTTTTCAGCAGCATAGTCCACGTCCTTTTCTCTCCCAGCCCTCTCACAATTGTAGTGTATAGAGAGTGCTGAGTCCTCTCTGGGATGTGTCTGTCTATCTGTAATGAGAACAGGATCCAATGCGGGGAGGGCCTGTCTGTGTTCGTGCTTACCCTCCAGGCCTGCCATGTCACAAGTACACAGCAAATTATCATTGAGGAAATAAACACTGAGATCCCAGATCAGGCCCAGACTGTACCTAATAGTCTGCACTTCTGCCTCGAAACACTTTGAGGTTGGTCTTCCCCACAGACTGTTAGCTCCCTGAAGGCAGGGACCATGTCTTTCTGATTCATTTCTGCATCCTTAGTGATTAACACAGTACCTGGCCCATAGCAGGCGCCAGTAAATCTTCATGGAAGGGAATATCTGAGTGGGTGGATGGATAGATACATAAATGGGTGAGTAATCTAGGCAGGAGATTTTTATCCTCTTATTAATGGCGAACTGAGACTCAGAAAGGATGGACACCAGGAAAAGTCTTCCCAGATGTTAAGTGGTAGAGTCAGGATTTTAATGCAGGAAAAGCTGGCCCAGGAGGCTTGGAGCTACTGGCTGGGGGTAGGTGAAAGGAGCGGGGTAGGGTGAGGAGTTGAATGGGGAAGCCTTAGGGCTGCGGCCCAGGCAGTGGAGCCTCTGCCTGGGAGGAAGGACTTTCCTGGAATTATCCTGCCTCCAGGTGGAGAAGCAGGGAAGCCTAAGTGGTTTTTCAGATGCTGGAGCTGGGTCCATAAATCATGGCTCCATTTAAGACATGGGTGCCTTCTCTCTAGAGACCGGGTATGACTTGATACACATTCCCAGTGACATGGGGAGGCTTGCAGCCTCCACATGCAGGTGCCTGTGCCACCCTCGCCCAGAATAGAAGGTGCCACACAATAGGGTCTGCCAGTCCTCTGCGGTGTGTGAGGTGTGCAGGGGCCCAGGGGAGGTGCAAGCGGGGGAGGGGAGCCCAGAAAGGCAGTGAGCCCAGAGCGGGAGGGCAGGAGAGTGGCGACAGCCCAAACAGCCTTCCTTTGGTGAGTTCAATCCCATTCACTATTTATCGAGCACCTACCTTGTGCCAGATGCTGTGCTGGGCGCCGGGGCCCCCGACATAGCTCAGACGCAGGAGAGAGAGAGGGAGAGACAGCTACAGAGACAATAATCACAGCACGGGTGATAAGTGCTTGAGAGGGGTGTACAAAGTGCTCTGGGAGGTCAGAGCACCAGGTCATTAATTCTTCCCGTGTGGAGAAGGATTTGGAAGACTTCATCGAGGAGGAGGCGGTGCAGCTGAGTTAGTTCAGTTCAGAGGCTGGGAGAGGGAGGGAAGGGCCTTTCAGGCAGAGGTGAACGTGTGCAAAGACGGGGGTGTGAAAGAAGAGCGAGAAAACTTCTGTATGGCTGGAGCAGAGGGGAAGCAGGAGAAGAAACTGGACAGGGAGCCTCGGGCCAGAATTTGCAAGGCCACGAATGGTCCTACTAGAGAGTTTGGACTTGATCCAGTCGTGAGCAAAGGGGAGCCATTGAAGAATTTCAAGCAGGGGTGTGACAGGACCAGATTTGTGTTTTAGAAAGCCTTCTCGGGGAGGGGGGAGAGAATGAACCAGGACTGTGGCCAAAGGGCAGAGAAAAAGAAGTGGATTCTGGGGACGCTTTGCAAGGAAAATGGACAGGACTTTTTCCTTCCTAAGTAATTATTTTGGACCTTCTTGCCTTTCTACCCAGGCTCCGAGTTCCTTTGGGGAGGGAGCTGCTCCCTCCTTTCTCTGTCTGATGCAGGCGTCTGCATTCAGGGAGCTGAATTACAAGGTCTGATTGACTGATGTAGCAGAACTGGCTCCCAGTGGTCAGGGAGTCCTGCTCTGAGGAGGAGCTGGTGACTTCTTTCCAATTCAGTCCACAAACCCCAGAGCAGGGCAAAGCTTAGCCCAGGCCTGTGGGGAAGGCCCACTTGGCCCCCTCTCCTCCCTCCTTCCCTTCCCCAGAGCCCAAGCTTCCTTGCTGGGATCCTCTCAGAGCCGGCAGAGCTGTGGATGAAATGGTTCGGTGGCTCCAGCCCAGCTGCTACCATGGCAACCAGGCTGCCTGCCAGACCCACAGTCTAGGAGCAGACCCAGCTTTCCTGCTCTAGAACTACAATTCCCAAAATGCAAAGCATCTGGGGTCTCTGAGAGAAACCCAACTCCAAATGGGTAGATAGCCAGAGCCCTCCAGCTTGGAAGAGGACACAAATGGACACCCCCAGGGGAACACGGTACAGAATGTGGGAACCTGGAGTGGGGGGCACAAGGCAGGGGATACTTCTGGGGGAGGCCTGGGAACCCCTTCTGATGGTGGCCCAGTGGACATCCCAGAAGGAGGACAATGGTTACAAGAAGGTGCAAAGGATCAGGATGGGTGCTAGTCCTGGTTTTGCCACCAGCCTGTGGTACGGCTTGAAAACTTTCTCTCAAGAACTCCCCACTACTCTCAATCTCCACCAGCACATTCCTGGTCTGAGCCCAGATGGCTGCAACACTTAGTGGTCTCTGCCTCTGCTCAAGCCCCTCCCTTTCTTCTTCGACTGAAGCCTGAATGACCTTTTCAAAATGTAATTCTGATTATGTCACTGCTGCCTAAGCCCGCTCCCCTGCTCTTTCAACCCTTCAGTGTTTAAACCTTTTGCTATTAGATGAAGAAATAAATTCCTTACCTCACCTGACAAGGCCCTGCATGGTCTGGCTTCTACCTGCTTTCCAGCCTCCCCATTCACCCCACACACTTCAGACCTTCTGGACTTTTAGTACCATGTAGAAGCCATGCTCCCTCCTGCCACAGGCCTTTGCACATGCTGTTCTATCTCTTCAGAACTCTCTTTCCTCCACTGTTGCTCTACACAACCCTCTCTATCTCAGAGAAATATTTTCTACTCAGGAAACTTCCCTGACCTACTGAACTTGACCAAATCCCCCTTTTATGTACTCTTATCAGCACTACAAGCCTCTAAAGTACCTGTCATGGTTGCAATTTTACAGTAATTTGTATGATTATTTGACAACTATCTGTCTCACCACCAGAATGCAGCCTCTGTGAAGAGGGAGAGTGCCTTTTTGCCTGCCTCTGCATCCTCAGGGTCCAGCACCATGCCTGATGCTCAAGAACCATTCACTGAAATAAATGACTCTGTCTAAGCCAAAGTCTTCCTGGCTGAGTGCCCACCACGTGCCATGCACTGTGGATGGTGGTGCCAGAGATACAGCAGTGGACAAGACACACAGGTGTGGGCCCTCCTGCTGTGGAGCTCACAGTCTAATGAGGAAGATAGACACTGAATATATAATGACCAGAGGGCTGAGTGCTGCAAACAGTGAAGAATGTAGGGCCCTGGTAGCACAGAGACAGAGGATCTGGAAAGACCCACCAAGGAAGAGAAGTAGGAGTTACGAGATAAACAGGGTGAAAGAGTGTAAAAGAACATTGCAGGCAGAAGGGGCAGCACGAGCGAGGGTGCTACTGAGGCAGAAGAGAGCATGCGGTGTTTGACGCATGAAGGAAGGCCAGAGTTGCTGGAGCGTAGAGGGAATGGGAGGTGGTGTTAGCTTCATCTATGTGCTTTGATTTTACTGGGCAGAAAGTGGCATTACGTGAGCTATCTTTTTAAACCAGCTGGCCCTTGTTTCCATCCTCCTCCCCCCTGTTCCAGGCCCAGATGGAGATCCAGCATGAACACACCCAGGCGGTCCCACTGCTCAGGCACACTGTCCTTCACCTCTGAGCACCCACTGCTGTACTTAAGGTGTCCTGTGCGGGCCCTGTCTGTGTCTTGTATGATGGGGCTGTGACATCTGGTGTGTGTGTGTGTGTGTGTGTGTGTGTGTGTGTGTGTGTGTGTGTGTGTGTGTGTATGT
>NW_006795869.1:229842-247858 GCF_000442215.2 Lipotes vexillifer | reverse complement strand
ATACACTGTTGACAAGTCGGGGGTGGGGTGGGGTGCCTGAAGAGGCAGAGAGGCTGGCCTGGGGCTTGGGGGGTGGGCACACAGCTTGCCTGGGAAATGAGGCATGACTTACCAGCTGCAGACTTCCATGGGTAGGGAGCAGAGGCCCCTGGGCACAGAGCAGGGAGGGCTTTTCTCCTCCTCACATCTGGTGCTGTCCTCCTCTTCCTTTAGGGTCCTCGGTCAGGCGGGGGAACTATCCCTAGCTGGCTGAGCCCTTCCATTCCTTCCTTTGAATTTGGGGGCTCCCTCATTAGTAGCTCCCAGTGGCACATGGCTGGAAATAATGGGTGTTAGCTTATTCATTTCACTGTAGGTATGCCAACCACGACCCTTCCAACACACACGGAGACATGCACTGAGCAGCCAAGATCTCCGGTTCTGTTGAGATCTCCCTGGAGCAGAAGCCCCCAGCTCACCCATTCCCCAGAACAGTGTTTCTCACAATGTGAACTTCAGACCCACTGCATCAGAATCATGTGGAAGGCGCGTGAAAACGCAGGTTTCTGGGGAACTCTGATGCAGAGGTTCATGGACCACATTTTAAAAAGCTTCATCTGGAGGATACCTAACTCTGTCCACAGAACTGCCAAGATATTCCTTTCCCCAGAAATGTCTCCTCAAATCCATCCAGTGGTGGTATACTTGGCGATTCAACCCTGGACCCTGGACCCATCCCTTCACAGCCAGACCTCTGCCAGAAGGGCAAACCATCCTGCCCCTTCAGACCTGCCACATCATGCAGTCAATAAACGTGCACCAAGGACCTACCAGGTGGTAGGCGCTAGAGTCCTGACAACAACATGGTGCCCATGATCCCTGCCCTCATGGGTCTTCTAATTTAGGAGTGAGGACAATTATTATAGAAGCAGATAAATAAATAAGCAGGATAATAGTGGCAAGTGCTATGAAGAAAATAAAATATAGTTATCTGAAAAAATTTCCCAGAGGACCTGCTTAATTCCAGGTTCAGGGAAGGTGGCTACCTTGGTGCTTATGGAGAGTAATGTTCCGGAAGTGACAGAAAGAACCCTTGCTCTCCCTTTGCTCCTGTCTTTGTCTCTCTTCTTTTGTTCTTTTCTTTACCTTGGCTTGGCTCTCTGTTTTTCTGGTTAAATTCCCTCTTTGTCTCGTTTCTTCTCTCCTCCTCCGCTTCCCTCCCTCCCGCTCCCTTTGCCTCCCTCTTCTTCCCACCCGCCTCCCTCTCTTCTGCTCCCTCCGGAGAAACAGAAGAAACCAGATCCCTCTGCCTCTCAGGCTAGCCAGCAATAATTGAGCTGTGGGCTTGCTCAGCAGCTGGACCTGAGAGCAGTGCTAGAGGAGAGCAAGGAGGTCAGAGGGGAGCTGGAGGGACGGGAGCAGGGAGGGGCCTCGGGAGGGTCAGGACTCTCAGAGGGACTGGAGGTGGCCGCTGTGCCAGGTAATCTAATCAGGGAGTGAGTCATAAAGATCACTCACTCCTGTGCACCGGACTGGCCTAGGAGATCACATTAATTTCAAGAGGGTGTAAAATCTACTGAGAATTCCCTCTCTTCACCACACACATGAAGATAAACTGTCTTCGGCTTCCAATATGATCTTACAACAGCTTGTCAGTGACAAAAGAGCCTCAAATCCGCCCATTTATCAAACGGCCAATCCTGTTAACAGCTTAAAAGAGACATAATTACCTGCGGCCTATTGTGTGATTCTTTATACTAACGCCGCTTCCTTCTTCCTGGCAGAGTTCCAGAACGTGAGCTCAGAATTCATTCCTGGTGACTGGGGAGATCATCGGAGATGTTAAAGTCGGGGACAACAGGGAATGGTTGAGGTGAGAAGTTTGCACTGTGGGCGGGTATGTGGGTCAGCACCATGGACAGAGACAGGGCCGGGCGCCTGGGAGTGGTGGCCTGGATGGTGGGGGGAGGAGCCAGGCCCAACTCTTGCGGGCAGAGCGAGGGCCCGCAAGGGGCCTGGCAGGCATCTCAAGGGCTAGGTTCCAGCTGCCTGTATAGAGAGTGCAGTGGAGCTTCAGCCCGTGGTGCATCAGCACTGACAGTAGGGACAGTATAGAGCACAGCCTGACGTGTAGATCAGCAGTTTGGGTAGAATTGTCCACCCTCAGGCAGAGCCAGGAGTCGCTTCTCTTGACCTCAGGATGGCTGACACACTTTGGGTTTTCGTGGCTTCAGAATCTGCCATGCTGCTACCTGGGCGAGTAATCATGCTGGTTAGTAAAAGCTAACATTTACTGAATGCTTGCTATGGGCCAGGCTGTTCTAAGCTCTTTAAAGATACAATCTTAATCAATATAAACCTTATGCAAATCTATTACATGATCCAATTGTGTAGATGAAAACATGGGTGAAGTTAAGTTACACGTCTAAAGTCTCCCAGAACTGACTTAGACTTGCGGTCTGTGAGCAGGGCTGCCTCCAAGGCAGCCTCTGGCCATGATGGGAAATGAGTTTTGCAGCCCTGGTTTGGTCTCTCTCCCTCTCTGCGCTTCTTGCTATTCCTCAGGGAGCCCAATCAAGGCAGGTCTCTGCTCTCACAGCTCTGGGAAGAAGGATGGGAGAACACTACGACATGACCTTTTCCTCCATGAGAAATAAGACACCCTGGAAACTGGCCTCTCTCTAGCCAGGGCCGCTCTGTTAATGTATCTTCATTCCCTATCCCGTCCCTCTCTCTGCTGGCCCTATAGGTACCTGTCCTCGACCCATCCCAAGAGGCCACCATACCCCTCTTCCCCTAATTCCCAGTGCCAAACCCCCTACTTGCTACTGGCTTTCCCCACACTCCTTTCCGTTTTCCAGCAGGTCCACGGGAATCCTCTCCTGGGAGGAAACCATCAGAGTCCATTTGGAAGCCAGATGAAGAGGCAGACAATGAGACAGACAGCAAGAGACAGACAACAGACAGACTGAAAATGGATTTTGAAGCACTGTTGAGTTAATGACTGTGGTCAGATCCTGTTGAGAGACAAGGCCAAGATTAGCTCTCTGGGACTGTCTCACAGAATCCCTAGAGCTCGGCTTTGACTCTGCTGGCTCCCTCTGCCCACCAGCCCTCCAGCCTCACCAGTCTCCTCCCCTGGGCTGCCCCCCAAACTAGCATCCTTTCTCCCACCCCACCCAGCCTCAGGGCATTCATCACTTGGGTTAGTGATTTATCAAAGCCTCCGACAGTTGCTGCTTGGCAAAAATCAATCTGTGAAGGATGGGACCAACCCAGGGCCCCCTGTTCTCCCAAGCCCCCACCATCAATCTGCCCCAAAGGAACTCAGCAGCCCCAACCTCAGTACTGCCTCCCTGACCTCACCCTCACCCCAGCCTGTGTGTGTGTGTGGGGGGGTGTGTCTCTGGATCCCTTCCTGTTCTTAGAGAGAGGGGAGTGAGTGAAGGAGGACACAGAGAGAGAGAGCTGTGAATTAGTGCCTTTCTTAAATGTTTATTTTGTTGTTTTTAAGTGAGAAAGTCCGAGCTCTATTAAATGCAATCAATACTTGGCCCAAGAGAAGCTTCCCTTCTCTGAGACATTTGAAATCTGGTCAAATCATTTTGCCCCAATACAAAGTAATTTATCAATTTCAAAACCCTTCTAATCAGTAGAGGCTATGGAGTCCCCATTCCTGCCATCTTCTGCGGCAGGACACACACACACACACACACACACACACACACACACACACACACACAGCTGTGC
The DNA here is from genome assembly GCF_000442215.2 of Lipotes vexillifer. NCBI lineage: Eukaryota > Metazoa > Chordata > Mammalia > Artiodactyla > Lipotidae > Lipotes > Lipotes vexillifer. The sequence continues at coordinate 244,129 of NW_006795869.1, read as the reverse complement.
ACAAACTCCTCCCTCCCCCCACCCCCACCTCCCAAGGACTGCAGAATGTCTTCCCCTCAGCTCAGCCTCCAGGCTGGGCGCCATCCTCAACATCCCCAGCCTATGTGTTTCTGGCCCAGAGAGGCTGCGGGGCCCCTGCAGGTCTGTGGCGCTCAGCCCTGGGGAAGTGGAGGTGGGCATGGGCCCAGCCACAGTGCACTGCTGAGTGCACGCCTCTTCACCCAGTGAAACAGCCAAGTGGGGACGATTCCTGTTCATAGACAGAGCCCAGAACTGGAGCCAAGGGGCTCAGAGCCACCAAGGTCATCCCCTAGGACCTTGGCCCTAGTCTCCAAGGGGCAAGCAGGGTCAGCTGGTTGGAGAGGGATTTGCTGGCTGAACCTGGGGATGATGTCACAATACTCTCCTGCCTTTGAAGCTGCTATTTTTGCCCTCGAGGACAGCCTGTGTCTAAAGGGAGACTGTGACAGCAGCGAAATCACCTTGCAACTCACCTGCCCGCTCCCAGGAAGGGTAGCTGGAGCCTTTGCCATGCCATTGGATTGGATTCTCGGCAAGCCTTTTGTGGCCACAAGCTGTGGTGGCCGGATAGGCCACTGACCTGTGGGTAGGGGCCACCCCCTGAGTGGCTGATTCAAATGCTCTCCCCACAATGGACTCTGCACATTCCTCCCTCAGAGAGTGACTGAGGAAAGTGACTCAGCAAGCCAGAGGCCACACCACAAGGGAACTCAGGAGCATAGATGGCATAGGAGCTTTCTGAGACCTCTACCCACGGAACAGTCAATCCAACGGTCTTACCTTGACCTCCAAGGCCCTTCCATGAGGCCTAACCTAAAACCTCCAATAGACCTATGAAAGCATGCCTAGTCCTCTATAAATATGTGTGCAGTCAATGAATGTGTGGAGCTCTCTGTGTAGCTCTGCCCCCTGCTTTGTGCATTCTCTTCCCAAATCCATCACAGCTCCTCTAGGACTAGGTCTAAGGATTTTGCATATCTTGGAGCCCTCATAGTTTTTCCCCGAGGGTTCTGCACAAAGTAATATTAAACTAGAGTGAGCACTGTGCCCTACAGTTTATTAGGTATTTTAATATTAACTATCTATTCTGCAATAATGCTGGGGGGTAGGTATTATCCTAGTTTCTACTGAGAGAAACCAAGGTTTAGAGAGGTGAAGTCACGTGTCCCAAATCACGCGGAAAGTGCTAAACCTGGCTTGCCAATCCAAGTTCTCTGAATCCAAATCGTAAAATCTTTCTACATCGTTCACTCCTTCTTTTATCATATAAATATTGAGCCTCCTTCTTATGTCGAAAGCTTTTTTCATGGCAGTCTAAAGTTAGGTGACATTATCCCCTTTCTATAGACTGGGAAATAGAAACTCCATGGTGAAGTGATTTGCCCAGGTAGCACAATGTAAGTATGAGATGGAAGTAGATTAAACCCAGGTCTTCTTTTTTTTTTTTTTTTTTTTTGGCGGTACGCAGGCCTCTCACTGCTGTGGCCTCTCCCGTTGCGGAGCACAGGCTCCGGTCACGCAGGCTCAGCGGCCATGGCTCACGGGCCCAGCCGCTCCGCGGCATGTGGGATCCTCCCGGACCGGGGCACGAACCCTTGTCCCCTGCATCGGCAGGCGGACCCTCAACCACTGCGCCACCAGGGAAGCCCCCTAAACCCAGGTCTTCTGATCTCAAATCTGGAGTCCTTCCCATTGCACCACACAAAATTTTCATGGCCATGCAGCATATCAAAGAGATATCAGTGTAAAGGGGCCACGTTTCTCCTTGATCCTGTAGACCATCTGAGGGCAGCCACCCCAGTCCAGCCCCCCACCATGACTGCTTGTGGGAATTATGAATGTCATTCCCCCAGGAATTTGAGAAAAAAGTAGGAGTATGGCACCAAGAGCCACACTAGCTGGAGGTGGTCCCCAGTGCTAAGCAGAGAGAAGAGGCATAGAGATCCAGGGCTGAACCCTTCCGGGAGACAGGTGGAAGCAGAGAATCATTGAGGAGGTGACTGGGAAAGCAGATGACTTCTAGGAACTACAGTGCCCATTACTGTGTTGGATCTCCCAACCCCGCGCCACCCCAGACCTGAGGACTGCCCAAGCCTCCTCCAGGAGGGGACGTCCCCCACAAAGAATGGCTGCAGTACCAACCAACTCCTCACCCCGATTGCTTCCCACATTGATGGATGAAAGCGCCTCTGCAAATTAGAAAAATAACTAATGTGCTACTCCCAGCCCCTGCTGCCTATGAGTGGAGGGGGCTTCTCTGGCTTAACCCAAGAAGTGGGAGGAATCAATCCCCTGAAAAGCAACCTGAAGCAGCAGCAGGGAGAGGCTCCTAGCCTGGTGGGGGTGGAATTACATTTCCTACGGGGTATTCTCCATGTCGCCTCTCATCACCATAATATTTACATCAAATGCAAAAGGCCTCCTTGGAATAGAACCCTGAGGTTGTAGATGCCAAATCCAAGAATATCAGCAAAGGCAAAAGATCAAGTTCTTTTTTTTTTTTTTTTTCCTTTTTTGCGGTACGCGGGCCTCTCACTGTTGTGGCCTCTCCCATTGCGGAGTACAGGCTCCGGACGCGCAGGCTCAGCGGCCATGGCTCACGGGCCCAGCCGCTCCGCGGCATGTGGGATCTTCCCGGACCGGGGCAAGAACCCGTGTCCCCTGCATCGGCAGGCGGATTCTCAACCACTACACCACCAGGGAAGCCCGAAAGATCAAGTTCTTTAAGCAGCAGTCTTTCCCTCCCTGCCAGGCGATGCGTGCCACAATCCCCCCAGGGGAGGTGGGTGGGCCCCTGAACAGCCCTGAACCTCACCCAAGATCTGGAATGGCTGGGAGCTTGCAGGGAGCTCAAGCTCCCAGAAGGGCACTCTTCTCTGGTCCTGGCATGCCAGGTCTTGTCCCTTCCTCCAGGCTTTACACAAAGTCTGAGGAAATGTGTCCACATTTACTCCCTGTGAAGAAAGGACACCTCATGGACAGAAAGACAGGCGAACTCTCTTCTATGAACCCAAGAGCCTCCGTGATCAGGCCTCAGTATGGTCAGCAATCCAGTTCTCAGCCCAGTGTGCCCCTCCCTTTTCTAGCTCCACCCCTGGGGAAACTTTTCTGAGGTCGTTTGTCCATTGAACATTTATTGAGCACTTACTAAGCACAAGGCCCTGGGAACACAATGGTGAACACCCTGCACAGCTTATGTTCTCAAGGGCAAAACACAATGCCCTTGTGTATTATTAATCAGTCAATATTGCTCAACAAATAACTTCAGATGGTATTAAGTGCTGTGAAGGAAAGAAATTGGGATGAAGGGATAGAGAGGGAAGGATGGAGGCCACTGTTGCCTGGGTAGTCATGGAAGGCCTCTCCAGAGAGGTGGCACTTGACCTGAAGAATGAGAAGGAGCCGCTTCATGAAGATTAAGTGGAAAAGCGTTCCAAACAGGGAGGCACAGCAAGTGCAGGAGGCTTGAGAAGAGAATGAGCGCATGTGCAAGAGGAACAGAGAGCAAGCGGGCAGCTGGGACAGAGTGAGTGATGAGTGGGAGATGAGGTTAGATGTGCAGGGTCTTACCAACCACAGAACGGAAATGGATATCTTTTTTTTTTTTTGGAAATGGATTTCATACTGGAGACGCTGGGAAGTCGTGGGAGTGACAAGCAGGGAATGACACTATCTGATGTACATTTTTTTTTTGCAGTACATGGGCCTCTCACTGCTGTGGCCTCTGCCATTGCGGAGTACAGGCTCCGGACGCGCAGGCTCAGCGGCCATGGCTCACGGGCCCAGCCGCTCCGCGGCATGTGGGATCTTCCCGGACCGGGGCACGAACCCGTGTCCCCTGCATCGGCAGGCGGACTCTCAACCACTGCGCCACCAGGGAATCCCCCTGATGTACATTTTTAAGTTTTGCTCAGAATATAAAAGTCTCAATCTAGTTCTGGCTTCCCAACTTACTCACTGTGTGATCTTGGGCCAAGTGCCTGCATTAGTAAACCTCAGTTTTCTTAAAACTTCTTGGGGAGTCAGAAAGATGACATGAGTTAACATGCTTAGTGTGTCTAGTTCAGGGCCTGGTGTCAGTAGGTGCACAATTAATGCCCCACATTGTGTCTCTCCCACTCTGTGTGTCCTCTGAGTCACAGCCTAGGCCCCACCTCTCCCCAGGTGTCACACACTAAGCGCACCCAGGGCCTAGCTGGGGGTCACAGAGCAGGGGGAGGGGCCTTGTCCACTGGCATCAAGACCAGCTGAGGTGGAGCCAGTGTTCCCTTCATCCAGCGTCCCAGCATTTGTGGTCCCCGCCCCTTGGGCCACAAGAGATCAGACTTCATGGGACTCCCCCGGGGCCATCAGTGGAGTGGGGCCCAGGATGCTTGGACACATTTGCGTGCAGACACTCTGCATTTCCATGTCACTTGCTGCACCAGTAGGGCAGACACAGCATCCAGGGGAAAGGTTATTGCTGCTGTCAAAGGTTGTGCTCCTCTCTACTCATCTGCATTCCTCCCCAAGTCCTTCGCGCCAGAGTTGCCTGGGGAAGATTGGGGGAAAGGGTGGAAGCCACCGGAGGGAGCAGATTATAAAGGCTTCTGTCAGGCTGTGTGGAAACTGAACCAGGGCTGAGAGCAGATGGGTGACCCCACTTCTCCCTGGAGCTGGCCTCACTCTGCAGCCGGCTCCCAAGTGGGGAGAGGGTGGCAGCTCTGAGAGAGGATCCGCCCAGTAGCTGCCTGGGTCCACAGGTCCACGTGACTGTCCTCAAGAATAAGGTAGTTCTCCTTCCTCCCTCCCTGTACTGGGCTCCACAGAAAGGATATGATGAGGTTAGTTAATTGCTCATAGAAAGTTCTTTGGAAAGAAGAGAAGAGGCAAGCGAGCCATCACATCTGGAAGCCAGAAGGTCCTCAACGCAGGGCTAGCAGTGAAGTCCTGCCAGACACAAGAGGGAGTAAGGCGGGGGCTAAGGGGGTTGTGATGGCTGCAGGCAGGCACAGGAAAGGAGAGGGGCAGCAGAGGAAAGCGATGTGGGAGAGGCCTCAGAAAACAGCCTCACGGAAGCCCCCAACCCTGGAATGTTTGGGAAGCCCACAGGAGGAAGAAAGTTTGGCTGGGCAGGGATGGCAAAGCCCAGATTGGCTCAGCCCAGTTCCTCAGACAAGGAGGACGAGGAACGCAACGCAAGCCACAGGCACTTCCTCTCCCTCCTCCCCCCAACTCTAGTTACCCATGAGGGGCCCTCCTCCCCATCCAACTTCTCAGAAACCCCTGGAGCCACAGTGAGGCCCCCAACTCTATCTTGAACTTTACATGTAGGGCCACTGTACTTAGCATCTCCACCAAACCCAGAGGTATTAACATGGAGCAGGCTGGAAACAAGCAGAGAAAGCGGGTGCTGCCGGAACCCCAAGGGTACTGACCAAGGTCCTGAACGGCCCAGTTCCTCCTACAGAACCTTCACAGTTCCTCCTACTTACCCTCTCCTCCCATCCCCACCCACACGTCTACCCTGCTATACTTCCAAGGCTTCATCCTGAACGTGAACCCTCGAAGGGCTGGTTAGTCAGGGAGCTGATCTCAAGAAGCTCCTCTAGGTTTCAAACCTCCTCCCGAAAGCAGCCGCCTCCCCCCCTCCCTTCCTCTCCCTAACACTGGCTCCGTCTGTTCTATCAGCTCCTTCAAGGACAGCCCACTATGTTCTGACCATGGCAGCAGCTGGCAGGGCCTCAGGCTGCACTTGACATCCTGATCTAACCATATTCTTGGAGAGGAAGCAGGTTGGGAGTTCCGCATGCTTGCACACACCTGCACGTACCATGCTCACACCCTCAATGTCAGCCTGGACTAGAGAAGCGGTTCTTAGATTTCCTGGGTCAGAGACCCTTTGGCTGTGATGAAAGCCAGGCACCCTCTCTCTGGAAAAATGCACACATACACAACCTTTTGTGTGTCCTATCAGGAGGGCCTGGAAGAGGGGTAGCCCTTCCCCTGATTCCTGCTCTCAGCAGCAATCCTTATCCAGGGGTTGGGGTTCCCCTAAGAAGACGTTTTCCAGGCAGATGGGGATTTGGCCAAATCACAGGGTGCCCTTTCATGGGTTGAGTCTTGAGGAATAGCCAGAAATAGTGCCAGTGGGACTGGGCTAAGGGGGGCAAGAGGAGTCTGAACAATCTCCAATGCCACCTCCATTTCTCAAACTCAAGCACTCAGTAGTTCTGTCCCACGCATGCCTTTTGCTAGCCAGTGAAGTCCAGGCATTATCCTCCCTGCCTGTGGAGGTTCTTTTTGAACCAGGACAAGTAAGCTCTGAGCTCCTGGTGTCTCCTTGAGTCATTGCACAGTCTGACCAGGTCTTTGCCATCCACAGTGAGCATCAACCATGTAGACAAGAAACCTGAGCTCTGTGTGGCTTCAAAACTCCCTCTGACCAGGCATGAGCCCACTGCCTTGGGTTCTGTGCACACCTGTAGACCATCCACACACAGGCACTGACTCACAAAGCACGCACACACAAACTGTGCAAGAGCATAGAAAAACACACAAACCACAAAAGCAGGAGGAAGCATGTAAAACTCCAAAAGGCACATACGTGAACACACGAACTATTCATATACACATAATCACAGTCACGTAAACCATATGTGTGCACATACACGCTCTAATGTGTAACTTCCCATTCCCACCTCCTGGGGAACATTCCAGCCCTACTAAGCTTTCTATTTCTCTCTGCCATACTTTTGTGTAGTCTGTTCCTTGTGATGGAATCACTCTTCCCTCCTTTTCCTCACATGGTAGATTCCTAGTTAGCCTAGTAAACCTTCGTATTAGGGTTTTCCTAGGGATGTCATAGCAAAGTACCACATGATGGATGGCTCATAATGACAGAAATTTATTCTCTCACAGTTCTGGAGGCCAGAGATCTGAAATCAAGGTGTCAGCAGGGTTGATTCCTTCTTGGGAGCTCAGAGTGAGAATCTGTTCATGCCTCTCTCCTAATTTCTGGTGGTTGCAACACTTGGCACCCCTTGACTTGTAGACACATCACCCCAATTTCTGCCTCTGTAGTCACACAGTGTCCTTCCCATGTCTGCGTCCACATTTCCCTCTTCTTTTAAGGATGGCAGTCATGGCATTAGGGCTACCCCAGCCCAGTATGGCTTCATCTTAGCTTGATAACACCAACAGAGACTCCATTTCCAAGTTAGGTCACATCCACAGGAGCTGGGAGTTAGGATTTGAGCATATCTTTTCGAGGGATGTAATTCAACCCTCAACAGACTCCAAGTCTTAGCCAAACTTTTCCTTTCTCCATGAGTCCTTCCCTGACCTGTCTCCCTGGACTGGCTAAAGTGAGCACCCTTGCCACGTGCTCCCCCTTCATGACACTTAGCTCACATTATTGGTATTGCTTCTTTAAAGGTCTCTCTTCCCAGCTCCAAGGGGCTGGGGCAGTCTATTTCTGTATTCACATTTGTAACCCTAGCACCGGGTACAGTGCCCAGTTGTGACAGGGTCTCAGTAATGGTTACTGAATGAATTAAACCATGTATACGTGTGGTACATATACGTGAATCCTATTTATATGCATGAACACACACACTACATATGTGTACAAACATGCAAATCAAGCATACACATAGACACAGGAAAACTATACACACATGCAAATCCAACAGGTTCCAATTAGCAAACCACTAATGGCTGAGTTCCAAAAAAGTCTAACCCCTCTCTAGTGCACTGGGAGAGGCAAACAGGGGTCAACTATGGTCTCCCGTCCTCAAAGGACTGACAGGATAATTGGAAAAACAAGACTAATACGTGATGAGAGATACTATAGAATTTAGTTCTATTTTGTGAGCTACGAGGACTCAGAGGAAGGAGCTCTTGTTGTGGGCTGGAGTAGTCAAGGGAGGCTCCCTGGGGGAGGTGGAGGTTGAGCTTGGCCCTCCGGCGTGGACAGGATTTAGACAGAGAAGAGAGAGGGGAGGGGAAATGAGAGGAGAGGAGAGCATAGGAGGGGACACAGAATGTGTAAAGGCCCAGGGGCCTGTTCGTGGGACCAGTCTGAGGGGAGGAACCCATGCTGGTAGGTTGGAATATGGAGGGGAGGCCAAGATGCCAGCAGCCCTCGGTGCCAGGCTAAGATCTCCAGTTTGCCATGGCACCAGTCTCTTCCTTCCTAATCTCTCTAGAGTCTTGTGACCCAGGCCTCAGGGGGCTGGGGATAGGCAGGGGTGTGCTGATTCTGTACCCCAAGCTGTGAGAACACGGGGGCAGCCCCTGGTAGGGCTCCTCTCCTTCCTCGGAAGCTGTGGGTAGCAGCAGTACCTGCTGGAAGGGCAGGGCCAAGCTCAACCACTGGTCCCCCCACCCACTCCTTCCCTGGGAGAGGTAAGTGACAAGCTGGCAGAAGGTTTCGCTGACACCTTTGTTGGCAAAGCAGCCCCTGTCGGCCACCGATGACAGGGTGGGGGCCGTGGCCAATGGGTAAAATGAAATGGTGCCTCTGGCTCTCAAAGCTCCGTCCCATCCCCCGAGGCCTGGCACCCAAGGGCCCCTGAGGAAATGGCCAAGCAGTGGTGAGGGGAGGCTCAGCCAGGAAGAGGGGGGAGCAGTGCCTGCCCTCACCAGGGAGGGTGCAGAGATGGGGAGCTCTTTTCTGGGTACCGAGAGAAATGATCATTTGATCTCTCATCCTGCAGCGACAAGGAAGTCTGGGGCTAGAGAAGCAAATATAAGGCCTCTGTCACCCTACAGGCCTCCTCCGTCACTTGCCATCTCCTAGGGATGTGGGGCTCAGAAGTAGCTGCTATCGCGGGAGTTCGGAGAATCCACCAAGAAGAAAGTGGAGACCGCCAGGAAGAGGAGCGGCGCTGGGGGTTCAAGGATGGGAAATTTGGCCTGAGCACCTTCCAACGGTAGACACCCTGTCCCTGTCCCTACAGGTCCTGCTTGGAAAGGCCCCCAGAGGGAAGGAGGAAACAGTAGGACGAGCTCTGTGTTTGGAAGGTGAAGTGATTTTCTTGAATCTGCAAGAGAGGGTTCTGGAAAACCGTTCCCCTGGGGCACCCGGGTGGGTCACTGGCAAGCAGCTGGGCAAGCAGGTGGAGCTGGAGCCGGGAGCCAAGGAGGGATGAACACTCACGGCCTCCCGGGTACCATCTGCAGCTGCTTGCTCTGCAGTGGCCCTGGATACAGCTCTCTTGCAGGAGGCAGGAATGTGCTGTGGATCGTCCAGCCCAAGTGAGGGCTACAGTGTGAGACAGGATGAGCACCCCTGATGGAGGGCTGGCTGGCCAAGCAGGCTCCACGGAGAGAGATGGGCCAGAGGAAGCCCACAACTGGACAAAAAGGACAGAAGTAGGTGGCAGCACGAAGGGGGCCAGAGGGCAAGGGAGGGGAGTTTGAGGGGCCAGGCAGTCAGGAGAAAGCTCTGGCAAGATGTCATGGGGCCATCTCCCCGCCACAAGGTCTCAGGGGTCCCCCAGTCATGCCCATCTGGGAGCCCAATGACAGCCTCCTAATGGGGCAACCAGGTCTTTCTCGGCAGCCCCCCGTCCAGCTCTTCACGAGGACTTGGTTTGCTAACTTGACACCATTCGCTCAAGTTTACCCCACCGCCAGCCACAGATCGTGGCCAACTGGGGAGTCTGAGGCCAGTTTTCTGGGCTTGCCTTAATGTGGAACAGGGTACTCAGACCCCTGGATAGCCAAACTCCTAGAAGAACTCTTCTCAGAGTCACCCACAAGCCCAGGGGTGTCAGCGCCCACGTTCTACCTTCGCCCCCACCCCAAGATCAGTCTCCCAAGTCACAGCCGAGATCGGTGGGGGTCGGGCAGAGGCTGACCCAGATGCCGCCTTCTCTCCTCTTGCTCTTTGTCTGGCCCCCGCCCTGCCATGGCCGCGGGGCCCTACACGCCTCTGTGAAGCCCCATTTCCTCTCCATTCAATGACACAGTCTCTCCCTCAGACTCTGACTTCCGTCCCACATCCTGAGCATTTCTAGGCCAGAACCCCTAGCCGGCAGGATCACAGAAGCCTGCCGGCCCGCAGCAGCCAGCAGGCAGGAGCGCTGATTGGTATTAACAGAGACCAGGCCACCAGATCACAATAGACTCTCTCTTCCTGACCAGAGCCACGCCTGGGGCACAGCCTGCTTCTGGTGTCTGCTCCGGGGAGGAGGGGGCCCCTTTGGGGGGGAGGGGAACAAAGGCGGGGGTGGTGGTGGCGGGGGCGGGGTGCCCGCTGGGACCCTCCTCCTGGTGCTCGTATACACTCAGCTAGGGGCTGGCCCTTCTCACTGACCCCCAACACAAGTCCTTGGGTAGCACAGAGCACACCAGGGACCTTGTCCCCTCAAAGCCCACCCTGTAGGTTCATTTAAATCGAATCTCACCTGGAACAAAAAGCTCTGAGTTCAGAATGCCTGCACTAATATTCCAGACCACACTAACGTGTGTGACCTTGGACCAAAAAAACGGCACCTCTGGTTTGTCGTCTGTGAAAGGGAATAACACTACCTACCTCACTGGGTTGTCGTGCAGATTAAATGCTATTCATAAAAAGCTCCTAGCATTGTCCCCAGCATGTAGTATGCACTTCCTCAATAAATGGCAATTGCAGTTATAGGATTATGATTATTATTTCCTGGATTCAGTTCCCTTTATTATAAGAAGTTCCCATTTCAGGACTTCAACACTGAGCATAGAGAGTGGAATAGAGAGGCATCCCAGAGAAGTTTATTGAATAGATGGAAGGAAGGCAAGGAGAGAGGGAAGGAGGAAGGAAATCGGATGTATTTATCACAGGTCAAATCAGTTTTATGGGTAGACAAGAAAGACCCCTATTTAATAATCCACCTGATAGACAGACTGTCACTTCCTAAAATTTCACCAATGTTGATTCATTCCTTTGAGTGAAGCACCGCCCTCTTCCCATTGGTCCCCTTTAAGATGCAGATAATCACACTTTAGTTTGAATGAGTTATAAGACTGACTGATGACAGGAGGTGGTTGGAGAGCACTAGAGCCTCAGTGGGGAGAAAGGGAATTTTGACGTGAAAAGTGAAGGGATCAGGGCTTCCCTGGTGGCGCAGTGGTTGAGAGTACGCCTGCTGATGCAGGGGACACGGGTTCGTGCCCCGGTCCGGGAAGATCCCACATGCCGCGGAGCGGCTGGGCCCGTGAGCCATGGCCACTGAGCCTGCGTGTCCGGAGCCTGTGCTCCGCAACGGGAGAGGCCCCAACAGTGAGAGGCCCGCGTACTGCAAAAAAAAAAAAAGTGAAGCGATCATACAGTTGTGCAGGAGGCTGGCTGTAAGAAAATTGAGTGCAGGACACTGCAATTTGCCTTAGTAACAGTTCAGATGTGACTGAACCTTATATTCAAGAATGTCTTCCTTGTCTTTGTCCCAGATCCTTCATGCTATGGATTATAGAACAAAATGGTCATCTATTTCTCCACGTTATGGGCCCAGCACAGAATGTATGACTATTTGTTCCTGAAGATTTTCTTTTTCTCGTGGTAGGAACTATCCATATGCAATCTCAATCCTAAAGTGACTTTCATTTGCTGGGGAAATTCGAAGACTATCTTTTGCCAGTCTGAGGTTAAAGACAGAGGGGAATCTAAATGCAATTTTCCTGTTTGAGAAGCAATTACAATATTTTTAAACAACTGAAGCTTCAAAATTTCAAATTCACCATACAGTTAGGCCTCCACCACAGGAACTACAGATTTTGCAAAGTTTACAAAACAGTGAAATAGCTCCATGGCTTTTCCCCGAGTGCTGAGTCTTTGAGTATTTCACAAATGAAGATGTTCCGGGAGACTAGGTGCAGTTTTCTTGGTGTTTGGCTTTTTGGGACCTTTTGAAGTTAAATGTTACACGGGGAAAAATTAAGAGGAAAGATGGCATAACAAAGTATCAGAGCAACAATACACTTTTTAAAATTAATTAATTAATTAATATTTATTTTTGGCTGTGCTGGGTCTTCATTTCTGTGCGAGGGCTTCCTCTAGTTGCGGCAAGCGGGGGCCACTCTTCATCGTGGTGCACGGGCCTCTCGCTATTGCGGCCTCTCCCGTTGCGCAGCACAGGCTCCGGACTCGCAGGCTCAGCGGCCATGGCTCACGGGCCCAGCCGCTCCGCGGCATGTGGGGTCTTCCCGGACCAGGGGCACGAACCCGTGTACCCTGCATCGGCAGGCGGACTCTCAACCACTGCGCCACCAGGGAAGCCCAACAACAGTACATTTTTAATAGCGTTATTTATCAACATTTACTGGCGTTTGGACTTAACAAACACTCTGGTCCATCCCCATTGAGCATCTGAGTAAATTTAAAGAGCTTGCTTTGCCTTTGACGCAGTGAAGATGACCCAAGTAGGGTCCTTGTGACATTTTGCAGAGACAGACTTTCGGATGCTGGGCCAGAGAGGACAGATACAGAGACCAGAGCCAGTCCCTACCTTTTCCCTGGCCCATTTCCCAGGCCTGGAGAACTCAGTCTGCTTTGTGAGTTTCCCCCAGGCTTTCTCATAAACCCCACCCACTATAGCAGGTGGACAGAGGGTTCTGAGGACACGTGAATCATGCTGTCGTTCTGCCCACCAAGACTACCAAAGGGGCAGCCATAAAAGACCTATCTCTTTTGCCACAGCTGATTTATCATTATCAGGAATTTGGCAGATGATCCACAGGCGAGGAACCCCCTCTGGGGTCTGGTGGGCGGATAAAAGTGAGATGGGTTACACAGAGTTTCTCTTCAAGGAGTCTAAATAGGCAAGCATAAGGACCATGATGGACAGGTACTGTTTTTGTCTGCCCAGCACTCATTTCACATTTCTCTAATAATAACACCTCCATATTCTTTGGGGGAGCAACTGCTCTACCTCTTTGAGTCCCTAGAGTTTAGGTAAGCTGGTCCCACCCCTAGATTCAGGGATAGAGCCCCAATCCCAAGTCCGACCAGTCAGCAGATTTTATCCCCTGACCACAATGGTGGGTTCAAGAGGGGAAAATGAATAAATTAAGGTATTGGTCTGGCTACATATAGCCATTGCTTAAACATGACAAAAGTTTGTTTCTTTTTCATGTAAAAGCCCAAGTGAATGCGGTAGCTCTGCTCCATGGAAGTCCTCAGGAACCCAGGTCTTCTGTTGGACTTCCTCTGTCTTCTGCTCTGCCCCTCTGGGATTTACTCTCATCATCTCCATGACCACATGGCAGCCAGAGGCAGGAAAAAAGGAAGGGGAAGCGTGACCTTTCCTTTTAAGGGAACAGCCCGAAAGTTGCACGTCACTGTTGCTTACAACCCATAAGCCAGAATTTAGCCCCAAACCACACCTAGTTGCAAAGGAAGCCTTACGGCCAGCTAAAAACTTCTACCAAGAAGAAGAGAATGACAGCTGTGAGACAACCAGAGGCCCTGCCATAGCAGCCATCCTGTCACCATGATGGGAGACTCTGTGCAAAGATGGAGTTAACACAGAGGAAAGAAGAGATGACTGATGGCAAGAACGTCACTGAGGCCCACAGATCCAGCCATGCTGAAAGCCAGCTCTACCTCTGATTTTTCAGTTATGTGACCCAATAAACTCCCTTCCTTTTTTTCTGTTTTCTTTCCTCTTGTTTTTGTTTTTGATTAAACTAGTTTGATTTGGGTTTCTGGCACCAGAACCCAAAGAGCTCCAGCTAATCCATGGCAACATTAGAAGATAAATGGTCATAAGGAAGAAAGAGACCATGACAAGAAAGCCAAAGGCATGAGGAAACAGGACCCTCACAAGACAAAGAAAAGGGGCAGAGAGTCAAGGATGGTGAGAGGGGAAGAGGTGGACACACATAGGGAAGATAAGCTTTCATCTCCTTCTGTAAACATCCCTCCTGCCAAGCCACTCTGAGGTTCAACTTACCTTCTAGTTCAGTTACAATGTTAGGGAAAGTTGTTTTATTGTTCAAAATATTTGCTGCCCCTCCCTTGGGTGCCCTTTCTGAAGGAGGAATAGACTTCCCATTGATGTCAGACTTGGCCATGTGATTTACTTTGGCCAATAAAATGTGAAGGGAAGCTTTAAGCCCCAGTGTGCTCCTCTGTCCGCCTGGGCTCCAGAGTGAAGAAAACATGTAGCAGAGCTGCAGCTGACCCACAGCATACATGTAACATAAAGGAGAAAAAAAATTTGTCATAAGCCCCTGAGATTTGGGGATTGTTTGTCACTGCAGCATAACCTAATGTAAGCTGACTGATGCACATGTTTAAGGCCTA
>NW_006795869.1:202002-229832 GCF_000442215.2 Lipotes vexillifer | reverse complement strand
CTGCTGATCTTGAAGCTTGATTGTTCATCTTTCCATGGGTTCCCAAGCACATATTTCCTTACAGTATTCCCTCTCCTCTACTTGTAACCGACAGGGAGTATGCTTGGGAGAATCATCCTGATGTCTAGGAAATTTGGAGGTTCTATCCATTAAGTCAGGAATGACAGGCCTATGCTTCATGAGCAAGTACCCCTTATCACCAAGTCCTTTTCCAATTCCTTCTCCCCAGTTCCACCTGTAGCCCCAAGAGGACATGGAACAGATCTGATTATTATAAAACTGAGTAACTGCATGATTAAGTAGTTTCATATTTGCAAATCTTACAGAATTTCTGTAAGACAAAATCAGAAATGGATCATTTTACCGATCCTGACTTATCGAACTTGAGGATGTTTCACGTTAGCGTATGTGTTGCACTAGCAACGATAATGATGGTGGACAAATTCATGCAGTGCCTTCTATTTTCAAAGCATGTCACATACTTGCTTGCTTTAAATTCACAATAGCCTTCAAATATTATCCCCATTTTACATACAGGGAGACCGGGGAAGAGAAAGGTGAAGAGACCTTACAAATTTTGGAGCTCTGGCTCTTTGTCCTGCCTCTTCTCCCTTCCTTCTACCTGAATCACAGCAGGAAGAGAACACCTCCTCCATGACAGGAGCTTGGGAAGGGCAATCAGAGACACCCTGATTTAAAAAAATAACTGAATGCATGAATGTATGACTAAACGGATGGCTAGGTAGATAGGTGGATGGATGGATGATGGATAACTGGACGAGTGGATTGATGAACAGATGAATGGTTGGATGCCTGGCTGGATGGATCCCTTTTGTATGGGTGGGTAATCGGTAGGTGGATTGGGGTGGCTGCTGTGGTCGGAGAGAAAAGGCAGTGTTGTTCTCTCAGAGTCTGGAAAGTGTGCACAATACCTCTAATACTCTGCCACCCAGAATGCCCTATACTTGGCCAATATCTTAACCCTACCTGCCCAAGTATTCTAATTCCCCCTCACCCCCAAGAAAATAGAATGTGTTTTACCCAAAAGGTTGCCTACTGTTACTCTACAACTTATAAGCCATGTTCACTACACCTCTCCATGCCTCAGTGTCTTCATTTGTGAAGTGGAAATAGCACCTCCCTCTTAGGGTTGTTGTGGGAATACATAATATATATAGATCGATCATTTAGTAAAGTGCTCAATGTATCATAAGTTCTCCATAAATAATAACTATTAAAATTATTATGTCGTAAAGTTCAGGATGGTTGCCTGTGGAAATCAAGTTAAGTTCCTGCTAAGCATACCCAATTGTGATTACCGTCTTTAGCCCTTTTTCATTCGTGGTGGGATCTGTAATAATACAATAACCTTTATTTTATTACACAGCCCTTGGAAATTGAGGGTTTCATCCGTGTCAATTAATTCCTTCGCAGCCCACGTTGGCAGCAACAGTCAGAATGTCAAAATGTCTCAGAGGATTCCTAGGAAATCTGAGGCCCTTCACGACGAGCCTGCCTGGGTGAGAGCCCAGCCGGAGTGAATCCTTAATTTTGGAAGGGGACTCTTCCAAAATGCTAATACAATCAACCGAAAGGCAAACTAAGCGTCCTGCTCAGTGATCACAGAGGCGCTCCCGGAGCTGGGGCGCTGTCGGCTGAGGAGGCCAGAGGCCCTGCTTCCCGCCCAGCCTTCCCGGGGAGGAGCGGCCCGTCAACGAGGTTGCAGCTGCCTCCTGCAAGGTCAGCAGGCACTTCCTGCCACAGACAGCCGGGCAGCGCCCTCACCGACTCTGGCCACACGGACCTGGGTCCGCCCCAGGGAAACAGCACATTCTGGAGGAGGCTTAGCCAGGAAACCCACATGGAGCGAGAAAGGAGATACCTGGGTAAAGGAGGAACTGCCTAATTCCCAGCGTTTGCTCCTGGGACCCTGTTTGCCGCATCCTCTGGAGCCAGACTGCTTCAGTTCAAACCCTGGCTCCCCCGCTCCGCTTCCTAGGTGTGTAGCCTCGGGTACATTACTTAACCTCGTGCGCCTTACTTTTCTCATTTGTGAAGTGCAGATAATAACAATATCCACCTCCTAGGGTTGTGTGAGGATTTAATGATTTAATAACTATAAAGCACTTAGAGCAATGCCTGGTGCATGGAAAGCACTGTATACACGTCTGCTATTATTATTCATTCTTTCTTAAATCCCTTCCTTCACGCCTGCATTCATTCTTCCACCCATCCATTTATTCCTGCACTCGTGCATTCATGTATCCAACCTGCCTATCTGAACCTCTGATGAGGTCATGTTAAAGATGAATAAATAACAAGGTTTGGTTTGAGAGACAAAGAGCTGCCCTGGGTAGCTGGGGAAGGTATCCTAAACCCCCAATTCCTGAGGCAACGTTCCACACAATCAACAGGCTGGATGCCTTCGCTCATGTGGTTGTCTCTCTTTGGATGCCTGCCTCCCTCTCTCTTCTCCCCTCAGAAAACTCTTACTCATCCTTCAAGGCTCAGTTCACCTTTTCTAACTCCCAGGCATAACTATTCTCCATCTCCTCAATGAATGCTTATTTTAATGAGTGAATGAGTGACCCAATGAATAAAGGCTCCCAATGCTTTGTTCATATTAGTATTATAGCCAGTATCACCTTGTGTTACAATTAGTCATTAGTACTCTCCCTTGTGCCTGGAACACTTTTTCCCCTTCTAGTAGGCCATTCCTATTTGTCACTCAGGTCTTGCTTTGGAAGTCACTTCCTCCAGGAAGCCTTCTTTGACTTATCAGATGGAGTCTTGGAGCGTCTCCTGTAAACTCTTGCAGCCCCTGCTCCTCCCCATCACCTCACTGGCCACACTGTGAGATAATTCCTAGTTCATCTGACTGTCACCCCTATGAGACGGCATCTTCTGTGAGGTTAGGGGCCAGGTCAGGCATTCCCAGCACCCAGTAAGATGTCAGGTACACATGTCCACAGAATGGACAGCAACGCAGAGGGTTGGGCACTGCACAACTGTGGATGGCAGCCCTGCCCTGGAACGGTAAATTCATAGATGGTGGCAAAGCCTAGCACTCCAGGTCCCTGTGCCTGGTGTGTCTCCTCTGCTGCTCCAGGCCCCTTCTGGGTGCTGGAGAGGTGTTGCGGCTTCTCTCCTTTGCCTCTGTCAGGAGGTTTTCTGTGTTTGCGAACCTCTCAGCGCGCCTGGAGAGAAGTGGATGGTGGAATGGAATGGGATGGAGAGAGCCTGAAAGAAAGGAGGCTGTGGCTCTCACCTTGATAACAGTAAATACTGAGCATTTTCTGGGGATAACGTAGGCCCTGCCCAGACACCTCCCTCCAGCTCTGACAAAGGGCGCCTGGAGCCCCTCCTTCTCAAAACATTTAGGCACTGCAGGACTCTCCCCGCAGAGGGCAGGACAGGGGAGTGTTTAAGAGCAGACCACATTGCAAATTCCAACCCACTTCCTACTGGCTGTGTGGCTTTTGGCAGGTTGCTCAGCCTTTCTGAGCTTCATTCTCTCACCTGTTTAAGGATCATACCTCACAGGAGAAATGTGAGAATTAAATGAAATGGCGCTTGTAATATGCCCAGCCCAGAGTAAATGTTCCACGAGTGTTTGCTAAGATTATTATTGTTGCTGTTATTAATCATCTTGTCAGAATCAGATGGGAGCTCAGAACAGATGCGTAATGTGGTGTCGACCTATCCCCACCTCAATGCAGTCCCTCATTGAGTCCTGGAGGCAAATGACGATTTGTCAGAATCACAATCTGGCAGCAGAACCAGAACCTTCCCATCAGTGTTCTCCCCACCACACTGTCAGTGAAATGTCACTTACTTCATTCCTTTCCTCAGCGTCTGGAGGCTACATATACAGTGGAGGGTGAGACGGGACACTGGATTGAAATTCTGTGTTTAGCACCTAGCAGCCATGTGAACTTGGGTGAGTTACACTCTCTGACCTTCGGTTTCCTCATCTATAAGATGGGAATAATCGTAACAGTTCCTGCCTTAGTGCAAAGCATCAGTAGATTATCAGAAGTTAATCAGGAAGTTCAAGGAGAGTACTCAGTACACTGTCTGGCACAGAGTAATAACTGTTCATTATTATTATTATTTTATTAGTAAGTCTTAGGGTAGATGGCTGTTGGGGGAGGGAGCACTTAAACTGTGTCCTTGAAGGAGGCTTTTATTCTCCCTGGAAGTCCGGACTACGGTGCTCCTGACCTGGGCACACCATTCCCATCTCAGGCCTGGGGGCCACCCCCCCATGCCCCATTGTGCGATTCCTCCCCACTCCCTTCCATACTGCACCTCGCACTCCACCCAGGCAAGCTGTGGCCTGCTTCTACTTTCCTGGTGACCTCACCAGGGGACACTAATCTCAGATGCTTCTTTCTGCGAAATGCAATCCATGTCTGAAGACAGAGGGACCCAGGCTCCCCCAGGCTGGGTTGGCTGCTGGGATGGCTCTGTCTCGTGAGGCGGACAGAAACGTCTACTAACTACAGGGGAGCTGGCTGCTGGCTGCCTTCTGTGTGCTCTGCTCTACCTGTCTGCAGCCGGAGCCGCTGGCTGGTCCTTGAGGACGGGCAACTGACCTGGGGTTTGTTCCTAAGCTGGCATCACTGCCCTCACTCCAGTGTCATCCAAAGAGCTATTTGTCCCCCTAGGTCCCAGAGCAACCTAGATGTCTGGGGGTCCCTCTACTCTGTTGTACCCAGGAGCTGTGGGATTCTGGGGAGGGGAGAACCCCTGGCCCCATCCCGCCCTCGCATCTCCCACCAGCTTCTTTTCTGGGAGTAGATCTGCGGGGCCCCCACCTCCAGGCACCCAGAGGCCTGAGGAGCTGTCGAAACCACTGAACCTGACATGTATAATCATAGGAGATGCCAGCCGTCTCCTCCAGATACGGACTAAAAATACAGAGGAGCAAGGGCCCTTGGTAATGGAGACTTTAAGAGCCTGTGACATGCGGCAATGGCTGCGCGGTCGCTAATGAGCTCTGAGCCGGTCGATGCCTGAGCCCGGAGTGAGCGCGCGGGCTGGGAGCAGGGATGGGGGTGTCACTCAGCATTTGTCCATCCTGGCTCAGAAACCTGGAACACTGGTGTGCGCCAGGGACTTGGGGACCAGCTTGAGTGACCCCTGGACGATCAGATGGGGAGACTGAGGCCAAGTGACAGGAGGTAGGAAGACATCCAGGGCCCCCAGCCACACACCCCAGAGCTCAGCACACAACCTGCACGGGGACAAATGTGTGACGACTGACCAACTGAGTAAATGATTGAATGAGTGAATGAATAAATATCTTCCTCACTGCAATGTGAGCTCCCCAATGACAGGGACTGTAACTTAGTCCCCTGTCACTCTAGGAGCGCCTGGCACAGAGTAGGCACTCAGACGCTGCTTGCTGGCTGAATGAACACATGATCTGCTTCTTCATCGACCCTCTTCCTGAGTGCAGAGAGAAGGAAGCCTGTGCAAACTGTTCCTGGGGTCTCTTTCCATGGGTCCTGTCGCTCAAAAAGCCAAGGTGTAGTCCCACCTACCAGAGAGGAAAACCACCACGACACAGCAGACGTCTCTTAAACACCCTCCTAAGAACGTGGCACAGGTTATCTCACTTAGTCTTCATGTCAACCTTTTGAGTTAAACGCCATGTTTACACGCATTTTGCACAGGAGGAAGCTGAAGAGCTCAGAGGGGTTGTGTGACTTGCCCTGGGTCACGCCTCGAGGAAGAACTGGGGCCAGGATTCAATCCGGACCAGCCTGCCCCCCTCCTTCCTGAACCACTGTGCTACCCTGCCTCCCCTAAAGTACAGCAGGAGAGGAGAGGAGAATTGCGGGCCAGAGAGAGCCAGCAGCGTGGAGGCAAAAAAATACCTCCAGGGCTCATAAAGTGATAAATTCCAGGAGAGGAATAGGAAGAAATAATGAGCATTTGTCAGAGTCTTTTATAGCATATAATACGCTTTCCCCTGCATTCTCTCATGTGATCTTCACCACAGGCCTGGGAGGAAGGTATTATCATTATCTACATTTTACTGGGGAGGAAAGGAAGGCTCCCACGCGTCCCTGCTCAGGCTGGGCAGGCTGCATACCTTTGGGGGTGGGGTCTGGGGAGACGGTGATGTGGTGATGGGGACTTGCTTCCCGTCTCCTGGACGTTGTCATAAACCCTTCCCAAACTGTCACTGGCTCAAAGGCTAAATCCAGGCTGAGGCCCATGACATTTCTGAGCTCCCTATCACCAAAGGAGAAAGGCCAGAAGAGGGCAGAGGGCGGACCAAATGCCACCTCCGCCGAGGAGCCTGCCTGGACCTGCCCAGGCCTGCAGGCCCGCAGGAATCTCACTCTTCTCTGAGCTGTTCATCTCCTCCATTTCTTTGGCAGCCCCTCCCAAAGAGGGAAGCTTGCTATTTCTGCGTCATCACAATAGGTATTAGCCAACAAATAGTTACTCTCAGGCGGTGGGAAAGTAAACACCTGTGCAAGTTTGCTGGTGCACTGGTATGTGATGGTTTCAGGGCTGAAAGTATGTGTGGAATGAAGCCAGAGGCCCTCACCCTCTCTTTGCCCCTCTGGCTCCCCAGCTCTTCTGTCAGCTTCTCAACCATCAGAGCTTGTGGCTGAGGTTGGGCACAAAATGGGTGTGGTGACACCTTATCTGAGGATCCGCATGAGAAATGAAATTCAGATATAACATGATGGAGGGCTGGTGTAGGGTTCCTGTCCTACGCCCAGTCACTGTGCTCCAAAGTGAATGAGGGTGTCAGGAAGTGACTACCCTGTGATTATGTGGAACTCCCTCAGCTCAGTATAGGGTCAGTTGCGTTCAGCATAAGTCATCATCATTACTTTTTGTGCCAGTTCAGATGGATGGAAAAAAAAAATTGTTTCTCACCAACCCTACAAAAATGAGAACGTAGGGGCTTCCCTGGTGGCACAGTGGTTAAGAATCCACCTGCCAATGCAAGGAACATGGGTTCAAGCCCTGGTCTGGGAAGATCCCACATGCCGCAGAGCAACTAAGCCCGTGTGCCACAACTACTGAGCCCGGGAGCCACAACTACTGAAGCCTGCCTGCCTAGAGCCCACGCTCTGCAACAAGAGAAGCCACTGCAACGAGAAGGCCGCACACCACAACCAAGAGTAGCCCCCGCTCACCGCAACTAGAGAAAGCCCACATGTAGCAACGAAGACCCAGCACAGCCAAAAATAAATAAATAAAATTTTAAAAAATAAATGAGAACCGAGGTTTTATGCGATTGAATTTCTTGGACCCCAGTTAATGCATATGGTGGAGTTTTACAGTCCTTGTGATTGAAAGGGGGAGCCAGAGCAGGAACGTGCCTGAGCAGGAGGCAGGCACACGGTCCACAAACATATATGGAGCCCCTGCTGTGTGCCCCGCACTGTGCTAGGCTTGGAGGACACAGTGGTGAACCGGGTAGACACTCCCTGTTGTCAGGAGTTTCCAGTCCAGTGGGGGACGGGCAAGCAAACTCCACAGGGCAGTAGGTGCTCCTAGGGGTGGGGAGGGGGAGGGTGTTTTGTGTACCGAGAGCATGAAAGCCCACAGAAAGCTCCTGACACAATTAAGGAAAGAGAAGACCTCTGGGAAGGGGTTGAACCTGGGCTGAGTCCTAAAGGTTGTGTCGTGATAATGAACGCCTGACCTGGAACCTGGGCTCTGCTACTTCTAGGGGGTGACCTTGGGCAAGTCACTTGAACACTCTGTGCCTCGGTTTCCTCATGTATAAAATAGGTATAATAACGGTAACTTACCCCATGCAGTTGTGAGGATCAAGTGAGTTCACACATATAAAGCACTTAGAATAGTGCCCAGCAAATGGTTAGCATCTACCACATGTCAACTATGATTATTTTTACCTCTTAGGTTGTTGTGAGGATGAAATAAGATAACACTGAAGCACTCAGCGCAGAGAGTAAATGTCAGCTGCTATTGTTGTTGTTATTAAGTAGGCACTTGCCAATGCTGGCCAGGTGGAAAGAGGGCCGGGGAGAAGAGGAATCCAAGGCGGACACAACGGCATATGCAAAGAAAGGCCTGGAGGCCACAGAAAGCCCTGTGCATTTGGCAAAGTTTAGACATTCAATTAGAATGGCACATAGCTAGCTTCCAGGAGTGAGGCAGGACCGGGCTGGAGAGGTAGAGGTAGGGGCTGGATGGGGAGGTGCTGGGAATACTGAGCCTCCCGCCCCTTACTGACAGCCCAGCTGAGAGTGCCTAGGCGTTAAAGGCTTGCCTGGGGTGGGGGGCTGCTCGGCTCCATCCCCCACCCTACCCAGTGCCACTCTGCGTGGAGCTGCCGGCTGTCAATTAGGCAGCCTCAGTGCAAGAGGCTCTCTTTCCTCATGCAATACATGTCACATCCGGGAACGATCAAAACAGCTTTGCTTTGGCAAAACGTCTTGTGCTGCGTGTTTGTTCTTTGGTGTCTGAGTGTAACTCCTGTTGTTCCTGAGACACCTGTGATTTGCTGGTCCCTGACAGCCATTACCTGCTCATAGTCTCTGCCTGCCACACACCCCGCCTGGTGGCACCACCATTCCTTTCTCTGCCATCCCCAGAGCACTAAATGCCTCTCCAGGCCGCAGGGGTTGAGGCTTGCACGGAATCAGACATAGCTGGCAAGAATGGCCAATTTTAGGGCTTCCCTGGTGGCTCAGTGGTTAAGAATCCACCTGCCAATGCAGGGGATGTGGGTTCGAGCCCTGGTCCGGGAAGATCCTACATGCCGCAGAGCAACTAAGCCCGTGCGCCACAACTACTGAGCCTGCGCTCTAGAGCCCACAAGCCACAACTACTGAGCCCACATGCCACAACTACTGAGACCACAGTCACAACTACTGAAGCCCGTGTTCCTAGAGCCCCTGCTCCACAATAAGAGGAGCCACCACAGTGAGAAGCCCGTGCACCACCACAACGAAGAGTAGCTCCCACCTGCTGCAACTAGAGAAAGCCCGTGTGCAACAACAAAGACCCAACAAAGCCAAAAAAAAAAAAAAAAAAAAAAAAAAAAAAAAAAAAAAAAAAAAAAAAAAAAAAAAAAAAAAAAAAAAAAAAAAAAAAAAAAAAAAAAAAAAAAAAAAAAAAAAAAAAAAAAAAAAAAAAAAAAAAAAAAAAAAAAAAAAAAAAAAAAAGGAATGGCCAATTTTAGTAATCACCTCTGCTATTGGGGAATACCTACTGTGTGCCGGGTGCTTTAAATGCTTTATTACTCTGCCCAACAACTCCACAGTTCAGGTTTATTATCTTTATTTAACTGAGGCACAGTAAAGCTAAGAAACTGGCCCAAGTCCACCCAGTTGATAAGAGTCCAAGGCAGCATTTGACCCCAGATCTCTTGGCCGCCACAGCCTGCACACCTGCAATGACACCAGGCTGCCTCGCTCCAGCTCACTTCCTCCACAGCCCGCTGCTTCTGAAAGGAGCAGGATTCAACATAGGCAGGAGATCAACAGATGAGAAGTCAGCTCCTCTGGCCCCAGGGCCCCTCAGCCCCTGAGGACAGGCCCCCTCGCAGGTAGCAGGGCCCCAGTGCTTGTCTCCAGAGCTCAGGCCCCGACCAGCTCTTCCTGCAGGCAGCCCCTCCCCTTGTCTCTTTCGGCTCCTGGACCCATCCTTTGGTCTCCACCATCTACCCACCAAATCTCCCTTTGAGTTCATACATGTCAAGCATTCAATTCAAGCTAACTGTTGTTAGTATTATAATGGGTGCAATCATAGCCTTATGTAAGGCTTGAGGGCCCTGCCTTTTTCCCTACTTTTCCCCCTTTCCGGGACCAAAGGAGGTACAGGTGCTCCATTTTGTGATAAGCTCCTTGAGGGCAGAGCCCTGTCTGATTCACCCTTATTTTCGCAGTGCCTTGAACCACAGTAGGTACTCAGACAGTATTTGTTGAATAGTCATCTCCACAGTTGCTACAATTGAGCTGCCCTGAGCATTTCACTTACATGACCCCGTGTAGTTGTGATAGGAACCATATAAAGTGGGTATTATCTTCCCCTCAGATGAGGAAACGGAGGCTCTGAAAGATGGAGCGATGCGTCATCAACCACCATTAGGAGGTGGTGGAGCCAGGATTCAAAGCTCAGGGCTGCCAGGCCCCAAGCCCGCCTTTCCTACCCTCCATCCTCTACTCTCTGTTAATGTAATCAGTCAATGAATAGTCAGTCAGTGAGCGAATGGAGGAGTCTCAAGTGCCCTCTGCAGTTAGCTGCACCTGGCCTGAGCCCCTCCCACCATCTCCTAGGACACTGGAGTCCCCTGCCCATCCTGCCCCTCCCCTGGCCATGGGCTCAGAGCAAAGCCTCTTCCAACAAGGCTTATTATTTCTAATCTTAGGAGAGAAGCCTCAGTTCAAAGGCATTTCAATTCCATTGGAGACATGGAACGCTTGGCCTCTCTGACCCCCTTCTACCCCTACCTCCTCCTCCACCTGGCGCCAATAACACAAGATAAATCTTCCCTCAGAAATATAATAGTTGTTCTTCCTCTTCCCGCTGAAGCCTCTGCCAGGTAATTAGCATACGCTGACACCCTGCTAGATGAAAAGAAAGGCATGAGATAATTCCCTTTTTCTTTAACCATTATAGTATGAGGCAGCCTTTCAGTTTGCCGGTTACCCCATCCAGCATTCCTGAACGCAGCCCACCGTGTGACATGTTATTCTAGCTGATCCTGCCATCTCCGGTAAATCAGCAGCAGCCCCAGGTCACGCCTGAGAGAGCAAATTCTCCCTCCTCACACTGACACCTCTCTAGTAGGAGGGGCAGCCAGGGTTCAGATGGTCTGGAAATTGTAGGGATGATGCCATCACACTTGGTTGGGCACCCCCAGCTGGCAGCCTGAGGCCTCTTCCAAGGGCCTCCAGGGGCACTTTCAGGATCCCTCCCCTCTTCCTCTTTCCTGTTCCCCAAAGAAGCTGGCCTTTGACCAGGGCTCTGGAATCCCTGCATTTGATGCAGCGGGAGCTTCAGCTTGCAACTTGTGGTTTTTCTTTCTCCTCACCGACACACGCAACACACACACAACATACATATACACACACGTCACACACACACACACACACACACTCATTCTCTGGGCTCATGAGCCTGGCATCCTGGGGTGGTGCCCAGCCTCTTTAGAGGGACTGCTCCTCCATGGTCATATGTATGTTTACATGTATATGATTTTCTCCTTGTCTTTTTTTTTTTTTTTTTTATTATTTTGTGTCCCTCATGACTTTTTTTAAAGAGGGATCTTTTTTAAAAAATTTAATATTTAATTTATTTATTTTTGGCTGTTCCCCTGCATCGGCAGGCGGACTCTCAACCACTGCGCCACCAGGGAAGCCCTCCTTGTCTTTTTTGGGGGGTGAGGGATAGGAGAATGAATTCACTTAATTCATTTTACTAAATGAAATAAATAATTTATTAACTGTTTATTAAGTGTTTACTATGTGCCAGGCAGACAGGGATGAACAAGACAGGTTAGAGTCCCCGCCTCATGGAGTTTATAATTCAGTCCAAGGAAGCATACAAGGAATTATTAATAAGCCAGTAAAAGGTATAATTTCAGATGGTGATATATGCTGTTTAGGAAAACAAAACAAAACAAGTGAGGGCATAGGGAGGGCGTGGGAGGACTCTCTTGAGACAGGATGGCCTGAGATGTGAACTGATAAATGATGAAGGTGAACAAGCCAGCTGTGTATGAGCTCGGGGGAAACATTCCTGGAAGTGGGAACAAATACTCACCACTCACAAACTGGTCTGAGAATGCGTCTCATCCTGCAGCTGGGACCATCACTTTGGAGGGGTCTGTCCCACCCTGACGCAGTTTGACTTTCCCTGGGACCGCAGAGGGTGGGGCAGGGTTGGGCGAGCAGCTTGCTCCTCTGTTGGGAGACGGTGAGAAATAGCTACCTGGGTCTACCAGTCACCCAGGCCATCCGCAAGGCTGGGGACCAGGCACCCCACACCCGAGCAGAAACCGAAAGCAGATCAACCCTATCATCCTCCCAAAGGCTGCCCCTGCCTCAACCCTCTTCCACTCCAGGCAGGAGGCTCAGCTGCCCCTACCTTTCCCTCACCTGTTTTCCCACTGGCTCCTCCTTTTGGATGGGACAGGCTCCTGACACCCTCACACTGGGCCCAGGGGCTGGGGGCTGGGGAATGAGAGCCTGCCAGCTGCCTGCATCAGCACAGACACTACTCTTGTCAGTCAGCTAAGAGAAACTAAGAATTTTCTTTAAAGGAAACTCATCTAGCAAAAAGAGGAAAAAATAAAAGAGAAAGAAGTCGGCGGGGGTGGGGTGGCGGGGGATGCAGAAGCTGGGAAACAGGTATCCACAGAGCTGGGGTTCTGGACTCAAGAAATTCAAACCTAGCCACAGCTCACTTGGCCTCCTGTGGACTTCACTCCACCACCATCTTGAGGCTCAAGATGCAGGAGGGCCTTGGGACAGCGCTCAGGTTGCCAGGTGACTTGTCAGCCATTCTGTTGGGGGGTGAGGAGCACAGGCCCAGAGCCCAACTGGGCCACATGGAGCCTCTCCTTCCCCTGCGTCACAGGGGACCTGTTGGCACTCCCAGCCTCCTCAGCCTCCAAACCTGTCTCCCCACCTCACCCTGTGCCCTCCCCCCATCTATTCTCCATATATGAAAACCAGTGATTCTTTTTAAAAACAGTATATATGCATCAGATGACATCATTGATGGATAAAACCCTCTACTGAATAAACACTAGGGTGGGCAAAAGAGAAAGGCCTGGATACATGGAATGAACAACGTGAGCTGCCAACCAGACCTCCCACCTCCCTTCAGGGAGGGGTCGGTTGCCCCAGGTGCTGGAGTGCTGTGGGCAGACAGCTGCCAGCTCTCAGCCCCTCCAGGGACTGCCTCAGCTGCAGAGAAAATGGTTCAAGGCCACGCCCCTCCCTGGGGTCTCCGAATCCTAGAACTGACTGACGTAGGACACGAAGGACAAGCCATCAGCTCAGCTCCGAAGAGCCATGCCAGCTGTAGAGCTCCCGATCAGGTTGGCCAAGGCTGTCCTTGACCTATATCCCAGCTCCGCCTCTCCCTCTGCCCTGGCCAGCCTCCTTCCACAGGTGCTGATCCCAAACGAACACCTTAATAAAATCTTGCACACTAAAGCAAAATCAAAAACAGAAATAGAAAAATTCCACTGACCTCCCATAGTATTTTCAATAAGAAAATCATTTTTTTTTACGAGGGCCAATAGACCTTGCATGCATGCCCTGACCCCAGCCCGCCTTTCTCAGCTCGTGTCACTGAGGTCCTCCCTGGCCACCTTGTCTAAAATGTCAACCTCACATAGCCATTAATTTTTTTTCTCTTTACCATTTATCACTATCCATCGTACTATACATATTTTTTAAACTTATTTATCTAGTTTATTTTCTGTCTCCCTACTAAAATACAAGCTCTAGGCGGGCAGGGGTTTTGGTCTTTTTGTTCCTATTGTGCCTCCACAGCTTAGCACAGTGTCTGGCACGTAGTACGTTGTTCAGTGAAATAATCAATGAATCTCCTACCTACTGCTATCTCACACAGCACCTGGAACATAGTAGGCATGAAATAAATATTTGTAGACCAAATGAATGAAAGAAAGAATGAAGCTGTGTCCACCAAGTGGGCCTCTCTCCAAAATCCTCCATTTGTTCTCAAGGGCTCCTGCCCCCCCAGTTCCTTAAGTTCTCTCTGGTAACCCCTCCAGGAGCCCAAGGTCACAGGGATCTGGTGACAGAGTTGTATGCCTGTCCCCCACCACCTGTAAGCCTCTGATCATAGACTCTCTGACCACGGGCTGTGTGGTCAGTGCGAACAAACCAGGGCTCTGGAACCAAACTGCCCGGAATTCAAGTTCTGGTCCAACCGCTTATCAATTGGGTGGCCTTAATATCTGTGAGCGTTTCATCTGCAAAGTAAGGAGGATGACTGTGCCCACCTCATGGGGTTCTGGCATGTGCCTACTGGACGCTCGTCCCCTACTACATCCTGAATGCTCAGACGGCAGGACCAAATATACAAGGTCACAGCTGACCCCTCAGCACTTAATAGGTACACGATAAATTGGAGAAGGAAATTCCGTGTTTCCCACCGTCCATGGCTCCCCAGATGTGCATGAGTGAGCAAAACTGGTGGGACGGCACGGCAGAGGCAGATCCCTAATGGCCGCACTCGGGGGTCTCTGCCCGATCACCCAGGGTTTGCTTTCTCCTTCCTTCGCCTGAGGACTGCCTCTATTCTCTTATTTGGAGGTGGAGGTGGGGAGGACGAAGTCCAGTGGTGGTCATCCTATGCCCAGGGGTCCCTGCGTACCCCCAGATGACCACGCTACCCTGCAGCTTCTCTGCTCATGGGCCTCTGACCGAACCCCAATCTCTTCTCTGGCACCCCCTCTCCTTACTCCAGGATCCAGCCGAGTCCTCCTCCAAACAGCCTCCGACAGCTCAGGCCACAATATTCTCTCCCCTTCCTGACCACCCACTGCATCTATCGACTGAATCGTGCTTGCTGGCATTTGCTTCCACCTAGGTCGGCATTTGATTAGGTTCTGCCGCAGGTTCCCATCTCACTTGCCTGTTAGATCTCTTCAAATCGACTTTAATAATAATAACAGTAATGCTCCCACACATCTGGGAACCCACTGGGCACTCATACAAAAGGCTTCCATTGCTTTTATCTCTGTCTCCACAGCCACCCCGGAAAGGAGAAAGTGGGGATGTAGAATCTTCCCCACTCTGCAAGCAAAGCAACCGAGGCTCAGATAGGCTCACATCAAAAACTCCTCACCCCGACCCATTCCCCTTTCACCAGCTCAGTCACTGGCACCACTGTCCACCAAGACGCCCAAGCCAGAAATGGGGGTGACATCACCATGCTTCACCTCATCCTTTCTCTCACAGCCAGACAGTCCCCAAGCCCTGCCCAGGTCACCTAAGTGTCTCCCCCGACCACTCTCCAGCTCTGCCATCTTGGCCATGTGAGCTGGCCACCCCCTTCCCTAGAGGATTGCAAAGGTCTCCCTCCTCACGTCCATTATCGTCCCACCCCACCCCATCCTTCTGTACACTGCATCACAGTGGTCTTTCTCTGCTGCAGACTCATTTATGTATTCATTCATTCACTCATTCAGTAGTTTTGAGAGCTTACTCTGGGCCATGCCACTGTACTAGACGCTGGAGGTTCAGCGATGAACTAAACAAAGCCCTTGTTCTCACGGAGCTTATATTCCAATGGAGAGGTGGGGGACCAATAAGAAATAATCGAGTAAATATATAGCATCTAGAGAGTTAACCTTCATGGAAAGAAAAAAAGCGGAGGGAAACAAGGAAGTGCTTGGGCAGGAGAGAGTCTTGGGATTACACAAGGTAGGGAGGGAAGAAAACTTCTAGGAGAAGTGAGGGAGTGAGCCTCATTGACACCTGGGGCTGTTCCAAGCAGATGGAACAGCAAGTGCAAAATCCTCAGATGGGACTGCGCTCGGCAAATTCATGTTTGAGGAAGGGCACAGCAACCAGCAAGGCTAGGGGAGTAAGAGAAGAGGGAGGGATTTGGCAGGAGGCCACACCTTGCAGGGTTTGTAGGCCACCTTCAAGATTTTGGCTTTGACTCTGAGTGAGATGTGGAGCCATTGGAGGGTTTGAGCAGAGGATCGACATGATTCGTTGGACATTTTAACAGGATCCCGCTGGCCGCTTGATAGAGAACAGACAACAGGGGGACAAGAGCAGTAGCAGGGAGACCAGTTAGGAGGCCACTGCGGCAACGAGGGGAGAGATAATGATGGCCTGGACCAGGGAGGTGTCTGTGGAAGTGGTAAGAAGTGGTCAGGAGTCATACGATTTACAGAGGTAGAGCTGACAATATTCTCTAATGAATTGGATATGGAGTGTGAAAGAGAAGACGCAGGAATGACACCAACCAAACCCCTTAACAAGGAGTATAAGGTCCTCATGATCTGAAGCCCCCCTTTACAGAAGAGGAAACTGAGGCCCAGAAAGGTTAAAGAGCATGACCAAGGTCACACAGCTAGTAAACAGCAGACTCAGGATTTGAATCCAGGCATCGGATTCCAAGGCTCCTTCTTTAACGAGAGACTGAAATTTCAGTTCCACAACCAGCCAGGAGCTCATTCCCCTAAACTCTGCGACTCCCAACAGGCAGCTCCACGTGTCGAGAACATTCTCCCTCCCACCACTCACACACCCCTAACGCCCCACCCGGGAGTGAGCCTCATTGACACCTGGGGCTGTTCCAAGCAGATGGAACAGCAAGTGCAAAATCCTCAGATGGGACTGCGCTCGGCAAATTCATGTTTGAGGAAGGGCACAGCAACCAGCAAGGCTAGGGGAGTAAGAGAAGAGGGAGGGATTTGGCAGGAGGCCACACCTTGCAGGGTTTGTAGGCCACCTTCAAGATTTTGGCTTTGACTCTGAGTGAGATGTGGAGCCATTGGAGGGTTTGAGCAGAGGATCGACATGATTCGTTGGACATTTTAACAGGATCCCGCTGGCCGCTTGATAGAGAACAGACAACAGGGGGACAAGAGCAGTAGCAGGGAGACCAGTTAGGAGGCCACTGCGGCAACGAGGGGAGAGATAATGATGGCCTGGACCAGGGAGGTGTCTGTGGAAGTGGTAAGAAGTGGTCAGGAGTCATACGATTTACAGAGGTAGAGCTGACAATATTCTCTAATGAATTGGATATGGAGTGTGAAAGAGAAGACGCAGGAATGACACCAACCAAACCCCTTAACAAGGAGTATAAGGTCCTCATGATCTGAAGCCCCCCTTTACAGAAGAGGAAACTGAGGCCCAGAAAGGTTAAAGAGCATGACCAAGGTCACACAGCTAGTAAACAGCAGACTCAGGATTTGAATCCAGGCATCGGATTCCAAGGCTCCTTCTTTAACGAGAGACTGAAATTTCAGTTCCACAACCAGCCAGGAGCTCATTCCCCTAAACTCTGCGACTCCCAACAGGCAGCTCCACGTGTCGAGAACATTCTCCCTCCCACCACTCACACACCCCTAACCGCCCCACCCCCACCCCCCGCCACCGCCACACACACACATTTTTGTCTGGCTAAATTGCCTTCCTCTGGGAAGCCAGTTAGGGTGAGGCACCCCTGCTCTGAGCAACCACGGCTGCCTGTGCTTGCTGTGTGACAGTCTGCCACGCTGCCTACCTAACAGCCTGTTTATCTACCTACTAGATGATCTCTGTGTGCACACAGGCCAGTATCCACAGAGCAGGAACGAGGGCCTGGCATCTGTAATTATCTGTGACAGATGAAGAAAACAGAGCTCAGACTCAGACATTCTACCTCTAAGAAGGATGCACTTTGTATCCCCCCTCTAACAAACTCTGGGTCTGTGCCCCTCCACTTTGCCTTCTCACAGCCCCTACACTGCTACCTACGTAGTAGATAATAATAATAGCTGACATTTACTGAGTGCTTACTTTGGACCAGGCACAGTACTAAGCAGTTACATGCACTATCTCACTTAATCCTCCCAACACATCTATGAGATAAACATGCTTATTATCTCCATTTTACAAGTGAGGTAACTGTGGCTCTCAGAGGTTAAGTAAACTCCCCCAGGGTCAAAGGTACTTGGATGCTAAACTAATAGCCGATGAACTGAACCGATGACATTGGCAGTAACCTGTGCCTGCTTTCTGCGGGTCCATGGCTCTCAGCCCAAGACCTGGCACGGAGTGGACAATCGGCTCAACCAGTGAACAGATCCGCAGCCCAGCTTTCAGGCCACAGAGGAAGGCCTCCCTCCTCTCTTCCAGAGCTTCCCTCTCCTCATTCATCTCCCCCTTCACACCCTTAATAAAAGCCCTGAGAGTGACCGACCGAAGGCTTTCCTCCGGAGAGCAGCACCATTTACGTGGGAACATTCAAACAGGAACAGAATTCTTCCGCGAGGGCATGGGCTTCAGAAGACAGCTGTGGATGGACAGTTGTTGTTGCGGAGGAGGGGGGTGCCCGAGGGATGGGGAACGATCCTTTATTTCCCTCTCAGAGCCTTCACCTTTCATTAAAACAGCCTCCGGATGGGGGTGCAATCAAACATTCATTAGACAAGCAAGGTACGTTTAAAAAGAAAACTAACAACGCCCAAACGCGCACGCGCACAGAGCAATAATCTGCGCAATGAAACCAGTCCTTCAGGCGAGAAAAGCAGGCTGTGAGCCTCCGCACGGTGCTCCCGGGGCCCTGGCTCTACCCCTGGTGACCGTGGCTCCCTCCCTGGCTGCGTGCCCATCGCGGTCCCTTAGCTGTCTGCCCCGAAGCTACGACCCTGGGATATGGCACCTGTGGGATACTGCACGTGCGGAGCAGTCCGTTCCCCCACCAGCGGGTCTGACACAAGGGGGTCCTTCCGGGTGCTCCCACTTCGACAGGTTTGCCCACCGGCCTCAGACGCACAGAGTTCTCACTTGCATCTGTTCGCACATCCTGACCCGAGGCTCAGACCTTGGCCCCGGGGGTCATCTTCACAGAGCAGTGGCATTTCCCCAAAGCCCCGTGGTTGGGGGAGTGGGGGATGAAAGGCAGTTGTCCGGAGACCTCGGCTCTCCACCCCTCAATCACGACCGGCTTCCCGCAGGAGACGGCGGCGGAGCCCGGAACGGGGCAAGGAAGTGGCTCGACAGATGGGGAGTGGGAGGCTCTTCCCAGCATATGGGGCTGCGTGGGCGTA
The DNA here is from genome assembly GCF_000442215.2 of Lipotes vexillifer. Taxonomy (NCBI): domain Eukaryota; kingdom Metazoa; phylum Chordata; class Mammalia; order Artiodactyla; family Lipotidae; genus Lipotes; species Lipotes vexillifer. Next base: position 211,072 of record NW_006795869.1, on the reverse strand, counting down.
AGGAGTCTGGGCCGGGCATGGGGGAGGGGGCACAGGGCTGCGGAGACGGTCCCCAGAGTCGAAATCCGCGCCGGAGTGGGGGTGGGCGTGTGAACTGGACGGAGAGGAGAGGAGGTAACTCCTCAAAGGTGGGGGCGGGGGAGTGGGGGAGGCTTTGGATGCGCTCATCCCAGAGCCTTCGGAGTGCCTTGCACAAGAGCGCCCCCTGATGGCGCTTCTCACGTCAGACACGGTTTCCATTTTCTTCTCTTATCAGTTTAACAAAATCCTTCATGGAGAGCTCCTTCGGAGCCAGGCGCTGGGCTGAGATCTTTGGAGGATCCTACCATGTCCACTTTTCAGCTAGGAGAATGGAGACCCAGCGAGGTTATACCTCTAGACCTGGGTGGCAGGAGGCACGATTCCAACCCGTGCACTCATTCATTTCACGGTCATTAAGAAGTCCCTCCTGTGTGCTGGGGGCTAGGGATACTGCAGTACACAAGACCAGCGGGTCCCTGGCCTCGTGGGGCTTACGGTCTAGGTGAGGAGACAGACAGAACACAAGTAAACAAATAAATGAGCAAGATAATTTCAGTGTGCAGAGGAAATAAACCAGGGTGTGGAGCTAGGCAGCAACTGTTCTCGGCTTCCCCCAGCTGGCCTCCGCCTCACTGCTCCATGGGGGACAGGGATTTGTCAGCCGTGGCTTCTACGCAGGCAGCAAAGGAAGGTGGCTCTGGGGGTGAAACTAAGGTGCAGGGGTGTGCAGATTCCCAAGGCCAGGAGCTGCTCCCCTCCCTGGCACCCCCTCCCACGTGCCACCTCCAGCACCTGCAGCCCAGGCTCTCCCACGGTGGCCAGCACGCTGAATTATCTTCTCATCTCAACCCCGATGAGTTTTTAATCTGTCTTTACACAGGAGCCTGGCTGCCTGCGCCAGGATTATTACTGAGTTCTCTGCACATCACTCCTGCCTCCCCTGGCTGTTCTGACCAAGTGAGGCTCTGAGATGGAGGCTGGAGGAGTCTCCCCTCCAGAAAGATCTAGGGGAGCACCAGTGCTTGCTGTGGGTAGGGCCCTGAAGCATTCAGGAAGCAGATGCTCAGGAGTTCAGGGGCACTTTCCCGCAAGATGGGGTGCAGCCAGGGTATAGAGGTGTGGGGAGGAAGGGGCAAAGTTCACCATTTGAGCTCAGGAGATGGGGCTGCTCCTGTAGTACCAGGTGACTTGGCAGCTCCAAGGGGAGAAATGAAAGGAGGCAGGAGAGGCTGGGATGGCCTAGGAAGGGACGGGAGATCAGGAGAACAGGGTTCCGGTCCCACCTCTGCTATTTACAAGCCATGTGCCCTTGGGCAGTTATATTTTCTGTAAAATGGAGGTGAGGAAGATATTGATGACATTTAATGAGGTGGTGTACGCACATGGTATTCCCACAGTAAACACACGGTCGTGTCAGCTGTGGTTATTAATATCATTATCTGTAAAATGGGAGTAGGAGTGCTGGCTCTGCTTCCTGGACAGATCTCTTCTGAAACTCAAGTGGACAGAGGCACCAGGCACACATGAAGACTATTGTTGATCTGCGGCCAGCTCACCAAGGCTAGTAAAGGTGTGAGGAGGTGTGAGGCAGACACACGTAGTCAGTTGCTTCCGCGTTGGGTCAGTGACAGACACACACTGACAGCTGTTTATTAGACATGCAGCCTGGATAACCCCATCCCCACGCCGCACCCCACCTTCGCACTAGGCCTAATAGCAGGCACTGTGGAACGGAAGCTCCCACACGCGACTTTGTGTCTGCCCTGGTGCCAGTGGGTACTTGAGAGTGGACTTTCAAGCACGCAAATCTGAGCATCTCATTCATTGCGCTGGGATAAGCCCCCGATGCCCTCCGTGGTCTGGATATGTCTTCTGTTCCCGCCTTGCCGCTCACCTCTCCTGCCCCTAGCACACCGAGCTCCTTGGGGCTCCTGTTGTGTACCCGGCCTCTCTTATCTCTAACCCCACACGTGCAGTTCCTTCTTCCTGGGACATTTTTTCCCTTCAAACTCTAACCCCCGATAACAGAGACTTGGTCTATGGGTTTATCCAAAGTGGATGATCAGTAACCATTGGTTGAATTGAATTGAATCCACCCCCATCCCAGCTGACTCCTTCCGGCCTCAGCTCAAACCTCAATTCTCAGGAAGAGCCTTGCTGCTGCGGAGGTTGGATAAAGCCTCCTGTTTCCCCTCAGGAAACCACCTGTACCTCCCCTGGGAAGTGGACTAAACTCCACAAGGGCAGGGACAGCTCTTTCTTGTTTACTTTTCTGTCTTCAGTTACCCAGCGTGTAGTAGGTGCTCAGGAAATATTTTGAAGGAGCAAATAAATGGATGGATGGTACCAGGACACCCTGCTTCCTGTTTTAGTCCCTCCCACTCACCCTCCTTCCCCATCTTCAGAGGAGTGACTTCGGTATCTCAGGACCAGGTCTTTATCCTCCAGCCCCTTTTCCTTCTATCTCCTCCTTCCATACCCATTCACTTCTAGGCCACGCCCTGGCTCCTGGGCACACCCCTCTGGCTGGGCCCTCTCAGCTTTGGTGGCCCCTCCGTGATGAAGAGTAGGGTCTGCTCTGAGCTCCTGGGGCAGGCCTGGCCATGGGCGCTCTGGGCCCACCTCCCTTCCCCGCTCCAGAGATCACAGCTCTGAGCCTGCAGACACAGTGAGACTGGGTGCCTCTCTCCCCTCATCAGCCAGCCCCGCCTAGCAAATGCTGAGTCATCGGCTGCCGCTTGTCTCCAGCTCCTCCAGCCTGAGGAGCTGCCAGGAGCAAACCCAGAAGAGCCGCCCCTGGCAGCATCTGAAGCACTTCACACCTGGAGCCAAGGAACCTCTGCTCCCTTTGTGCAGACTCCCACTTCTGCAAGGTAGGTGGAGGCCCAAAGCTGGGTGGGACCACTGACCCATCTCAGTGCCGCCTCCCCACCCCAGCCTCCACTGCCAAGGGCCTCTGGACACACACTGACAACCGGCCTCAGTTTCTCCACGGGGCCCTTTCCATTAAGGAGCTACCAAGGGAACTGTGCCAAAGCTTTGGTGCCTATGAATGTAGACTAATAATTAAGCCCCTACAAACTGCCTGTAGATAAACATAATCCCTGCATTTATACAGCCCTGCACAAATTTCAAAGCCTTTTCACATATATTATCTCATATGATCTCCCACCATAATCCTATTGGGTAGTTACTGGGAAGAAAATTAATGTCCTTATTTTGTAGAGGAGGAAACCAAGACTCAGAGAGGGAAGAGTCTTGTCTGAGGCCACACAGCTTGTGGGGGGCCAGAGTCGGGCCCAGGACACAGGTTCCTAATAGTCCGTGGCTCATAATTATCCCCTTGCCCGGGATCCTGGAGTAGCCTCTGCAGTACAAACCCTCTCAGCTCTTCTGCCCATGTTATAGATGAGGCGGCCAAAACTTAGAGAAGTTAAGTAATAGCCTAAAGTCACACAGGCTCTTCAGATCCAGGACAAAATGCTCGTCAGTTTGACCAATCTGACTTTAATCCCTATCGTTAGGCTCTTTCTGGATTAACTGAGGCTCCTTCTCAGACCCCAAACCTTCAGAACCTCTTCCTTGGAGTCTGGGACTATTAGAGAACTCCCTCTTCCATGGCTCTCTGCACTCCCACGTCCTCATTCACTCGCACGTTCATTTGACAAACATTCACTGAGGCCCTCCTCTGTGCCTGGCATTATGAATACCACAGTGGACAGTGGGCCAATCTCCTGCTCTGGAGGAGCTAGCCCAGGCCGGGGAAACCTGGGAAGGCTTCCTGGAGGAAGGGGCACCCAAGATGAATCTTGAAATATGATTAGGGAGCAGGCAGCAGAGAGAGAGGAGGGGAGGAATCTCATTTTTAAAAGTAAAAACAAGTTGCAATGTGTGCTTATCTGTAATCTCCACATTCACAGATAGGTGTGAAATTTCATCTGCAACTGTTTTCTCACCATGTCATCTCATCCCAAATCAAATGATGGTGTTGGATGTTGGATGTTGTCACAGGAATAGTAGGGGCATCACAGCAACTGGTAACAGGCTTGAGGCTGGGAGTGGGTGCAGGGGAGGGGAGGGGGCCTCTCTCAGTCCCCGGAGGGGTGACAAGCCGCATGTTTCTGAGCTGGGATGGTGGGGGACACTTTGAGGACTGGGAATGAATCTACCTGCCTCAGTTAGGATGAGAGAATCAGCCACACTTTTCTGGAGTGAAGGCTGTGAGAGGAGTCTGGGACACGGCCCCTGCCTCCAGAAGTTTATCATTTTGTAGAGTTATGAATTAATCTCATAGGATCTGCATTGTTTAAGCACGGGGATTGAGATTTTCAGGTGTTAACCGCGAGACCCCATAGCTCCAACATGGTCAGACAGGCCAACGAGGACCAAGGAGCCTGTGCTCCACAGTCCTGCCTGGTTGGAATCCTGCCTCCATCTGTGCACCTATGAGCCTTAGACAAGCTAATTGTCTAGGTTTTGGTTTCCTTCCCTATACAACTGAACGAATAATTAGACCTACCTCAAGGTTTGTGTTAAGATTCAAAGAAATAACGCCTGTACCGTGCTTGATATGGGGCTTCCCACGTGATCAGGGCTCAACAACTAGCAGTGGTAATTGCTGATGTGATGTGGTCATTGCCAATAGGATGTGCTTCTCCTTCTGGGAAGCTTGATGACCAATCTTGGAGCTCCAGGTAGACTGCCCATGGAAAGGGGCAACAGGAACCTCTAACAGCAACTGGGGAACAAATTGGGCCTTGGCCTCAGCAGTGAGAACAGGGAAGGAGGTCAAATCAGCCACAGGGCTGGCTGGACAAGGACCTCTAACCAGCACACGGGGTGCAGAGCCTGGGGCAGGGCGAGGTCTGCATCGGGAGCGCTGGTCTACGTCTTGGTGGAGGTAGGGAGCAAGGCCAATCATTTTCCAGGCCTTCTGAAATTCAGAAACATGAAGCCTTAAAAAACAGCACACACACAAAGAAATGTTTTTTTGCAGCTGTTTTGGCATTTGGGGAGTAATTTACCAACTTGGAGTTCAACTTAATGAAGTCGGGGGTAGGCAGCTTCCATGGGAGTTCTGCTTCCTAGCAATCTGTGTTCGCCCAGCCGGCAAAGAGGGCCGAGCGGGTGGTCAGTGGGGAGCATTAACAGTAACATGTTGTGTATTTGTCATCAGAATGGAACCCCCAGGCACTGGGGTAGTGCCCATGGCTGCTCAATGATGCATTTGTCATGTGGCCACTGACACAATCAATTGACCCCCTTACACACCGGTGTTTACTAGCCATTGTATAAATATTTCACCCCTCCCCAGCTGACACATAATCTCTTCTTTGCTGCCTCTGACAAATGAACATTTCTCTGTAGACTCTTAAATGAGTATGTGTCACAGCTATGTCACTGATTAATTTTTTTTACCACCACGAACAACGATGCATAGAAATGTAACTTATATTCATTTCCTGGCTTGAGCCTAGCTGTCTAAAAAAATTCCACCAGCAGATACGACTGACAGACAGCTATCCTAGCACTTGGGCGTGCTGACATGTGGTTGTGTGAGTGCCAGCTTGTTAATTACGGGCTTTCTCTTCCGGCCTGGCTGCGGAGTAACCAGCCACAAGGACCTTAATCACTGTTGGGGCTGGGAAGAGCCTGCTCCAGAAGACTCCGGGGGCTGGCTCCCCAGCCCAGCCTAACCACACACATTTTTTCCCTCCAAGCGTTGGCCACATTTGCCTCCGGGCCTTGGTTTGGGAATCCCCTGAAGTCACCCTGGTAACACTCATTGCCACCTTGAACTCTTCACCCACTGACCTGTGAGATCATGAGGTTAGGGATTGGGTCTTATTTGCTAAGCACAGGGTGGATGCTCCCCAAATATTTGCAGACATTAAATGAGCCATGGTGTAATTATTGAACAATGTACCAGCCACTTGACATGTATTGTTCATTTCACCTTTTCGATGAATATTCTTGGAGCCCCTACTATGCAGACCTGAAGACCTGGGGCCAGAGGAAAAGGTGACAATTGCTTGGAGAAAAAAATGGAGTGCGTGGTTAGACTGTGGTGGGAAGCCACTCCCGGGAGTCTTCAGAAGCTGCCATTCCTGGGCCCCAAAGTGATTAAGGTCCCTGTGATGGTTACTTGGCCGCTGGGCCAAAATGAAGTTCAGGTTCTAGTGGTGCAGGACTAGAGGTTCTTGGAGTAGGCACTATTTGTACCCTGGTTTGCAGCTGAGAAAACTAAAGGGCAGTTCTTGCCACTGGAGTCTGGCTAAGAGCCTGTGTCATCGACACCAGCGCCTGCACACCTAACCATCCTCTGTCAATCTCCCCACACCCACAATCCTTTGCTGGGGCTGCCTTAGTGTCCCCCCACTTCAGCTCACCTCCCCGCCTGTCCTTTCCTCTCCTTCACATTTTCCTCTTCCTGGCAGATTCCAGACTCACCTTGGGCTTCAGAGCCGACTCAGCATCCCTGCCCCAACCCCGACCCTGTCCATCTGCTGCTTCCCCCTCCCTACCCACCCACCCACTGGCACAGGACTGAGCCTGCAGCAGGTGTCTAGGCTGCTCCCACCCCACCCCCTACCTCCATGCACCTGTGTCCCATGCACCTGTGTGCCTTCTCTGATGTCATGTAACCACTGGCTGGGAGCCAAGTCCACGATACCTGGAGGCACTTCCGATAGATTAACTAACTCACACCAGCTCCACTGTCGCCCGCAAGGCTCTCAAGAGACTGACCTGAGGGAATTCCCAGGCGGTCCAGTGGTTAGGACTCAACATTTTCACTGCTGAGGGCCCAGGTTCGATCCTGGTTGGGGAACTAAGATCCCTCAAGCCTTGCAGCATGGCCAAAAAAGTAAAAAAGGGAGATTGACCTGAGATATAGGGATCCTTCCCCTGCCTAATGTCGTGTCCCTGGAGTCCACACAAATCAGTCAAAACCACTGATGTATGTAGTAAGGTAGACAGCCTGGAATGGGAGACAGTCTGAATCCCAGTTTCTCTGTTTACCCACTGTGTAGCCTTGGGCAAGTCACCCATTTTCTTCTTGTCTTTGACACTGGGGATGCTGATACCCCTTTCACAGGGCTGTTATAAGGGTGAGAAGAGCTCACGTGAAACAGCACCAGGCATGGTGCCTAGCACACAGTAGGTACACAGTAAATGGCAGACATTTCAAGGAAAGGACTTTCAAGACCCCTTCCCATCGTGACCAATCATCTCCCAGTCAGAGAAGAGAAGCTGATCGAACCCATCTCCTGAGACACACGCAGGTGCCTGTTGATCCCCAGCCCACACGGACCTAGGAGGTAGCCCTCTGAGACCCCACGTATCAGGTGGCACTGGCCGCCTTCTCCCCTCCTGGCCTGAGTGTTGTGGGAAGAGGGGCAGCTCTAGGGAATGAGATGAAACTGCTGTGGGTGGAGCTTCCCAGAGCATCTGCTCTCACTTTGAATAAGCATCATCCAAAATGATGCCACATATGAACATTCAGTCCAGGCAGCACTGAATGAAGGACATGTTTATGTGCATTATCCCCCCGAAAAGTCCCCCAAACCCTCTGAGTTAGGTATGACCGACCTTCTTCTACTGGTAAAGAAATTGAGACCAAAGAGATTAGGGAAACTATAAAAGGTCACACAGAGCCAGGACTCACTTGAACTTGGGTCTACCTCCTTCCCAGTTAAATGCTCTTAACTACCACCACATGTCACCTCCTTCAGATCTCCTTCCCCACTAAGCCTACCAAGTGTGCTCCAGGGGGCAGGTACCACCTGCTCGATGATGTCACCCAGGGCCTGTGCTGTGACGTCACAGCCCCAGTGGGCTTGCCTTGCCCCACCTGTGGGGACTTAGTGGTGCTGAGGGCAAGGTCAGGGGAAGGAAAAGCCCAGATGATGCAGTACTGGGTCAGAACCAGGATGACAGCAGGTCCGGGGAGGGGCTGATGCAAGAGAGGGGCCCACACAACTGGCCCTTCAGTTGCAGGCTTGGCTGTGCCATCCCCCATACATTTCCTTGTTCGAAATGGAGCGTGGAGCCCCGGAAATCAGGACAAAAGCACCACCCACAGCTCTGGTCTCGATGACTCAGATTCCACCTCCCACAGCCTCTTCCTGTGTGTGTTTCTGAATGTGTGCGTACCGGAGCATGCACCCCGCCAGTGCATGAGGCTGTCAGCTGTGCGTGCACGTGTGTGCACATGCACACACAGGGATGAGTCCACATGTTTACCTGTGTCCATCTGCAGACCTATTTCCAAGCCCGAGCCTGCAGGATATGACAACCTTCAGGGTCGGTGATAATCATAATGTTAGTAGCAGATGCACTTCCTCTGTTCAAAGGCACTGTGCTAAGCACTTTACATGTAGCATCATGTGGAATCCTTACAACAGCCTTATGAGATAGGTACTATCATTATTCCCATTCTACTTATGATGCAGCCAAGGCTCAGAGAAGTTACACTACTTTTCCAAGGTCACACAGCCAGGAAATGGTGTAATCTTCAGATGCCAAAGCCTGTGCCCAATATGTGCTTTCCTCCTTGCCCTCTCTACGGGGTTTGGAGAGAAGACCCCAAGGGTCCTTTGTATGCAGAAAGCAGCCAGGGTCCCTGAAGGAAAGGGGGCAAGAAGCCGGAGTCTTGGAGGAGAAGGGGGCAAATAGCACATAGATGCCTGAGCAGGAGGGGGCAGGGCAGCTGTCTCTCAGAACAGGTGTTAGAGAAGCTGTGACAGCCACTTAGAACCATAGTGGCAAGCCTCCTTTACATGCCTATTTGCATATATTTGCATATATTTGCATCACGAAATCCGTGGAATCGGCCTTAATGGTCCCTGCCTCGGAAGACTGGCAGAAGCTAAGAGGGTAGGAGTGACAGGGAGGGCCTGGGGGATTCGGGAAGGGAAGGAGGGAAGAGGCAGTACTGTGGAGGCACTGGGAGGTGCTGGGCACTGCTAAGAGACAGTTTCTAGGGGAAAGCAGGAAGATTCTTCCCCCTGTGTCCTGAGTCCATCTCCTGAGGGCAGCGGGGAAGAGC
>NW_006795869.1:189940-201876 GCF_000442215.2 Lipotes vexillifer | reverse complement strand
AGAGCGGGATGGAGGTGCGGGGAAGGCGGGGTGGATTCAGAAATCGGGGAGAGCGGAGTGGGGTGTGGGACCTGAGTCAGGGGGTAGGACTCGACAGGAAGGCCGAGGCTGAGTCGGGAGCCCCCAGCCCCGGGTCCTGGGAAGACTGGCAGGAGGACAGGGGAGGGCCTTGCACGGCGTGTCCCCGCTGTGCGGCCGCCCACTCGGCCGCTGGAGCTCAGTGGCTCGGTGTTGGGCGCCATCTAGTGGACATATGCGGGAACGCTCCTTCTTCCTTCCTACTCTGGCGCAGCACCTTCCTCTGCCTGCCTGAAGAAAATAGGTATCTGCTTTGCCCCTGCGGAGGAAGCACATCGTGGACCACGGTCCTGCAGCCCGCCGTCAGAATGGGCCTGGGAGTTGCGACTTTCCGGAGGATCACCAGCAGGGAGCTTCCTACGGGGCTCAGGTCAGGCTAAGATAGGCTAGTATAACTAAGTGATGAAGAGCTTAGGCCTTAAAGTCAGAAAAACATGGCTGTGCCAGTTACTAACATTGTGACTTTGGCAAATTAACCTCTGAATCAGTTTCCTCATCCATCAAAGGGGGGTGATAATAGTTATTTGTGGGACTGAAAGGAGCGAATATATGTTAAGAGCTTATTAGAAGGATCAGGATTAGGGAAAGGCAAGTGAGGTGACTGGGATGCAAAATTTAAGGACTTGGGACATGCAGGACACAGAGACCTCTTTAAAATTTGTGTCCTAGGCCCCACATTCTTTTCCCTCTAGTCCTGGCCTTGCTTACTAGCACATTGCCTGGCACCGAAGGAGCTACTGTTGGTGTTATTATCACAGCATTACTGCTGCGAGGATGCTAAGCCTTGGAAGGCAGCCCTACCCCCAAGGCCCAGAAAAGGCAGTAGCACTCCAGGTCCCATCTGGCCTGGTCTGGCAAGGGTGTGAAGCGCAACTGGAACCCAGAGAGGTGAAGGGTCACTTCCCAATGAGTCAGGAATAGGAAGTCACAGGCAGATAGGATCTAGGGGGATATTGGGTCACAAACTTTGTGTGGCTTCTTAGGTTCCCCGTGCCCAACTGATAGACAAGGATGGGGCTCCGGCCTGTTTCGCAAAGGGTCAGTGTGATATGTTGGTGAGAGTTGGAAGTGGACTGTGGCCACATTATGGCCCTCTCAGGATGACCCTAAAGGGCATCAGTGAGGGGAAGTCCCACCCAGTGTGAAAAGCTTTGAGCGGTACTCTTGGTCCAAAAGAAGAGATGGACTGAGGTGTGGATATTCCCTGACTCCTGGGAAGTAGTGAATGTCTTGGCTGGTTGGTCAGGAGCCTGGAATGAACAAGACCCGTGTCAGTGGCAGAGAGGAGGAGGGAAAGGTAGATGGACAGACTTCTGGGAGTGGGCACCAAGTGTGCTAACTTCCGGTCTCAGGTAAACACCCCGCAGGGCGTCCACTGCCAGGAGGCTCTGAACCAGGCAAATAGAGTGATTCATCAGGTGGTGAATCTCTTCCTGTCCACCCCAAATGCCTGCACCATAGCCCTTGAACAGAGCGGTCATGGTGCCAGGGATGGGGACGATGCATGGGCCTGACAGCCTGGGCTCCCCTCACCAAGGCTGAGCTGGTCTACCACTCTACGAGCTCAACCCACCTACTGCGAGACCTACCCTGAGTGCGTGATGACTCTTCCTCAAAAACCAGCCAAGCCCCTGGTGGCAGGTGGATTGCATTGAACCCCTTCCTTTCACCCTGGAGGGAACAGTGACTCATCCTTCCTGGAACCAGTGAAGGCTCAGGATTCGGGCTTGTCTTCCCTGTGCACAGAGCCTCTGCAAAAGAAGGTACAAAAAAGGGGTCATCTAAGACTTTTACACTTTCAGCTCTTACATTTAGGTCTTTGATTGTTTTGAGTTAATTTTTATATATGGTATGAGGTAATTGAGTGACAGTGATCAGCAGATTCATCTCTCTCACTCCCTTGTTCCTCATCACCCACAAGCAGTCAGCCTGGCAGAACAGTGGAGCGGCCTGCTGAATGCTCAGAAGATGCCGGCAGGGGTACACCTGTGGGTTTGGGCCCTGACCTCTTTGACAGGGTATTTGTTTTCACAAACAAATACCCACACACAGCACTGTGTTCCCTATACCTAGAAATTACAGGTCCCAGAATCAATGTGGCAGTGGAAGTGGCCCATCTCACCCTCAGATTTGCACAACTTTTGCTTCCTGTCCCCCAAACTTTAGGCTGTGCCAGTTAGAGGTCCTAGCTCCCAGGGAGGGAGAACTTATACCAGGGAACTCAGTAATGTTTCCACTAAACTGAAAACTGTGACTGCCACCTGGCCACCTTAAGCTCCTCATACCAGAGAACCAATAGCCAAAAAGATCATCACTGTACTGTTCAAGGTCATTGGGACTTCCCTGGCAGTCCAGTGGTTAAGACTCCACTCTTCCAACGCAGGGAGCGCGGGTTCGATCCCTGATCGGGGAACTAAGATCCCACATGCTGTGTGGCGTGGCCAAAAAATTAAAAAGTATTAAAAAACAAAAAAAACAACAAGGTCATTGATCCTGGTTGCCAGGAGGAACCAGGGCTGTAGCATGTAGGTACAATGAAGGCAGGGCAGGGTAGATCTGGACCCAGTCTGGAGATTCATGGGGCATCTCCTAGAACCTCCTACCCAGTGCTAATTGACAATGGACAACCTCAACAATGCCAATCCCAAAAGGGCAGACAATCAAAGAATCAGACCTTTCCAGGATGAAAGTCTCTATGGTCTCATCAGGTTAGTAGCCCAGATCTGCAAAGGGCTACTTGAGGGGAGGCGGGGAAGGAGATAACATCATCAGTTATGGACTCAGGACCAGCTACAGCGGTGGGTCCTGGGCTTGCTTCATTAACCCTCTTGCCTATATCTTCCTTGACATCCCATCAGGCACTATCTTAAAGGGGATTTGTTGACAGTGGACCGTGCCTCCCTTTGAGGAAAAAGTGATAACTTTGTTCTCACGGAAGAAAACGGAGGCCCCGTGGTGTGGTATGGAAGTCAGGTATAACGGGAGGGCTCTAGGGGATCTCAGTGGCTCGAGCGGTGGGCCGTAGGGAGACACAAACCTTCCTTCTCAAATGCCTTATCTACCTCCTCTCCTTCTGACGCTGCCCCTCCACTTTCAGGCCTAGACGAAAGACCGCACTGTGCAGTGTGGGATCTGGTTTCCGAGTGCCGCCAGGGGCTGGATGACAGAACCCATAAGTTTGGGGTGTACTTGACGCCCCGGGCTAGGTTGTGGGTGGGAGCTGTGGGCCCCTCCAAGGTGTGACCCTCCTCACAGCCTTCGGCAGAAGCCGCCTATCACACGCTGCGAGTACACCGGCTGAGCCCTGCAGCGCCTCTCTGTGGCCAGTTGGAAGCACAGCCAGGACAGCAGGGCATCATTGCCCCAACTGGCCTTGCACCTTCTCCGCCCTCATTTCCCTTTGCCTCACCCTCGGCCCCCTGGTTTTCACCTGAATCCTAGCCACAAGCTCTGCTTCTAGAGGACCTAAGACAAGGGGTGTCTGACAGCCGTCTCCCCCGTGTGTCCCACTTCGTGGCCACTGCCGGAGCCCGTCTGACCAACCCAGCCCTGCTGCCGAAGCCAAAGAAATGGGGACCTCAGCGGGGGTGGGGGGCAGGAACCAGCCAAGGACTTTCCAGATGGGGGACAGAGAGGGTGGGCATCTGAGAGATGAAGGAGGAAGCGCAGAGCAGAGGGTAGAAAGTTAAGTCCTAGTGAAAGTTGTCTCCTGTAAATGGGTCTATGCAGGGAGCTTTGGGGAGGGAGTGGTTGGAGCCTGGAGGTGAGAAGGGAGGACAGTATTTCCTCCCCACATCAGGTGGACATGCCCATCCTCGCAGGGCCAAAGGCAAGTACCTCTGAGCCCCCTCAGACCTCCATATTACTGGGTTGGGGAGTGTCTGATTCGCAGATGATGTGGACGGTGAAAACCGAAGGCGTGAGTGAGTGGTGCTGGGGGCAGGAGGAGGCGGCATCAGGCAGGTCTGGAGCAGCAAACAGCTCCCTTTTCTAATGCAAGGAGGCCAAGAGGGGCTGGACAGGGGCTGAGCGACCCCCCTCCTGGCCGAGGTCTCCCTGCCTCCTCTGGCTACTCCAAATCCCCCAGTTCATAAACACTGCAGGCTTCTGGCACGACCCCATCTCTAGAGCACAGCTTCACACTACAGTGGAGTTGTGTGCCCCAAGAGCGACGGTCCCAGTGGCAGTCTGGTGATTTTCAGGGAGGCCGGGCAGGAGGAAGTTCAAGCAGACACTGAGACCAAATGTCCCTAACGTCACCCCTGCCCCCATCCTGGCTTTCTTTAGATGTATGGGAAGTACTCCAGGCTGGGGGCAGAAGTCCTGGCTTAAAACTGTTCTGCTTGGAATATAGCCAATGTTTTATAATAACTATAAATGGAGTATAACCTTTAAAAATTACGAATCGGGCTTCCCTGGGGGCACAGTGGCTGAGAGTCCGCCTGCCGATGCAGGGGACACGGGTTCGTACCGGTTCGGGAAGATCCCACATGCCGCGAAGCAGCTGGGTCCGTGAGCCACGGCCGCTGAGCCTGTACGTCCGGAGCCTGTGCTCCGCAAGGCAAGAGGCCACAGCAGTGAGAGGCCCACATACCGAAAAAAAGAAAAAAAACAAACAAACTATGAATCACTACGTTGTACACCTGTAACTTATATAATATTCTTCATAAACTATGCTTCTATTTAAAAAAAAAAAAAAGGACTGTGTTCTGCTAGTTCCTAAGTTCTTCTCAGTCATTCTTCTACCTCCAGGGCAGACCTCACTTTTCTGCATTTTTAAGGCAGAAAGAGGGGCAGGTAGACCAGGGACCTGAGCCCCAGGCAGGAGACCCTGCCTGCTTGGGCCACATAAGTGGGACTGGAGGGGGCCATCTATGATAGAGTGTGTGAGAAGGGGTCCATAATTGTCATTAGAATTCTCATAAAAGTTTTGCCCCGCCATGCAGCTTGAAGGATCTTAGTTCCCCGACCAGGGATTGAACCCGGGCCACGACAGTGAATATGCTTTCCTGGTTAGGAAAGCCAGTGGTTAGTGGCTTTCCTAATCCCTAGGCCATCAGGGAACTCCCTAAAAGTTTAAGATCTGCATGTGCTGTCCAGTATGGTGGCCACTAGCTACATGTGGCTACTTAAGTTTAAATTAATTACAATAAAATAAAACAAAATAAACTCATTCAGCTCCTCCAGCTCACCAGCCACACAATGTCTCAAAGGCCACATGTGGCTAGTGGCCACCATGCTGGAAAGCACAGATATAGAACATGTCCATCATTGCAGAAAATTCTACTGGACAGCACTGCCCACTAACTTTAAAAAAAATTTTCCCAACTTTATTTAGGTACAATTGACAAGTAAAACTGAATGAATTTCAAGCATATGTGCAATGCAATGTACATATATATATTGTGAAATGATCATCACAATGAAGTTAGTTAACACATTCACCACCTCACATAGTTACCATTTTTTTGTGTGGTGAGAGCATTCAAGGTCTACTCCCTTAGCAAATTTCATATATATTTTTAAAAATTTATTTAGGCTGTGCCAGGTCTTAGTTGCAGCACACAGGATCTTCACTGCGGCATGCAGACTCTTAGTGGTGGCATGCAGACTTTTAGTTGCAGCATGCATGCATACAGGGTCTAGTTCCCCGACCAGGAATTGAACCTGGGTGCCCTGCATTGGGAGCGCAGAGTCTTACCCACTGGGCCACCAGGGAAGTCCCTCCCTTAGCAAATTTCAAGTATGCAGTACAGTATCGTTAACTGTAGTCACCATGCTGAACATTAGGTCCCTGCCCACTAACTTTACACACTGGGAAACTGAGACCTGCGGAGGGGGTGACCTGCCCAAGGTCCCAAAGGGAGTCTAGTGGTAGCTGCAGGACTAGATGCTCTTCATAAAACGTCTTGCAGTGACATTGCATTAAAATATCTTCTTATAGATACAGCTCACATCAACAGCCTGGGGTGGAAGGGACAGGGCTCTAGTTTCAGGGGTGGGGATGGGGGGAAGGGAGGTGTTCTGTGTTTGCTCCTCCCCTCCCCACTCCCAGGGCTGCCCCAGCCCTCCAAGATAAAGGAGGCTTAGAGGCCTGGCACTCCCTCCCCTCCCCCACGGTGACCTCATCCTCACAAAAATGTGCAAAGGGCACTGGGGAGGGGCTGAGTGGAGGGTAGTGTATGGGTGGGGGAGATGGCACAGTCTTCAAGCCAGAGAAACTGGGGGTGGGGAGAGCTGTGAAGACCCTAACCGGTCTTCTGTGCGGGCATCTTCTTAAAAATGCAAGGATGGGGGCTTCCCTGGTGACGCAGTGGTTGAGAGTCCGCCTGCCAATGCCGGGGACACGGGTTCGAGCACTGCTGGGAAGATCCCACATACCGCGGAGCAACTAGGCCCGTGAGCCACAACTACTGAGCCTGTGCGTCTGGAGCCCGTGCTCCGCAACGAGAGAGGCCGCGACAGTGAGAGGACAGCGCACCGCGATGAAGAGTGGCCCCCGCTCGCCGCAACTAGAGAAAACCCTCGCATAGAAACGAAGACCCAACACAGCCAAAAATAAATAAATAAATAATAAAATTTAAAAAGAAAAATGCAAGGATGAACCTATCACCTGTTTGAACTCTTCTTGGAATGGAGACCAAATCCCAACCAAGAACAACAAGGGTCTTCATGGCCTGGTCCCTGAGGTCCCTTAATCTTGGGTGGCCTCAAACTCCCAGCCTCTTTGATCTGTCTCTACTCCTAACCAGGCTTGTGTAGCCCTCGGGACCTTTGCCTGGAAGACCCTCCTTCCCACCCCCAATTAACTCCTAACCGTCTTTCTGATCTCAGCTTAAGCACGGCTTCTAGGAAACGCTTTCCCAGACCCCCAGGCCAGGTTGGCTTCCTCTGTTTCATGTTCTTACAGCGCTTCCCTTCAGAACACTCATTGTGATGTGTAATTATACATTTATTTGGGGTACTTTGTTAAATGTCTCACTCCCCTAGTAGGCCATACTCTCCACAGTCTGTTTCTGCTCATTGTTGTACCTTGCTGGGAAGGGGGGAATTTCCCCCTCTACCCCTCTTAAGCTCTTGTGGCTAGACTAATAATAAAACTGACACAGAGAGATTAACAGATTAACACAGAAAAAGAAACAAATTTTAATTCATGTGCATGGAGGTCTCATGGAAGTGGGACCTAAGAAGTGGCCAAAGCAGGCAGCTTTTAGAGTTTTTAAACAAAGAAACAGTAAATGTGTGAGAAATTGACAGGACAAAGAAACATGGGTTTTGGGTGCCCAATTAGTGAAAAATTTAAACAGAGTTTGGGCTTGGGGCAGTACATTAAAGAAGGAACAAGGTTTGTTTATATAGGCTTCTTGGCCTGACTTCCTATCTTTGGTGATAAGGGCCTCCTTCTACCTCCAGATGCAGGGAGTGCATCTGTCACGTGAGAGATTGATTTCCTGCTTTCAGGGAGACAGAAAGGAAAGTCAGGGTGTCCCTCTTGCTTTGGCTGTTTCTAAAGTCACTTTAATTCAAAACAATCAATATGTCATTGAGGCACATTTTGGGGTGGCCAACCACGGACCCCAACACTCTCTAAACCCTTGAGCAGCGGTTGGTCCATAAGAGACACTCAGTAAAAATATGAGAGATGTCTAAACATGGGGAGAAATATGAGAAATGAATGATCGAATGGGAGTATATTCCTTCCTGCAAGAAACGTGCCCCTCAGAGCCCACCCCCACCCCAGCTGGCCCAAATATGGGTGACGGTTGTGCCCTCTACCACACTGAAGGGGAGTGAGACCTGGAGGCCACTGGAGACAATGGCGGTGATCAGGAGTCACAGGGGTGACAGGAAATTAGATGAGGAATAACAAAATTGGTGGAACGGACAAGATGACGACCAGGGACCTTGGGGGATGGTAGAAATAGGACAAGTGCAACGTGGTCTAATTTAACAATAGGATGCCATGGGATGATTGATTAAAACAAGATCAGGGGCTTCCCTGGTGGAGCAGTGGTTGAGAGTCCGCCTGCTGATGCAGGGGACACGGGTTTGTGCCCCGGTCCGGGAAGATCCCCCATGCCCGCGGAGCAGCTGGGCCCGTAAGCCATGGCCACTGAGCCCGCGCGTCCAGAGCCTGTGCTCCGCAACGGAAGAGGCCACAACAGTGAGAGGCCCGCGTACTGCAAAAAAAAAAAAGATCAGGGGATGCACCAGGGAGATGGGGTAACAGGCAAGCTGGTTGTAGTCTAAAGTCACCATGGAAGTGACTGGTGAAAATAGTAACAAAGAACGGGAAATGTTTATGAGCACTTGCTGTGTTTCAGGCCCTTTGCTCATATTTTCCATATATCTCCACGGATTAATCTTTACAACAACCCTGTGAGGTAGGCACTATTATTATCTCCACTTTGCAGAAAAGGAAACTGAGGCACCAAGATTTAAGTAACTTGCTCAGGTCCCAGCGCTGGTAGAGGTGGGGGTCAGGGTTTGACTTCAGAGATTTGCTCTTAATTACTACATCATACCATCCCCTTCCAGTGAGCAAAATGGTATTCTAAGTGACAGGGGCTGTAGCAGTCAGTCTATGGTGCCGGTGGGGAAGGGGAGGACAGGGCCATGCAAAGGGGTACTAGAAAATTCCCTTCCACACCCACCCCTTGTTTGGTTCTGTCCCTCCCTCTGCTCACTAGTGCCCCTTTGTCCCATGTGCTAGGGTTAAGATGTACTAATGTCACATTTCATTCTTACTCCTCTCTCCCTGCAAAATGCCAGAGAGGCTGAATCAAATCGCCCAACAAAGACCATGGGAGACAGAAAGGCAGGGCTGGCTATGGGAAGGTCTTTGAGGGGATGGAGTATCAAGGAGTGAGAAGACCCAGACAACTGGGGTTTGTGAAGCACACAGAAGTGTTGCTGCAGGTTATAAGGTCTTTTGAGAGATGAAACATTGGAGAACCTGTCCATTGTTTTTGGTTTCTGGACTGTACCTTATTGTTAAACTGTGGCTCCATGCGTACTCTGGGTCATGTGAGCCCTGCAGATTATGTTTGGATTAGACCAGAGCAGGCAGATCAGACGATGATGGTCAGTAATGCAGGGTCTCCTGCCAGGGTGAACTGGTAGGGGTCCACGGTTAAGGTTTGAAGAGGGACCCTTCTAAGGGGTACCTTTTGCACACGCGATACCACTGAAGGAGCCACAGACGATAACCCCAAAAGGAAAAGGCAGCTCAGCTCAGATTACCAGCCGTGGCTGTCCATGGAGTAAAGTGAATTCCCTGGCTCAGCCTGGCATTGCTGACCTTGCTGTAGGTGGACTCCTTGGGCAGAGAGAAGGAAGGAGGTCTGGTTAAGGAACAGAGATCCAAGACAGCCCCCCAGGGGAAGAGCCCCTTCAAGGGACATGAGCCACCGACCCAGTCTCCCTCTCATTCCTTTGAGCTGGGTTACCCTGCACACTACCATTCCCCCTGCTCTCTTCTCCTAGGATGCCTTCAGCTCTTTCAGGATAGGCTGTGACCGCTCTCTACCCCCAATTTCTGAGACCAACAGCCCTCCCCTGGTCCAAATCATCTTGGGAGGCATATACCCCAACAAGGGAAGAGCTGATTTGTACTCCACCCCATTCTTAAGTATTCAGAGAAAAGATCAACCCCAGAACTCCATGCTCCCCTTCCTTGAGGCCACTGACCTCCCTTCAACCCATCCATTAGGGGCCAGGGCTGACATCTGCTGTAGGCTTACTCCAGAGCCCCTGTGCCCTCAACCCAGACCTGGTCAGTTGCTCAGTGCTCTCTTGGGGGCCTGGAGGAGGGCACAGGACAGCCTCGAACTCTGGATTCCTGGACTGCAGCTCCACGGAGTGGAGTTCAGGGAAAGATCCCTTGGACCCAAGTCCAGGATCACAGGGGCTTCAGCCCTTGTCTTCTGGAGTCTGGGATGCCTCCATTCCCTGCCTTCGTTCTCACTCATCTCTGTCTTGGCCTGTTTCTGCCCCTAAGAAGGCTGAGAATGGAAGAGGGGGTGGGGAAGGAAAGACCTGCATCTCCCCCCAGAGCCCGAGGCTCAGGGACATTCCCTCTTCCAGCTCCCAGTGACCCTAGAATTACAGAGTTCTCCTTGCCCCACTGTGCCCAGGCTACAGGAATCCCCTGAGTCTGCCCTGTTCCCTCAGTGACAGATTATGGGGACACAGAGAGAGACACAGACAGAGGCACATAGAGACAGAGACAGAGATTAGAGAAACTGGGAAGAAGAGCCAGGGAGAAAGAGGGAAGGAAGACACCAGCCAAGGACCAGATGCTCCACCAGCCCCAAAGGGTTGAGTCACAGAGGGAAGTAAGGTCGGAGGGAAGGAGCTGGGTCTCCTTCTCTGTGGCTCTGCCCTGACCCTCTGACTCAGGTGTCCTTATCTTGGAGTCACTGAACTTGGATGGGAAAAAAATTACATTATTTTCACTAATCTCTAGCTGAAATGTAGCATGTCCTTCAATTACGACAGCAGCAACAAACCAGTCATATTAGCCACAACTATGGCTTCGTCACCAAGAGAAATCATATATATATATTTGTATCATATTATTACAGTATTGCAGATAGTTTGAAATATCATGCATGCTCATCACTGCTTCAAAATTATGTGAGGGATCAACCTACTGCTAGATCTTATTTAAAGCATTAATAAAGAAGTACATGTATTACTGTATCACTTAAAATAGTTTTATAACAGTATTGCAATATAATTGGTTTCCTTTGTAATCCTACATATTTCATTTTATGCATTTTTAAAACATTATTCTGAGATCGGGACCATATACTTTAGCTGATTGCCAAAGATGAACCTGACACAAAAAAGGATTCAGAATTCCTGCATCTGGGCCCTGACCAGGACCCCCCGGTGCCCATCCCTGCAAGCTCCCCATGCCCTCTACTAATTTACCTAACTCTCCTCTCTTGCTGGGTTACTCTGAGTCCTCCAAGAAGAAGCCAGGATGAAACGTGCAAGGATCTGATTAAAGCAAAGCAAGGGAGCCAGGAGCTGGAGAGCTATGAAAGAGAGAGGGAAGGAAGGAAGGGTGAGAGGAAATATCCTAGACCACTTATGCAGAAGAAGGAAAGTTCAGCAAGCCCATGGGGGAATTCTCAAGTCAATGTCAGCTGTGAGAGGAGCCCCCTGTCTCCCAGGGCTAGGCCTGCCTTAGGATCTCTGCTGAGCTTGGTCATTGGCTGGGAGCGGCCCAGGGGGAAGCTGGCCTTAGAGTAGCAGCTGATGGATTTCAGAGAGAAGCAGCTGAGGCCCTTGGTCAATTTTCACTCCTTATAGTTGCAGGACTATGAGGAGCATTCTCCTGCCCTGCACCCCCCAGTTAACCATCCAGAACAAAGACATCCAGGAGACTGTCTCCTTATCTGTAAAATGGAGGTGATAAAATTCCCTATCTTATGGGTTGCCATGAGAATGAATCAAACTTTGCAAAGCAGTGTTTGCACAGGGCCTGGGACATAGTCAGCTTTCAACATAGTCAGCTTTCAATAACTGGTAGCCATTATTATGGCCATTTGAAGTATTAATTATTATCATTCTCTTTCTCAGCTAGAAGGGCTCCAGGAGGCTGAAAATGGCAGTCCCCATGGGGGACTGGGGCAGCTGGGAGAGGCGGGGACCACTTCCCCACATTCCCTTCACCTTCCCCTCAGGCAGGGGTCTTCCCCTAGCTACTGATAGTTCCTGTGTCTGCTGACTCACAGCCAACTTCCTCTCATACAAACCGGAAAGTACAGCCCGGCCAGCGGGCGCCCCTACCCCGCCCCCCAACGCCACACACAGCTAAAGGCCAGCCCCACTGGGAGGCGCCTCAG
>NW_006795869.1:189013-189854 GCF_000442215.2 Lipotes vexillifer | reverse complement strand
GCCTGGGGTCTCGGGGGGGGGGGGGCAGGCTCTAAGGTTAGGGCTCCAGGCAAGATCCCGAGAGGGGAGAGGAGCCGTTTCTCCTCAGGGACCCCTCTCCCTCCCCCCATCACCACACACACACACACACACACACACACACACACACACACACAAACTGCAGTGGGAGGGTGGGGAGAAGGGGCTTCGCCCCAGGATGCAAAGGCTGCTCGCCAGGTCACCGTGCTTACAGGGCACCAGCCTTATCTTCAAAAAGGCAGCCCGGAAACCTGACCTTCATCTCTGGGAAGAAACCTAGACCAGGCCCTTGGAGAGGGAGAAGCAGTCGCGGACTCCTCCTCTGGGCCTCTGCCTCTTTCCCAGGTCATACGGCTGGGCTCCTGAAGGTTCGCCAGCTTGGAAGGCTGTGGATATCCGTGACTTGTGGATATCAGCTTCTGTTCCCTCATTAACTGGGTACCAGAGTCCAGCCACCCTGCAGGGCGTGGGAGAGATGCCCTGGGGACTTAAGGCCCTATTCTCTTCCCTCCCCTTTCGGCCGACGGGGAGGGAACAGCGGAGGGCCTGCAAAGCTGTCCCTCGCAGCACTTTCCTTCTCTCTCTGGTTCTACCCCTGTCCCCATCTTCGTCTGGTCTCTGCCTTTTTGTCCTGCTCTCTAAGGCTGTCTCGGCCTCCAACCCTGTTCCGGTCCCCCCCTTTCTTGGCCCCTAAAGGGGCTGAGCTAGCCAGGCTGCGAGATAAGCGCAGCGGTTGGGTAAGGAGCCCAAACCTTTTGGAGGCCGCCGCTTGCACAAGGAGTGGCCGGGGCCCCGCCGAGGGAACCGACGAGCGGGGCGGGGC
>NW_006795869.1:176549-188539 GCF_000442215.2 Lipotes vexillifer | reverse complement strand
CTGGGCCCCGTCGGGGGAGGGCTGAGGGGAGGCGGGGCCGGCGCGGCAGGACCCGGACCCTCCGGCAGCGAGTCGGGCACCTGGGAGCCGACTGCAGCCGCTTAGTGAGGTGAGGACCCCCGCGCCCCCGGGCCCCTGCCTCCCAGACTCCTCCCCATCACCTCCTCGAGAGCGTTCGTGGGATCCCCGGCCCGGCCCGCGCCGGGGGCCCACCCCTCTCCCCCTCCCCGCAGCCACCGCCCCTCCCTCGGGTTGCCGGCCTCTGCCCCCTCCCTCCTTGCCTCCTCCCTCGTCGTAGCCGGAGCTGCTCCGCGCGGCCTGGCCCGCCCCCGCACTCCTGCCCCGCGCACCTCCTAGTTCCCAGTCCCATGCCCTCGAGTCGGGCCTGAGTCACTGGGAAACTGGACTCTGAGTCAGGGTGGGAGGCGCAGCACCCCGGCCCTAGCTTGGGGAGGGGCTCGGCCACAGAGAGGCAGAGAGGCCAGAGCTGATGCTGGGGCGAGAGGGAGTCCTGGCCAGAACCCCGCAGGAGAGAAACTGGGAGAGAGCCGTCAGGGCAGAGGCAGAGACAGAAACCTAGAGCCAATTTCATGTGGCCAGAGACACAGATGAAACGGAAGATCTAGTTAAAATTGAAGACGGAGGCAGGGAGAGGCTTAATGACAGAGAGCAAAACAAGGAGAGGGACCGAGATGGATTTAGAGGTAGAGATGGCGATGGAGATGGAGTGGGGTAGGGACAGGGACAGGGTAGAGATAAAACTCAGGGAGACAGAATCCAAGGTAGGTCTAGGCAGTAGAGCAGGGTCAGGGTCAGGCTGGTGGAATGGGACAGAGCCTCAGAGACCTGAGTCCAAAGGCATGAGCAGGGCGAAGGAAGACTTGGAGAAAGCAGAGGTAGGGGGATGTCGTTTCACATTGTGAGTTCCTGCAGAGTGGGTGCTCCTGTTTGCACACACATATGTGAGAAGATGCTGCAGAGTGAAGACCCTGGTGTACCCCTGGTCCCTCATCTCTCTGACTCAGTTCTCTGCCCCATCCTCACTCCCCAAGTGGCCTCTGCTCAGATGTTGGTACTGCTTAGAGCTCTCTGGGCAGCCTGACCAAGGGAGGCAGGATGTGGGGGCAGCCAGTGCCAGAGGGACAGGAAGGAAGTCTTGAGCAGAGACAATAGGTGGAAGGGGAGGGGGAACTGGGAACGTCCAGGATTAGGATGGCCCGAGCCTGTACCTCAGCTCTGGAAACCAGTGGGAGTGGGATCTGCATCTCCCCTCTCCTCTTGTGCCACAGCTGCCCTATCCCCACTCTGTGCCACAGCAGGATTAGGGCACATCATGGGCCCTTCCTCCCCACCATCCCCCCTTCACCCTGCAGGGGCAGGGTTCTGGCCTCTTGTCCCAGACTTACTTAGTTGAACGTGCAGTAATGCAGAGGCAGAGCTTTGACCCAGACACAGGGTGGGCAGGAGCTAAGGGACCAACACTGCCATCGATAAGCCAACTTGTTGTGAGCCCTGGGCAAGCCTCTTCCCCTCCCTGGGCCTCAGTTTCCTCATCTGCAAATGAAGGGGTTCACCTGCAATGAGAAAGCATGTTCTGGGATGGCTCTGCCCCAGGATTACAGGCCTCTGGTCATTCTTCTTTGGAGGAAGACTGGAGTCTGGTACCCCTGTCCAGGCCTCAGACTTTGGCACAGGGAGGGGGAATCTCAGCCTGAGCCCTCCCTTCACCCTGCCCCTCCCCCCAGCAATGGCCTGAGCCCCCATGGCTGCCCCTCAGGACCTGGACATCGCTGTGTGGCTGGCCACGGTGCACCTGGAGCAGTATGCAGACGTGTTCCGGCGGCATGGCCTGGCTACAGCGGGTGCAGCCCAGGGCCTGGGCCACGAGGAGCTGAGGCAATTGGGCATCAACGCCACAGGGCATCGGAAACGCATTCTGCGCCTGTTGCAGGCGGGCACGGCAGAGGGCTCCCCGGATCCCCAACTGGAAAGTGCCATGGAGCCATCGCCCAGCCCAGCCCCCCAAGCGCAGCCCCCCAAGCCTGTGCCTAAGCCCAGGACAGTATTTGGTGGGCTCAGTGGCCCCACCACCGCCCAGAGGCCTGGGTTGAGTCCAGCTCTCTGGAGACCAGAAGCATCCAAGAGCCCAGAGCCCAGCCCGAGGTCCCCTCCTGTCCCTCAGAGGTCCTCCTCTGAGCAGCCTTCAGCCTTGAATACTATGGAGATGATGCCCAATGCCATCTACTTCGGCTTGGACTTAAGAGGCGGGGCACAGACAGCTCAGGACATGTGAGTGGAGTTGGCTCCCTGGGGATCCCATGCTGGGGGCAGGGAGGAACAGGGCATGAGGGCTTGTCCTTCCTTCTCTTTCCTTTAATGACACTAGACCTTTCCCCTAAGGGCCCCAGACAGCTCCCAGACAACTGCCCCAACTCCTGCCCTCAGGCCCACAACGGGCACAGGTAGGTGGGTTATCATGGGTTGGGGGAAGAGGGGCAGTGCCCTTCAGGACCTCAGACACTCTCACCTGACCTCTTCCCTGTCTCCCCTTTTTTTCCTCCTGCCAGTGCACATCATGGACCCTGGTTGCCTGTACTATGGTGTCCAGCCTGTGGGGGTCCCAGGGGTCCCCGACAGAAGAGAAGGCAGAGTTATCTGTCAGGAAAGGGCTGAACACAGGTGAGTGGTCCATAGCATGATGATGGCAGGAAGAGGGGCAGCTTGAGGAGCGGTTGAGCTGGTGGTGGCCATGTTTCCCGTTTTTTGTCAAATGTGCATTGAGTGTCTACTGTGTGCCAGCCGGGTTCTTGAGGTACAGGATGAATATGACAGACCCAGTCCCCTCTTAGGGAGCTTGTGACTCAGTGGGGACAGACAGGAAATAAAACAGGTAGACAAAGAAATGGATGTATAATTTAAAATAGGGAGAAGTGCCTTTCATTCCTTCATTTAACTATCTTTATTGAGCACCTACTGAATGCCGGATATCGTTGTAGATACTTGGGATAGATCAGAAATCCCTGCCCTTGTGGGGAGATAGTTAATTAACAACAGATATAATAAATGAGCTACACCATATGTTAAAAGGTGATAAGTGCCATGGAAAAAATCGAACCGGGTAGGAGGGCTGGGATGGAGTGAGGGGGGAGTGGACTGCAGTTTTTCATTAAGAGTTGCCATTATTAAGAGGATGACATTCAAGCCAAAAGTTGAAGGAGGGGACGGAGTTAGCCCTCTTCTAGGAGAAGAGTGTTGCAGGCGGGAAGAGTGGCCAGAATAGAGGCTTTAAGGAGGCCAGTTGCCCACGGGGATCTAGGAGTGATGACAGAGTCGGCTGGGCTGGGGCAGAGTAGGGCAGGGTGGGAAGAGTTGGGGGAGACGCTGCCGTCAGAGCTGTAAAAGGAGCCAGATGGGTAGGACCTTGTAGGGACTTGCTTTTACTCTAAGTGAAATGGGAAGGCGGAAGGTTTGTTTTTTTTTGCGGTACGCGGGCCTCTTGCTGTTGTGGCCTCACCCGTGGCGGAGCACAGGCTCCAGACGCGCAGGCTCAGCGGCCATGGCTCACGGGCCCAGCCGCTCCGCGGCATGTGGGATCTTCCTGGACCTGGGCACGAACCCGTGTCCCATGCATCGGCAGGTGGACTCTCAACCACTGCGCCACCAGGGAAGCCCCGGAAGGGTTTTGACTTACATTTTAAGC
Source organism: Lipotes vexillifer (assembly GCF_000442215.2). NCBI lineage: Eukaryota > Metazoa > Chordata > Mammalia > Artiodactyla > Lipotidae > Lipotes > Lipotes vexillifer. Next base: position 184,839 of record NW_006795869.1, on the reverse strand, counting down.
ATCCCTCTGGTTGCTGTGTTGGGCATGGTCTGTAGGGGGCAAAAGCAGAAGCAGAAAGACTAGTTAGGAGGTTCTTGCAGTGATCTAGGTGAGACATCTCAGGCTAGCGTGATGGGAGTGGAGATGGTGAGAAGTGGTTGGTTTGGGTTGTGTTTTGAAGGTGAACCGTCCTGGTAAATTGAGGTGTGAGAGAAAAGAGCAGTCAAGAATGACTTCAGGGGTTTCGGTCTGAGCCTGCACTGTCCGTTGTGGTGGCCAGTATCCAAGCGTGGTTGCTGAATGCATGAAACGTGGCTAGTCTGGTGTGAGCTGTGCTGTAACTATGAAACAACCACATTTCAAAGATTTAGTTCCACAGCACTGTTCTGAGCAGCTGGAAGTCCCTCGAGTTGCCATGGTCGTAGATGGGGAAGCCTGGGCATAAAGCAGAGGTAGGTGGGGGGCAGATTAGGAGTTCAGTTTTAGATATGTTGAATTTGAGGTGTGTACTATACAACCAAGAAGAGGTGGCAGATAGGCCACTGGATACACAAGTCTGGAGTTTGGGGAAGAGGTCCGAGCTGCAGATCCAGATTTGTGAGCTGTCAGCATTTAGATGGGTATATGTAGCTGTGAGTGAGTGTTGATAGAGCAGAGAACCAAGCACACTTCCGTATCAAGAGGTTTGGGAGAAGAACAATCAGCAAAACAGGCTGAAAAGAAATGGTTAGTGAAGCAGAGGGAAAATCAGGAGGAGTTGATGCCACAGGAGCTAAGTGAAGAAAATGTACAAGGAGGAGGGAGAGGTCAGCTATGTCAGATGCTGCTGAGAGGTTGGGTAAGTTGAGGGCTGAGAATTGACCTCTGGAACTGGCAACGTGGAGGTCACTCGGGACCTTGACAAGTGCTGAGGGTGAAAGCTTGATCAGAGTGGGCTCGAGAGAGAACGGAAGGGGAGGAGTTGCAAATGTGAAGACAATATTTTTTGAGGAGTTTTTCTGCAAAGAAGAGCAGAGAGTTGGAGTGGTTACTGAGAGTAGAGGTGGAGTCAAGAAGGGGGTTTTGATAGCATAGAATGCTACGTATGTTCATAGGTGAATAGGGATGACCTGGTAGAGAGGGAAAACTAGCTGATGTAGGGGAGAGAAAAGGGAGAAAGTCTGGAGTGATGTCGTTGTGTAGGTGGGGGTACTAGGATCAAGTGCTCAGAGGACGGACCGGCTTTAGACAGGGCTATTGATTCCAGTACCAGGAGGAAGGCAGTGTGTGTGTGAAATGGGGCAGATGAGGTGCTGGGAGACTGCGGGGGTTCTCGTCTGATTGCTTCAGTTTCTCAGTGGAGTAGGAAACAAATGGGGTAGAGGTTCTCAACCTCAGCTGCATTACATCCTGGGGAATTTTTTTATTTTTTATTTTTTTACCGGTATACGGGCCTCTCACTGTTGTGGCCCTTCTCATTGCGGAGCACAGGCTCCGGACGCGCAGGTTCAGCGGCCATGGCTCACGGACCCAGCCGCTCCGCGGCACGTGGGACCTTCCCGGACCGGGGCACGAACCCGTGTCCCCTGCATCGGCAGGCGGACTCGCAACCACTGCGCCACCAGGGAAGCCCCCTGGGGCACTTTTAAAACAACAGGTGCCTGGGCCTCATTCCCAGAGACTCAAATTTAAGTGTCTGGTGTGGGGCTCATATACAGGTGTTTTTAAGTTTCCTGGGTGATTCTGTGCAGCTGAGGTAATGAACCACTGGAAAGCGATAGAGAATAAGAGAGGACTTTCTGAGAAGGAACACTTGAAGGATGAGAAGAAGTAGCCCACGGAAGCGTGCTCTAGGCAGAGGGAACACCATGTGCAAAGGCTCCGAACTGGGGAAGAGAATGTGGCTGGACTGTAGTAAGCAAGGTGAGGGCGGTACAGGGTGAGGTCAGGGGAGTTGCCACGGGTCTCACTGTACAAAGCCTTGCAGCCCCTGGTAAGGAATTTCGATTTATCCTAAGTGCAAATGGGAAGTCATTGTAGAGGTTCATGCTGGTGAGTGAAATGCTCTCATGTGCATTCTTAAAAGAGCACTGGTGTCAGTGGGAGAACGGATGTTTGGTGGGAGGGTGCGAGTGGGAGCAGGTGACCAGTTAGGCGATTCCCTTCACCTCGGTGAGAACTGATGGAAGCTTGGTGCCGGGAGAGAAAGGCAAGAACTTTCTGGAGCAAGAACCAGTTAGGCTTATTGATGAGGTATGGGCAACTGTGGCAGAAAGCCATCTACTCAGCCCTTCCCCAAATTTTCTGCCAAGTAATCGTAATGGCAGAGGCGAAGGACTGAAATTTTTCAAATGCAAAGTCCAAGTGTGCTCGGGGAAGAAGCTCCGTGCTAGTGTTTTGGGTTCTCAACCTCCCTGTTCCCCTGTTTGAAAAGCAGATCCAGTACCTGCCGGGCATTCCACTAGGCGCTGAGGGTGGGGCTGTCCAGGGAACTGGGTCTAATGTGTGTCCCTCTCTGTCTTGGCCCCCACAAGGCTCAGCAGGCAGGATCTGGAGGCACGAGAGGACGCTGGCTATGCCAGCCTTGAGCTGCCGGGGGATTCCACCCTCTCACTGCCCGCCCTGGACACGGAGACCAACGATGACCTCATTTCACCCTATGCCAGCTTCTCCTCCACGGCAGACCGCCCCACGCCCCTGCTCAGTGGCTGGCTAGACAAGCTCTCCCCTCAGGGGTGGGGCTGCTGGGAAGGGAAGGGGAGGGGGGCGCGGGAGGCTGCGTGGTGGTGGTGGTGGAGGTCAGGTCCCAAGTGCTCCCAGCTCCTAGGACGCCCCGGGATGCAGCTTCCACCACTTACTGATCTCGGCCCCTGCCTTCCCCCAGAAACTACGTCTTCCAGAGGCGCTTCGTGCAGTTCAATGGGAGGAGTCTGATGTACTTTGGCAGTGATAAGGTAGGTCCGGGAGATGCTACATGGGGCCTGGGGAAAGGGAGAGGGAGAGGGAGGGCTGAGGGAGGCTCAGGATTGGAAGGCCAGTCCCCCCTGGTGGGGAGGCAGGTACCGCATGACTGGTGTCAGCATCTCAAGGAGCTAGGTTAGCAGCTGTACCCCACTGCTTGCGGAATGAGTGCTGATCTCATTAAAAGCTGGCACTGGCCGCCCCGGGGTCAGCGCACGTGGCTGAGTTCCTGTCCCCATGGGCCAATGGTCTGCCCCTCCAGGACCCCTTCCCCAAGGGTGTGATCCCTCTGACAGCCATCGAGATGACCCGCAGCAGCAAGGACAACAAGTTCCAGGTCGTCACCGGCCAGAGGGTGTTCGTGTTCCGCACAGAGAGCGAGGGTGAGGGCCAGGGCCTCCCGGGCCAGGGCAGGGCTGGGGAGGCCAGGTGAGCACACAGCCGGCTGACCCTCTTCCCCGTCCCCCGCCAGCTCAGCGGGACACGTGGTGCTCCACGGTGCAATCCTGCTTGAAGGAGCAGCGCCTCCTGGGCCACCCCCGGTCCCCGCAGCCACCCCGACCCCTTCGCACGGGCATGCTGGAGCTGCGTGGGCACAAGGCCAAGGTGTTTGCTGCGTTGAGCCCCGGAGAGCTGGCCCTGTACAAGAGTGAGCAGGTGAGGAGGGCCGGGCTGGGGCCGAGGGGCCTGACCTATAGCCCATTCTGGCCTCACTGTGCCTGCCCCCGACCCTGCCAGGCCTTCTCTCTGGGCATCGGGATCTGCTTCATTGAACTGCAAGGCTGCAGTGTCCGGGAGACCAAGAGTCGCAGCTTCGACCTGCTCACACCGCATCGCTGCTTCAGGTGGGGCCCAGACTGGCAGGAGGCAAGGCTCGGGGAGAGAACATTGGTGGAGGTACAGGGGTGCAGAGGACCCGGGACCTCCTCAGTAGGATTCAGTGCGCGTGCACTGACGGGAGGCCAGTGAACAGGGTCAAGGATGTCAGGAGGGTCTGGGCTGGCCCACACATGGCCAGGGGGATGGAACAGGTCGGGGGGTGTGTCCATGCCCACGGACTGGCTGTCCACCCCTCAGCTTCACAGCCGAGTCTGGGGGCGCTCGGCAGAGCTGGGCGGCCGCTCTTCAGGAAGCAGTAACCGAGACCCTGTCTGACTACGAGGTGGCTGAGAAGATCTGGTCCAATCGGGCAAACCGGCACTGTGCGGACTGTGAGGCCTCCCGCCCGGACTGGGCCGCTGTCAACCTGGGGGTGGTCATCTGCAAGCAGTGCGCAGGTGAGGGCTGGAGCCTGTAGCTGAAATGGGGAGAAGGAGGGAGTTGGGGGCAGGAGGGCTCAGGGTACCCCTGCCACATGCCCTTCACACCCTAACAGGTCAGCACCGGGCCCTGGGTTCTGGGATCTCCAAGGTGCAGAGCCTGAAGCTGGACACAAGTGTCTGGAGTAATGAGATAGTGCAGGTGAGGAGTCTGAAGAGGAAGAAAGTTTGTGTGGAGGGCCGGGGTTGCGGATGGAAGGAGAGCATATGCAGAAGAGGCCTTGGGTCCTGCTTGGGGCAGGATTGGAATGTCTGGGGCCTCTTGAGTTCCTGTCACTTGCCTCTGCCCCTTGTCATCCTACAGTTGTTCATTGTCCTGGGAAATGATCGTGCCAACCGCTTCTGGGCAGGAGCGCTACCCCCAGGTGAAGGGCTGCATCCAGATACCACCCCTGGCCCTCGGGGAGAGTTCATCTCCCGGAAGTACCGGCTAGGTCTCTTCCGGAAACCCCACCCTCAGTATCCAGATCATAGCCAGCTTCTCCAGGTAGGAGGGAGGGCCGGGACTGATGGGGAGGGGGGAAAGCAGTCTTCTGAGTTGAAATGCCTAAACTTGCAGTGTTCTCCCTGTAGGCACTATGTGCAGCTGTGGCAGGACCCAACCTGCTAAAGAACATGACCCAGCTCCTCTGTGTTGAGGCTTTTGAGGGAGAGGAGCCCTGGTCCCCTCCAGCCCTCGATGGCAGCTTCCCTGGTCTCCTGCCTGCAGGTAATCCCCACAAATGCCTCCTCTCTCTCCCTGCAAGAACTCTCAGCCCCGACCTGAGCCTTGGTTCTTCCGGGGAGCGGGGGGAGGGGCAATTACCTCTCACCCAGCCCATCACAATGGTCCAGCCTGGGCAGTTTCCCAACCCTCCAGGTCCTCCAGGTCCTATTTCTTGATGTTATGAAATGACCACTGTCTGGAATGGATCTGGAGGTTTGAGATGTTAGTGCTGGCCTACCCCTGGCCTACCCCCAGTAGGCCGGGTCCCACCTCCCCAGGGGTAGTCTGATCATAGAAATGGTCATGTTATAGAGGCTGGTCTCCAGTAGTCGTGCCAAAGGGGCCAAGACACTTACAGGATGGCCCATGCTCTGAGGCCTCCACCCAGAGCTGACTTGTGGTGGGGACAGACAGTGGGCAAGGCCTGGCTTAGAAGCCTCATCACTCCCTGCCACCCTCTTTTCTAATCTAGGTGGTGAGACATCCCCACTGGGCTCTACTTGGCCATGCTGCCAATGGAGTTGGGTCCCACTGTCTTGCTTGATTCAATCCCTTCCCAAGGAGGTCAGGCCGTCCCATTACACTGGCTTGACCTGACCACTTCTCCTTCCCCTTGCAGACCCCTCCCCTGGCGTGTACAATGAGGTGGTGGTGCCTGCCACTTACAGCGGCTTCCTGTACTGTGGTCCCATTAGCAACAAAGCTGGACCGCCACCCCCTCGCAGGGGCCGAGATGGTGAGGAGGGAGCCAGGGGATGCGAGGAGGTGGGCAGAAACCAGGATGGGCACGGGTGTTCCACAGAGGGACAGGGAGGAGAGGACGGGGATGGGACATGCCTTGGAGTGGGCTGGGTGCCGGGAGTCAGAGAGGGACCGTGGCAGGTGGCAGCATTGGCTGATGGTTGAGAGGCTGTGCTTTGAAGTCCGACTGTGGAGGTCAAATCCCAACTCTGCTACTTTCTACCCATGTGACTTGGGCAAGCTACTCAAATTCTGAGCCTCAGTTTCTCCTTCTGCAAAACAGGAGTGAATGTAAAACCCACTTCATAGAGCCGTGAAGGTTACATGAGATCATACACAGGCAGAGGGCTTGGCATAGAATAAATATCTGGTAAATGGGAATTCTGACAGTGGGGACAGAGGTCAGCCACCTGCTGACCATCAGTTTCCTTCTTAGCTCCCCCCCGACTGTGGTGCGTGCTGGGTGCGGCTCTGGAAATGTTTGTGTCGGAAAGCAGCCCTGAACCCCTCAACCTCATCCAGCCCCAAGATGTCGTATGTCTGGGTGTGAACCCCCCACCCACTGACCCAGGTGACCTCGACAGGTAACACCCGCCATGTTCCCTGAACTCCCCTTTTCCCTTCCTGAGCCTGAGCCTGCCAGCCCCCTCACTCACCCCCATTCTCCTCCCGGACCTCATCTTCTCTCCAGGTTCCCCTTTTCCTTTGAGCTCGTCCTCACTGGGGGGAGGATCCAGCATTTTGGCACAGATGGAGCTGACAGTCTGGAGGCCTGGACCAGCGCCGTGGGCAAGGTGAGATAGCCGAGACCCCCTCCCTGACAGCTCATGATTTCCCTGTCCCCGCCTGCCCCCATCCTGTCCTCTCTTATTCCTACAGCCACTCCTACCCCTTCCACTAACAGCTAAGGTTGACTGAGCGCTTATTCTGTACCAGGCCCTGTGTTAAACGCTGCCCACTCAATGTCTCAGTTAAATTTCACAACAACCCTCAGAGGTAAGGATTATTAATACTTCACACCTAAAGAACTCAGAGGTTATAAAGTCACATGGTCAAGGTCACAGAGCTAGGAGGCAGCAGAGCACAGGACGAAAATCAGGCCTCTGTCTCCAAAGCTCATGGGCCAAACCTCACTGTGCTAGGCCTCTTCCCACAGAGAGGCTGCCTCTGACTCCCACTCCCTTCCCCCAACCCTCAGATCTTCAAGTCCACAGGCAAAGCTGCTTTCATCTGTTCCACCTTCTCCATTCCCAGGCAAGCCACTGTCTCTCCACCCTGCATCCCCTCTGTGGCATTAAAAGTTCAGGCACGAGAGTCAGCTATCCTGGGACTTGAGTCCTCCAACTCTCACGTGTGAGCTCTTCCATATGAGTAGAGTGGGGTAAAGGCCCCACCCCCTAGCGTTGAGGATTAAGTGACGCGCGAGGCCTGCGCTGCCCAGCTCGCAGCAAGCCCTCCACCTGTGGGTGTAGAGGCAGTAATGGCGATGATGAGGACAATCGCTCCCATCCTTAAACAGCTTTTCCCCCAGCCCTGCTCCACCTTCAGCTCACCATCCTGGCGCCCTCCTGACAGCTCCTTAGAAAGTTGTGTGCTCTGGCAGCCTGCAGTTCCTCCTTAACCCCTTGTGGCTGCCCCCCTCTGCCATACTCTTCTGAGCTGCTACCCTGCAGGTGGTTGGTGACCTGCCCTTGGTAAAGTCCAAGGGCCTCCTTCTGGCCTCACCAGGTCGTCTCTGCATCTCACACTCCTCTGTGGGAAATGCTCCCCTGCTTTGGCTTCTGACCCCACTCTCCTGGTTTGCCTGTAACTCCTCACACCAAGAAGTTATCTCCATATCCCCTAAGGGCTCTGTCATGGCCCTCCCAGCCAGGTCCAGGTCTCTTCGTATTATCTACTCTCCAAAACACTAGCCCATCCTTTACGGCAGTGCTACCCCAAGTGTGGTCTGTTAACCCATCCTGGCCCAGGGACTCTGTTATGGCCCATGACAGCTTAAGTACAGGGCTTGAGTCAGCATTTAGAGTCTTTCATAGCAATTTGACAGAGAGATTTTATGTGTGCAATCTAATTTTAAAAATTGGCGGCTTATTTTGTATGTCTCTTCTCATTTCATTTTTCTAGTAATTCATTTTGTTGCTTTTTAATGAAAGTGTTGGTTAGTGACAGATTGGAAAATTTTTTTAAAACTCCCTGTTCCTTCACCGCAAGTAGCTTGAGAAGCACTGCTTTGAGATTCACCTCGAATAGTCCTTTCTCCATGAAGCCTCTGCCCAGCCCCAAGAGGGTGGGACTTCCCGGGGCCTCGTGACTCTTCGGTTACAGGATGTAGCTACCCATTCTGTCTTCCCCTACATCCCAATTAAGGGCATAAGGCTGCCTGCCACACAGGGATCTTCTCTGGGTTGACTGGAGCAAATCAAATTGAATTGCATTTCTTTCTTGTTTTTCTCCATCCATCTCCTGTCTCCTTCACCGGTCTTTCCTTCACTCTCTCCCCATCCCTTTCATTCCTCTGTTTCCTTGGCTTTCTCTCCATGTTTTTCTCTGCCTTTCCCTATCCCTCTCACTCTTACTTCTCTCCCCAACTCCTTGTCTCTTTCCC
>NW_006795869.1:175898-176246 GCF_000442215.2 Lipotes vexillifer | reverse complement strand
CCTCTCTTCCCTTGTCCTCCCGCCTCACAGTGGTTCTCCCCGCTGAGCTGTCACCAGCTGCTGGGCCCTGGGCTGCTGCGGCTGGGCCGCCTGTGGCTGCGGTCCCCTTCCCATACTGCCCTGGCCCCTGGCCTCTGGCTGTCTGGGTTCGGACTTCTTCGTGGAGATCACCTCTTCCTGTGCCCAGCATCGGGCCCGGGCCCCCCAGCCCCCGAGGACATGGTTCATCTGCGCCGGCTACAGGAGATCAGTGAGCAGGGCTGGGGGCAGGGATGAAGGGTGGCTATGGGGAGTTAGGGTGGGTAGTGGACCTTCATCTATTTGGGGGTCCCTATGGGAGACAGCAGG
>NW_006795869.1:170223-175757 GCF_000442215.2 Lipotes vexillifer | reverse complement strand
AGGAATAGTGGATTCAGGCACAAGTTCTGGAGTCAAATTGCCCAGATTTAGACCCCCACCTCCATCACTTCCTGGCTGTGTGACCTTGGACAAGTTACTTAACCTCTCTGTGCTTTAGTTGACTCATCTTCACAACAGGCACAATATTAGGGTCGTGATGAGTTTCAAATAAGGCAATGCATGTAAAACACTTATCACAGAGCCTGTCAGGAGGCATCTTGTAGGTGTTCAATAAATGTTATTTGTTATAAATGTTATCATTATTATCATTATTTGGAGTTGCTTGCTTCTTGGGAACTGGGAGAAGGGACTGGGAATTCTCATTTCCTCCTAAAAGAGGAACAGTGTAGGATAGTGTTTTGAGGTTTTGGAGACAAACTTGAGTTATATTTTATAGCAGGTAATCTGAGGCAAGTTACTTAACCTCTCCGAGCTTATGTGTCACCTGTAAAATGGGGATAACAATATGTAACTCACAGGATTTATTGCAGTATTGTTTGTAAGGCTCCTAGCATGGGACCTACATACCTTAAATACTTAATAAATATTAGTCACTATGATGAAGATGACGATGATGATAATGTCCAGTGATTCTCCTCCCAGGTGTGGTCTCAGCCACTGACACCCCAGACAAGAAAGAGCATTTGGTTCTGGTGGAGACAGGAAGGTAAGTCTTGCTGCTACCCTTGACTCTGGGCCTCCCTTTCTAGAGCACAGCTCACACCCTCCACCCTGGCCTGCTGGACCACTGCCCACTTCCTCAAAGTCACTTCCCTAGTTCAGGGGCCCTGTCTGGGTTGGGTGTTGTTGCCCCCTGCTGGTGTCTCTGGGAGGTCTGGTCCTTGTGCTCCTGGGCCTCTTAGTCGGAGGACTCCTCTGGAGCTGGCTCTGACTAAGGTCTCTTGGGTCTCAGGACACTGTATCTGCAGGCAGAGGGCCGGCTAGACTTCTCAGCATGGAACGCGGCCATTGCCGGGGCAGCCGGCGGGGGAGGCACAGGGCTGCAGGAGCAGCAGATGAGCCGGGGTGACATCCCCATCATTGTGGATGCCTGCATCAGTTTTGTCACTCAGCATGGTGAGTGGGTACCGGCTGACACCGAGTGGGGGATGGGGAACATGGGCGCAGTGAGTGGGGAGCGGGTATTTGCCCGGTGTGTGTGTGATTTGCCTTCAAAAGCTTTGCCTCCAGAGACTGCAGCCTGACAGCAACGACTGTATGACCCTTGGCAAGCTGCTTTGCTTTTGTGAGCCTCAGTTCCCTCATCTTTAAAATGGGGCTACTAATAGTCTCATCTTCCAAGATAGTTGTGATAGTGAGATAACACATGTAAAACATTTCGCGCAGGACCTGGCAGGTAGTGAAGTGTTCCAAGGCAGCTGTTACTGGGGCGTGGGCATGGAATGAGGGTGGCACTGAGTTGTGACTGGAGATGCAGAGCCATGGAGAACAAAGAGGGGGCAGCTACAAGGCAAGAGCCATGCTGTGCAGCAAAATCCTTGGGGCTCTGAGCAGAATTATTCTGTGTGGGAGGTTTTCCAGCCATAAAGGATCAGCTATGCAAGGGGTTCCCAGAACTCTTTGTGAGTTTTTGGCCTCCATTTTATTTTCTTTCCCAAGTAAGGACTAAGTTGAATCTTTTTTCCCCACAAACCCTCTGTAGAAGGCTGGGCTCTTGAGAAGGAAAATTCACAGAAAACTAAGGAGGACAGTCAAGGGGAAAAAGGCACATCCATGCGCCGACAAGTAGTCGTGCTTACTACACGGACAATGGATAGTCAGTGGCTAAAGACATTCTCCACGCCTTGGCAGTAGCCTCGTGCACTGACTTCCCCCACTCACTAGACCCCTATCCCCTTCCCAGCATCCCTCGTGTTCATAAGAGGATTGAAGTAGGAGGCCCAGTGAAAAAGCCCTGGGGAAAGTGTGGGTGTTCTTCCCTGCTCCTCCACAGTTCCTGCACTGCCACTCTTCATTCAACAAATGTTTATTGAGCTGCTCCCCTGTGCCAGACACGGGGGATATGGCAGTGAACGAGGAAGGTTATATGAAGCTCAGAGACTGGTGGGAGAGATGGGTAATAATTAAGAAAACAAATACAGTCAGTTCTCATGATTCACAGTACTTATATTCTATAAAGTCACTGAAAGGACTGGATCAATGAATGCTGAACCGTTGCCCCAGTGGAAATACAGGGTTAGGTTCCTGGGAAACTCTGGTCATATTTTCATTTATTGATCAATATGTAACTTTGTTTTATGTGTGTTTCTGTTTAAAGACACTTTTTTTTTAAGTTTCCATCTTTTTTTTCCTTTTTTTTAAAAGTGTAGTTAATTCATAATGTTGAATGTGTTAGTTTCAAGTATATGGCAAAGTGATTCAGTTATATATATAAATATATATATATTTATATATATTCTTTTCCATTATAGTTATTATAAGATATTGAGTATAGTTCCAGCTTTCATCTTTAAAAAAAATTTTTTTATTGAAGTATAATATTAGATAAATTACAAGGGTACAGTATAGTGATTCACAATTTTTGAAGTTTATAGTCCATTTATAGTTATTCTAAAATATTTGCTGTCTTCCCTGTGTTGTACAATATATTCTTATAGCTTATTTTATACCAAATAGTTTGTACCTCTTACTCCCCTACCCCTATACTGCCCCTCCCCCATTCCTTTTCACTGGTAACCACTAGTTTGTTCCCTGTATCTGTGAGTCTGCTTTAAAGATACTTTATTTAATATAAATTGTTGATTCGTTAATTTTGACCTCGCAGCCAGCAATACTCAGCAACTCATGCCTGAACAAAGTTTATCTGACACATGTATTTTCTCAACAAGGCACATCACAGCCTTCTTGTGCTTAGGGACACTAGACAGCACTTCAGCACTACACTTGGGGGCTAATTTAAACAGTGAAATCCCCCCCAAAAAAGAAGCACAAGCTGCAAAAAATGTGACTTTAACTATACCACGAAATGATACTTGTTTACCATATGAGGCCTTAGCTAGAAACATGTCCATCAGGCAACTCAAAATTTTCTCCACTTGGGCATGTTCACAAGTGACTGCAAAGTGCCACAAGTTTTGATTTGGGGGTTCCAAATAAACTTTAGCAAGTAGATGAATTCATAAGTATAGAACCTGTGAATAAAGAGGCCTGAGTGTAATGTGATTTCAGAGAGTGCTATTTAAAGATCAAAGTGGGGGAGGGGAGAGAGAAAGAGAGAGTGAAGGGGGCTGCTGTGTGATTAGGCAAGGACCTTCTGATGATGAGGGCTGGAGCAGGGACCTGAGGCGCAAGACCACAGAGGATGATTTCTTCCTCTCTGACCCTCCTACCTCCAATAGCCACATATCACGAGGGGTGACGGACAGGATGCTGGGTGGGTGGTGGCGGGTCTTTGGGCAGCGGTGAGCTGAGATGATGGCTGTTCTCAGGGCTCCGGCTGGAGGGCGTATACAGGAAAGGGGGTGCCCGCGCCCGCAGCCTGCGGCTCCTGGCTGAGTTTCGGCGGGATGCCCGGTCAGTGAAGCTCCGACCAGGGGAGCACTTTGTGGAGGATGTCACTGACACGCTCAAACGCTTCTTTCGAGAGCTTGATGACCCTGTGACCTCTGCTCGGTTGCTGCCTCGCTGGAGGGAGGCTGCCGGTAGGTGCTCCCAAGATCCCTAAGAACTCCTCACCGACAACCAAGACCCAACCAGGAACTCCACCCACCCCACCAGAATCCCTGAGCCTCCCTTGTGGGATTGGGCCGCCTCCCTCCCCAATACTCCCCCACTGGAAGATCACCCACGGACTCAGCTCAAGGCAAGGTGGGAAGGGGGCAGAAACACATCCATCCTGGGTTGGTTTCTCTAAAAATCCCTCTACTCTTCCTTCCCTGACCCTCTCCAACCCTTCCCCATCCCATCCCCAGAGCTGCCCCAGAAGAACCAGCGCCTGGAGAAATACAAAGAAGTGATTGGCTGCCTGCCACGGGTCAACCGCCGCACGCTGGCCACCCTCATTGGGCATCTCTATCGGTCAGTACAGCCAGACCCCCTGCAGGCTTCCTCCCTGACCCTTCATCACCTCTGTCCAACCCCCTGGCTTGCATTCACATATTCATCCCACAGATAATTGTTAAGTGAAGGCATCACAACATAAAGGCTCACAGCGTGGACTTTGGAGTCAGACAGACCTAGGCCTTAATCCAGCTCCACTATTCTAGCGCATGACTTTATTTTTTTATTTATTTTGGCCACACTGTGCGGCCTGCGGGATTTTAGTTCCCCAACCAGGGACTGAACCCGGGCCCTTGGCAGTGAAAGCTCAGAGTCCTAACCACTGGACCGCCAGGAAATTCCCTAGCGTGTGGCTTTAGAGAAGTTATTTGCTGTCTCTGAGCCTCGGTTTCCTCATTTGTAACAGGAAGATGGTATAAGGAATAGTATCCGCCTCATAGGTTATATGACATTTAAATGAGATGATCCTTGTAAGCTTCTTACTACAGCACCTGGCATGTATGTAGTAAGCATTCAGAAATGGTGAGCAATCAGTATTATTTTGTTTTATTTATTATTCTATGCCGGGCAAAGATTAGATGTTGAAGACACAAAGAAGAATAAGATGCACATCTACCTTTACCAGTCTATTGGGGAGACAGAATTTTAAATGATTCCAGGGTAAGCCTCAGCTCTGTTGTACTGATTACACTATGTCACAGGGACTGGGCAACTATGGCCTATGGGCCAGATCCAGCCCATTACTTATTTTTGTAAATAAAGTTTTGTACATAAAATATAAAGTCATGCCCATTCATTTATATATTTTCAGTGGTTCCTTTCACCCTACACAGCAGACTGTATAGCCTGAAAGCCTAAAATATTTACTCTCTGTCCCCTTACATAAAAAGTTTGCTGACCCCTATTTATAAGTCTGTCTCTCCCCTAGACCGGGAGCTCTTAGAGCCAGGGTTTTGTCTAACTCACTGCCGTGTCCCAAGTGCTTAGCTCAGGGCCTGGCATACAGTAGAGACTCAATAACCTTTTGCTGAATGAAGGGAGGGGTCGATGAAAGAGTGAGCGGAAGCTCACTGCATTCCTCATGACCCTCACACCCCTCTGCAGGGTGCAAAAGTGTGCGGCTCTAAACCAGATGTGCACGCGGAACCTGGCCCTGCTATTTGCACCCAGCGTGTTCCAGACAGATGGGCGGGGGGAGCACGAGGTGCGGGTGCTGCAGGAACTCATCGACGGCTACATCTTTGTGTTTGATGTAAGCTTTCCCAACCCCTGACCTACAGTCTCTCTTCCTGGACTCTGGATCCTGCTCACCCTAACAAAGGGCCAGCCTTTGAAGGCCTTCCGCATCAGGGACCACTTCCCAGAGCCTTGGGCCCCAATCTCCTATAACCATGCTCCTAACATGCTTGCCCCATTGGTTCTTAGCTCTTCTGGCCCCTAACCCTCTCCTACAGGTGCTGCGGTCTTGCACATCTCTCCCTGCTTCCCTCCTTTCCCGGCATCCCCCCCCCCCC
>NW_006795869.1:118250-170100 GCF_000442215.2 Lipotes vexillifer | reverse complement strand
GCGCGCACGCACGCGCGCGCGCGCACACACACACACACACACACACACACACACACACACACACTCTTTTGGCTCTTCCACAGATCGACCCTGACCAGGTAGCTCAGATTGACTTGGAGGTCAGTCTTATCACCACTTGGAAGGATGTGCAGGTAACTTGTCCTGACCCTAGACTCCCGAGTGGGCCAGGAGGGGACATCAGGACAGGAAGGTGACCTTCTGCTTCTGGACACTGGCCCTCAGCTCTTTGGGACACAGGAAACCCAAGGAGAGGAGTGCTTTGGGGAGGGGGTTTGGTTTAGGATTTGCTCCATTTATCCCACCATGAGGATTCTTTACAAAAGGGTGGCCAGAGCACTTCAGTTTCATGTGTAAGAGATCCAAGGAAGGGTTAGCTAAGTTAGACAAATAGGTGAGAAGAATCACAAATACAGTAGCAAACAGCAGAGGACTAATTATATTCCAAGCACCTGTACTCTCACTTTAGCATCACCCAACTCCAGGAGGTAGGTAGTCCCATTTTTTCAAAGAAACTGAGGTTTGGAGGGTCACTTACTCAAGGTTGTACTGTAACAAGTGGCAGAGTTGGAACCCAGACAGTCTGACTCCAAACCTGTCTTCCCAAGCACAACTGCACTGCCTTGGGAAGCTCTGTACACAGTTCCGCCATGCCTGGAGTTTTTTCTCTTTGAAGGACCTGAGCGATGTTTGGAGTGAGGGTTGGGAGGAGGCTTCTGTGGGGCGGGGAAGCACTCGTGAGGCAACCTGAGGAGCCCTCTGACCTTGATTCTTTGCACCATCTGGGTCCTCCTGATTTCCTTACCCCTCCCCTCAGCTGTCCCAGGCTGGAGACCTCATCATGGAGGTTTTTATAGAGCAGCAGCTCCCAGACAACTGTGTCACCCTGAAGGTCAGTCCTGAGGGGACAGGAGGGGAGATGAGAGGATGGTGGGGGGCAGGGGCAATGGCCTGACCGTCACGGGTCCTCTGCTCTTGCCCTGACCCCAGGTGTCCCCGACACTGACTGCCGAGGAGCTGACTAACCAGGTACTGGAGATTCGGGGGACGGCAGCCGGGATGGACTTGTGGGTGACGTTTGAGATTCGAGAGCGTGGGGAGCTTGGTGAGTATGACCGTGCATGTGCGCATGCACGTGTGGTGCGGGGTGAAAGTCACCAAGACTTAGGTGTTACCAGATACGCAGTTGTCCACTTGCTGTTTCTCAGTACTCTCTGCTCTCTTGGCTTTCATGGACCCCACGAAACCAAGGTTTCCCTTCCATTAAACCAAACCTTGGTTTCCCTTCCACCTCAAAGGAGGCTTCTCTTTCTCCTTTGCCCAGACTCCAAATGCTGGAGGGACCCAGGGCTCAGTCCTCAACCCTCTTCCTTTCTCTATCTACATTTTTTCCTTGGATGAGCTCATCCATTCCCATGGCTCTAAATGCCATTAATAAGCTGGCCCCCAAATGTTTATGTGTGACCCAGACCTCTCCTCTGAGCTCCGGACTCACATATCCAGCTGGCTACTTGACACATCCACTTGTACATCTTATAGCATCTCACATTTAAAACGTCTAAGACCAGGACTTCCCTGGCAGTCCAGTGGTTAAGACTCCATACCTCCACTGGAGGGGCTGCGGGTTCGATCCCTGTTTGGGGAACTGAGATCCCATAAGCCACAAGGCACAGCCAAAAAAAAAAAAAAAGAAAAAAAAAAAGTGGAGGGGCTGCGGGTTCGATCCCTGTTTGGGGAACTGAGATCCCATAAGCCACAAGGCCAGGCCAAAAAAAAAAAAAAAGAAAAAAAAAAAGTCTAAGACCAAACTCAATTCCCAGTCCCCTCCCCTAACAAAATGCCCAAGCCATTTCCTAGTTTCCCTAACTCAGTCAGTGCACCAGCATTCACCCAGTTATCAAGGACAGACACTTGGGAGTCTTCTGGGACTCCTTCCTTTCCTTCATCTTCATACCCAATGGGCAACTAGTCCTCTTGAGTCTTTTCGAATCTATCACCTCTCCATCTCCATCGTTACCACCAACCTAGTTGAAATCACCATGATCTTTCTGCTTCCCAGCATTAACCACTAAAATGTACAGCCCGGGAAAGGGCATAGCTGGCCAATGTTCCCTTCTCGCCCCCCAACAATCCATTTTCCGCGCAGCAGTCAATGAGCATTTCAAGCATAAATCATCATGCTATTCGCATGGTTAAACCCTTCCAGTGGCTTCCCATTGAACTTAAAATAAAATTCAAACCCCTTATTATAGCCCACAAGACCCTGAACGTCTGGCCCTCGCTTATTTCTCAGACCTCGTCTCACATAACGTATTCTCTTTGATTGAGCCACACTGACTGTTTAGTTCCTCAAGCACATCTTTCCTAACTCAGGCCCTTTGGTGTTGCATTTTGTCACGCCTGAAGTCTTCTTCCCCCGATCTCAGCGTGGCTTGTTCTTCCCAGTCCTTAGGGCCTCTGAGTCTCATCTTCAAATGCCTCCTTTGCCTGGTCACCCTATCTCAGTAGCTGCCCTGTTACTCTCAGCTTCTTATTGCTTCTTTCAGAATAATGGTTTGTCTTTAGTTACCTCATTTAGTTACCTCATAACTTATCTGTTATTCTCTGCTCCCTCACCAGGCGGTGGGCTTTGTGAAGGCAGGCCGTGTGTTTCATGCTCCCCACTGTATCCCCTGGGCAGCCCAGCACCTGGCACAGTCAGTGCTAAATAATGTCTGTGGCTGGATGGTGGAATGGATGAATGAATGAATGAGTGACTGGTGGGCGAGGAGGGGGGGGGCTCCAGGCTGTGGATCGATATCTGGTTGATACCTACCCTCATCTTGCCCCTTAGAGCGGCCACTGCACCCCAAGGAAAGGGTCCTAGAGCAGGCCCTACAATGGTGCCAGCTCCCAGAGCCCTGCTCGGCCTCCCTGCTCTTGAGAAAAGTCTCCCTGGCCCATGCCGGCTGCCTCTTCACAGGTGAGCCTCCTGCTTTTCAGCCCAGCACCCCCCAGGCCTCTTTCAGGGACCCTCCACCTAGCCCTGCCCATCTGTGCCCAGGTATCCGGCGTGAGAGCCCACGGGTGGGCCTGTTGCGGTGTCGGGAAGAACCGCCCCGCTTGCTGGGAAACCGCTTCCAGGAGAGATTCTTTCTGCTGCGTGGCCGCTGCCTGCTGCTGCTCAAGGAGAAGAAGGTGGGCCCTAGGCGAGCAGGGTGGGATGCTGGGTGGCAGTGTGGGAGGAGCCCTGACTGCACTGACCCTGTCACTCCACAGCCCATTTTCTCATCAATCTCATTGCTTCCCTGGCCCTTTGACCTCTGTGACCCTTTGACCTCACACAACCCCAGTGCTTCCATGACTTCTTGACCTCCTTAACCACGATCCTTCTCTCTCACCTCTCAACCTCACTGACTGCCTTCATGTTGTCAGAGCTCTAAACCAGAACGCGAGTGGCCTTTGGAAGGTGCCAAGGTCTACCTGGGAATCCGCAAGAAGTTCAAGCCTCCCACCCCGTGAGTTTTTTTCCCCAGTCCACACTTCTAGAGCCTTCCTGCTGCCACCCTTCTGGCCTTTCCGATCACCCATCACTGTTCTCCTTTGCCTCTCAGGTGGGGCTTCACGTTGATCCTAGAGAAGATGCACCTGTGAGTACCTCCCAGCCTGGCTTCTCCTGTGGCCCAGTCAGGCTCCCTGTCCTCTACCTCCTTGCTTTTTCTATCTTCCATCCCTCTAGCTGTGACCCCTTCCCCTCCTGCTGATTCCCCTCTGATCACCCCCAGCTACCTGTCCTGCACAGACGAGGATGAGATGTGGGACTGGGCCACCAGCATCCTCAAAGCCCAGGTGAGGGGAAGGAGAGAGCTGAGGGGTAGGTCTGTGGACTCAGCACTAACCCTCAGCACCTCCCATGCCCACCAGTGCCACCCCCTCACCCTCTCTCCAGCATGATGACCAGCAGCCAGTGGTCTTACGACGCCGTTCCTCCTCTGACCTCGCCCGTCAGAAGTTTGGCACCATGCCTTTGCTGCCCATCCGTGGGGATGACAGTGGGGCCACTCTCCTCTCTGCCAATCAGACCCTGGTGAGGTCCCCCTAGCCTGCCCCAAGCCCTCCGGGTCCCTGCTCACACCCTTGCCACACTGCAGAAAGGAGTGGCGTGCCTGCCAGCCTGGTGCCCCCTCTGCCTTCTCTATGCCCCAATCTCTACGCCTGCCTCCTGTTGCCAGGCCTCACTGTGTCTCTGTGTCTCTCCCTCCCTGCCTCCCCACCCCACCTGTGCCCAGCGGCGACTTCACAACCGGAGGACCCTGTCCATGTTCTTTGTGAGTACTGTGCCTGCTCCAGCTGTATGCCTGTCAACCCTGTGTCCCTGTGTTCCTCTGTGCTGCCTGAGCCAGTGTGCTCTCTGTATTTGTCCTGATGCAGACCATCATTGAGTGTGTGTGTGTGTGTGTGTGTGTGTGTGTGTGTGTGTGTGTGTGTGTGAGAGAGAGAGAGAGAGAGTGTATTGGGACCAAAAGGAATGAGGAAAACAAGGGATGGTAGGATGCGGTGAGGAAAGGGGGAAGTGGTCACAGGATCTGAGAAATAGAAGGCAAGTGGTTACGTGAATGCATTTTGGAGTCAGACAGACCTGGGTTCAAGCCCCAGCACCACCTTTTACTTAACTGTGTGATCTTGGGCAACTTATTTAACCCCTCTGTACCTCAGCTCACTCACCTGCAGTGTAACCATCATACAGGGTTGTTTTTGACATCATACATGCAAAGTATTTTGCAGCATCTGGTAAAGAGGAAGAGCTCAATAAATGTTAGTGATTAATAATCTGGTAACTCTAACTCTGTGCCTGCCTCTGGTTACCCCCATTCCCATCCAGCCGATGAAGTCATCCCAGGGGTCTGTGGAGGAGCAAGAGGAACTGGAGGGGCCTGTGTATGAGGAGCCGGTGTATGAGGAAGTGGGGGCCTTCCCCGAGCTGACCGAAGACACCTCCACCTCCTTCTCCAACACACCGGAGTGGACAGCCAAGCCAGAGACCCCACTGGCCAGCCAGAGGTCCTTTGATCAGTCTCCTCTGCCCAAAGCAGGCCCCCTGGGCTGGGAGGAGAGACCACCTGAGCCCCCTCCGGGGCCCCCTTCAAAGAGCAGCCCCCAGTCACGTGGGTCCCTGGAGGAGCAGCTGCTCCAGGAGCTCAGCAGCCTCATCCTGAGGAAAGGAGAGACCACTGTAGGCCTGGGCAGCCCCTCTCAGCCCTCCAGCCCCCAGCCCCCGAGCCCCAATGGCCTTCCGACACAGACACCTGGCTCCCCCACCCAAGCTCCCTGCACTTACAGTCCATCCCCCAGTCAGCCCCTCACATGACCCTGGGACCAGCAGTCTGAGGGGTAGGTAACCAAAGACCCAAGCTCTCCCCATGGCAGACACTGCTGGGAGCATCCTTTGCCCTGGTTGATAAGACTGTAGAAGCCAGTATGGTGCTGTGGAAGGATAACGGGGCCGAGAGCTCCCGAGGCTGCGTCCTGCTCAGAGAAAGGCAGGTCGTGGTGCCTCTCTGGGCCTCTGCTGACTTACCTGTACCATGAAGTAACTGAAATAAGGAGAATGGTGAATCTCAAACTGTTTCTCAGAGCTGTAAGCCCCACATAGTTTCCCTCGAGAAGGGCAACTTCCGCTCTATGTATTTGATATGTAGGGGTTCTATGAGAGACCTTGGGTTTGAAAAGAATGGTTTTATGCATTAACAAAAAAAAGATTTGGAAGGCACAGATTTGAATGATCTCCAAGTTTATCCTACCCCACCTTCAACATTCAGAGACTACAGTGAAGCCCCAGAGTGGGGAGGTTGATTAGGGCTGGGAACTGGGGCAAAGAGGAGCCAGAAAGGATGGGTCACTGTTAATAAACCTTGGAACAAAAAGACTGCCATTTTTTACTTCATTCATTCATTCATTCAATTATTCAACAGATATATATATATATTTTTTTTTTTTTTTTTTTGCGGTACACGGGCCTCTCACTGTTGTGGCCTCTCCTGTTGCGGAGCACAGGCTCCAGATGCACAGGCTCAGCAGCCATGGCTCACGGACCCAGCCGCTCCGTGGCATGTGGGATCCTCCTGGACCGGGGCACGAACCTGTGTCCCCTGCATCGGCAGGCGGACGCTCAACCACTGCGCCACCAGGGAAGCCCCAACAGATATATATTGAACACCTAATTGGTGCCAGCTATTGAGGATATAGTGTGAACAAAAGAGATGGGGGTCCTTGCTTTAAGGGGAACAGAAAATGCGCACACAAACAAAGTCAGGGCTGTGAAGGAACTAAACCAAAGTGATGTGTTCGTGGAGGTGACATTTGGGCTGGGTGGAAGGTAAAGGTAAGAAGCCAGGCATGTGGAGTGCTGGGAGAAGGAGCACTCCAGAAGGAAAGGGAAGGCAGTAGGCATGAAGGCTCTGCAACGGGAAGGGAGTTGGCATGTTGGGGGAAGAGCAAGGAGGCTGGAGTGGCTGGAGCACAGTGAGTGGGGAGCTGGACAAGAGTATGGACTGAAGTGGGGAAGACTGGCAGGGACCCAGTGATGAACAGCCTTGTGGGCCATGATTTTATTCTGAAGCAATTGAGGAGTCTTAGGGAAGAGAGGGATGAGATTTTGCTTCCTTTTAAAAAAAAGATCGATCACTCTGGCTGTTTTCTGAACAATGGGTTGTAGGGGGAAGACTGGAAGCAAGGAGGCCAGATATCAGACCAGGAGACTGATAGTGGGGACTTGGACCAGGTTGATGGTTCTGGAAATTGAGGGAAGTTGATCAATGGGAGATAGAACCTATAGGCCTTGCTGATGGATGGAAGGTGGGGGTAGGAGGAAGGGTACATAGACTCTGGCTTTCTGACTCTCCTAACTGGATGGAGAATGGTTCCATTTAGTATGTTACCTGGGGGAGGTGACTGGGGAAGGATCAGGTAGAAGGAGCCGTTTGAAAGTTTGAGGTACCTATTTAGATGAAGTGGTGGTGTCAGGTGAGCTGTTGGAAATGTGAATCTGGAGTTTGGGCCACAGATATCTGCCTTTTCCAAGTCGGGGGTGTGGTGAGGAGGTGTGGGCCATGGATAGGTGAGGAGGATGAGGAAAGTGTGTGTGCAGATCCTCAGAAAACAGGGCCAGGGCGGGGATAGGGGGTATGTCCTGGGGTGTAGAACCTTAAGGGCAGGCCCTAAAGGCGATAGGGGCTTTCTGGGTTGCAAGTCCCCACTCTCATCTCCCAGCTCCCATCTCCCAGCTCACGCCCACTCCATTGGCCCTGTCTTCTCCTCTGGTACTGGTTCCTTCCTGGCTCCAGGCGTCTTTCTCACCCTCACTCACGCAGGCTTTTCCAGTTCAGTGGGAATTAGGAAAAGGTCTGGGATCAGCCCTGTTTCTCTCATCACACGCATCTGCGCTCAGGCATCCAGTGATTCAGTTTTCCTGGTTACAGATTGAATTCCTCACCATCCTTCACCCGTCGCGTTGGGATTGGAGGTCTGCATATGTAAATGAATGATTAGAAATAATTACGAGCTAAGTCAATATCTCTCCACCAGAAATAGAACCCAGGCGTCTTGACACAGAAACCTGGGGTTCCCCCTACCGCCCAGCGGACGCGGCGTCCACAGGGCGGCGCGGACCCTTTCCGGGGTATTCTCAGCAGTAACGGAGGTTTAGTTCCTGCCGCTCTTGGCGCTTCGCGGCCCAGCGAAGAAACTGATCAGGCGTGGGCGGGGCGAGGGCGGAGCTGGGCCAGATCCTGGGCGGGGCTTGGCGGTGGGCGGGGCTTCCTCGAGTTCCGGAGTCGAGTTGCTGCCTGGGCCGGAGCGGAGATGCAGCCGCCGCCCCGAAAAGTGAGCTTGGCCTGGGGACGGGGATTCCTGGCGGGCTGGGGGAGTGATGCGGCCCAAATGGGCACCAGACCTGCGGTGGGGCTCGAAGAGTAGGAAGGGGTTCAAGGGCCAACCCAGGAGTAACCGAGGAAACAGCCCAGCTCCTCCCTGGCCCCGCCCCCTCACCGCTCCCTGCGCGGAGTGTTTTTCAGGTCTCTGCGCCAGGGGTCTTCATCCTCTTCCTACCCACACAGGTGAAGCCATCCCAGGAGGTGAAGCTTCGCTTCCTGGAGCAGTTGAGCATCCTTCAGACCCGGCAGCAGAGAGAGGCGGACCTACTGGAGGATATCAGGTAGCCCTGACCCCCTCCACGTACCCCGACTTTCTCTGTCACACGCTCCGCCTCTTCTCCAACATACTACAGCTGTCGGGGTGGGCGGGGGTGAAGAGCTCTCCAACCTGCCCATTCAAGGCCGTCCTCCTAGGCCTCCCTCTCCAGATGCCGGATACGAATTATCCTTCCACGCACCCCAACACACATAAACACACAGGGACCCTCCCTCAAACCCCTTCACTCCACACCGCCCCCTCCACACCCACAATCAAACTTAGGACAGAATCCCCCCTCCCTCTTCCAGACCTGTTGGAAGGCTGGCACACACTCTACTCAGCTGACACCCGTCAGTCCTCACCTCAAGCACACAGATGGTTCTCCAGGGGTGGGGAGGATCCTGCTGAGGCTCTGAGCACTGAGGTGAGGTTGTCCTTTGCTGCGGCTGCCCGAGGTGATCTCAAGGACTCTCTCTTCAGTCTCAGGCCCTCCTGGAATAGTCACACTCCAGGGCTGGCTCCCCTCTCCCTCCTGCCCAGGCTAAGGAGAGGGTCGAGGGTGGGAGAAAAGGACCAAACAGTAAGACCATCCCATCCCCCTAATCTCCACAGATCCTACAGCAAGCAGAGGGCAGCCATTGAACGGGAGTATGGGCAGGTATGGGACTCCTTTCTCTGGACCTTCCCTTTTGTTCTAGCCTCCTTTACACTACCAGCAGTGTGCCTCCACACATACTCCTGTTCTGGTCAAGAGCAAACGCCTAGCACCAGGCAAATTTGTGTCAAATCCCTGCTGTGGTACTTTTTAGCTGTGTGACCTTGGACAAGTTACTTAACGTTTCTTGACCTCAATTTCTTTCTCTGTAAAATGGGAATAATAATAACTGTACCTTCACGCAAGGTTGTTGTAAGGACGGAATAAGTTAATGCATGTAAAGCACTTAGCAAAGTGGGTGGCATTGTTATACTCTGATCGTATGTTCGCCCAAGTGGGGAGAGTCTTTGAAAGGGAACTGGGTCTGTGATGACTTTCCCACCAGGCACTCCAGAAACTGGCTGGGCCATTTCTGAAGAGGGAAGGACACCGGAGTGGGGAGATGGACAGCAGGTGGGTCCCATGGTGGGGTGGCAGGGAGGCCAGGGAGCCAAGAAGGGATGAGGAGCTCAACCCCAGGAACCTATGAGGAGGGCACGTGAGCGGCAGGTAGAGCTGACACGGCAGCGGGATAGCAGCTGACCCATCAAGGACACTGGATGGGGGCGGAGGGCATAAGTGATCCTTGTGGCCGAGCTAATGGGCTGATCGATTGATGGGCTCCCAGACGAGGGGGATGGGAAAGCAGTCTGTCTCCCATGGTGTTGGGGTGGGGGCATCTCGTGAAGCTTTGGAGTGCTCCCCTCGTCAATGCAGACTTTCTCTGGGGAGAGGCAGGATGGTGTTTGGTGCCTGGCGCTGCCTGCTGGATGCCACCATGGCTGGGGGCCAAGCCCGGCTCCAGGCATCTGACCGATACCGTGACCTGGCAGGAGGCACAGGGCGGAGCGCTAAGGAGCAGGTGCTTAGGAAGGTACGGCTCAGTGGATGGGGTGAAGGAAGGGCTGACTCAGGGATGGAGGTGATCTGGATCAGGACTTGTGTGTCCATGCCCCTAGGGAGCAGAGAACCTCCAGAGGGCACAGGCCGAGGTGCTGCAGTCTGTCCGGGAGCTGAGCCGAAGTCGAAAGCTGTATGGGCAGCGTGAACGGGTGTGGGCCTTGGCACAGGAGAAGGCGGCTGATGTCCAGGCCAGGTGGGGTCATGGGGAGTTAGGAAGCCTGTGGCGTCGGGGGATGGAGCCAAGGTGCCATGGCTGGGCCTGACCTCCGCTCCTCTCACTTGCCTGCACAGGCTTAACCGAAGTGACCATGGCCTCTTCCACACTCGGACCAGTCTGCAGAAACTCAGCACCAAGGTTCAGAGGATGTGGGCATGAGTCGGGGCAGGGAGAGGTGGGCAGATTAGTCTAGTGGTTTGGAACCCGGGGGCATAAGTCAGAGAGACTGGGATGAATCCAGGCTACCCTACTTCCTTGGTGCCTGACCTTGGTAAACTTGATCTCTCTGAGCCTCATTTTCTTCATCTATAAAATGGAAATAGTACCTTTGTTTTTCATTCCTTTAATATGCAGTTATTGAGAACTTCTATGTACTTGGCATTGTTTGAAACACTGGGGATATGGTGGGGAACACTACCAGCAGAGCTCCTGCCTCCACAGCCTGGTTAGGGGAGACAGGTAGTAAATAAACAAAGACTCAGAATAAATGAAAAGAAGGTGATATGATAAAGCATAACAGGGGAGTGTAATTTAGAGGGAAAGCCTCTCTGAACAGGTGGCCTGAGTGTCAAGGAGGAGCCAGCCATGCAGAGATGTAGGGGAAGAACATTCCAGGGAGAGGCAACGGTGAGGGCAAAGGCTCTGAGGTGGGAATAGGCTCGAGGAACTGAGAGAAGGCCAGTGTGGCTGGAGCACTGTAAGCAAGGGGACGAGCACTGTGGAAAGACTCAGAGAGGGTGCTGGGGCCAGCTCATGTTGGACCTGGTAGACCATGGTAAGGAGCAGTTGGAATTTTATCCTAAGTGTATGCAGTTGCCACTAGAGGATTTTGAGCAGGAATTGTGAGCATGTAAAATTTTTAGTATGGCTTGCCAGTTATCTCAGTAATGTGAGAATCCATTCTGGATCTGGGTTGGCCGTGGAAGGACCCCAAGGGTCCAGGGCTCCCAGTTGACACCTATGTTCCTCTCCTAGCTGTCTGTCCAGTCGGCCCAGTACTCCCAGCAGCTGAGAGCGGCCCGCAATGAGTACCTGCTCAACTTGGTGGCCACCAATGCCCACCTTGACCACTACTACCAGGAAGAACTGCCGGCCGTGCTCAAGGCCAGTCTCAGCCTAGATACCCCTGCCTCTCAGCAGGGAGGGCGTCTCCCTGCTTCCCACCACCATCAGGCTGGGTGGGGCTGGGGACCTAGTCTGCTCAGAGTGGGCAGAAGATACATACCTGGGTTCTGCTTCTGCTTCTAGCTGGCTGCATGACATTGTGCAGAACACTTACCCCTCTGAACCCCCGTTTCTTCATCAGGACTAACCCCTGCTCTGCCTACTTTATAAGACTAATGGGGCTCAAGGGAGAGAATGAACGTGAAAATGCTTTTTAAACTGTTAAGTGCTGTGCACACATGAGGGCCTATTATTAGAAGCATAATAATGTCTTATTCCTTCTCAATTTCCCATACCTCATACCCATCACCCATTCAAACCTGGACAGAGAGCCTGCTTGGGGGAAGGGTGGTGTTAGCATCTTGGGGTTCTCTCCAGGCCCTGGTCAGCGAGCTGTTGGAACACCTGAGGGACCCGCTGACTTCACTGAGCCGCACTGAGCTGGAAGCTGCAGAGATGGCTCTGGAGCATGCCCACCGTGGGGGGCAGGCGACCTCCCAGGTAAGCTCCCCAGAGATCCTCTTTACCCTTCTCTCCCAGTACAGTGCCCCCTCCACCACTGCATGTCTGCCCCTTTCCTTCTCACCTTGTCCTCTCTCTACCAAGAAGGGTTGGGGACAGGCTTTGATTTTTTCCAACTCCCAGGTAAGCTGGGAGCAGGATCTGGAGCTTTTTCTTCAGGAGCCCGGAGTATTCTCCCCCACCCCAGCTCAGCAGTTTCAGCCAGCAGGGAATGATCAGGTAAGACCTCTCTGCTAGGTGGAATCAGGCCACTTGGAAAGGGGACTGTGGTGTAGGCCTCTTCCCCTTTATCCTTGTCCTGGTTTTAACTTAGAGACTATTAAACCATGGAGAGAGGGTTTCAGAACCCCAGTTCACCTCCCTCCCACCAGGACACAAATTAACACACTTCCTCCCACCCTTCTGTCCCTTCACTGCACTATCTTCTTCATTCTACCTCTGTCCCTCAACCTGGATCCCACTTCTGGGACTCTCTGTGTGTCCACATGAATGCACTCCTGTGTCCACAGTCATAGGTGTGTGCTCCCACCTATTTGTCCCTGACCCTGGAGGTCAGGAGACAGGGAAGAAAAAAAGGAGGGAACTGGAGGGAGGGGGAACGGAGAAGGAGCAGCATCAGGGCATCCTCACAGCTCCCCATTCATTCAGGTGTGTGTCCTGGAGCTGGAGTGGGGCGCAGGAGGTGTGGCCGGGGAGAGTGGCCTGGAGAAAGAAGTTCAACGCTGGACGAGCAGAGCTGCCCGAGACTACAAGATCCAGAACCATGGGCAGCGGGTGAGGTGGGGAGTGCAGGTGTCGGGGGTGGGCAAGAAGAGCTGAGAGATGGGTATCCCAGCGTCACTGGGGATGTCATGGGGCTGCAGGCAGGAGGGGAGGGAAGGGTAATTTAAGCCAACAGTGTGGCACAGTAATTTAAGAGCGTAACCTTTGGGACTAGACTCACCTGGGCTCAAATCTTGGTCTGTTGCTTCCTAGTTATGTAACCCTGAGTAAGGGAGTGACTTAAGCTCTCTGGACCTCAGTTTCCTCATCATTAAAGTGGGGTTAATGATAGCACCCACATCACAGGGAAGATGAGATGACATAATGCATGTGAAACAACTAGGAAACTACCGGGTTATTAGTAAGTTGTGCCCCATAGTATCTCCACCCACTCCTGTCCTCTGCGTCCCCGACCAGGTGCTGCAGCGGCTGGAGCAGAGGCGGCAGCAGGCTTCAGAGCGGGAGGCTCCAGGCATAGAACAGCGGCTGCAGGAAGTGAGGGAGAGCATCCGGCGGGCACAGGTGAGGCACAGCCCTGAGGTTAGAGCCACTGAGACCGCACCTCCTCCGGCAACACCCTCCTCCACTCCTTTATCTGATGGTGGGGAGACTGGAGGCAGGAGGTAGAGGGTGGACACATCTGGGGAGGAGGCTCCACTCACCTCCCAAGGGCAGGCCCAGCCACAGCCTTGACTGACCCCCTCTTCCCTGTGTCAGGTGAGCCAGGTGAAGGGGGCTGCCCGGCTGGCCCTGCTGCAGGGGGCTGGCCTGGATGTGCAGCACTGGCTGAAGCCAGCCATGACCCAGGCCCAGGATGAGGTAGAGCAGGAGCGACGGCTCAGCGAGGCCCGGCTGTCCCAGAGGGACCTCTCTCCCACGGTGAGCTCCCTCCACTCCCTCCGCATACACACCAGGAGGGTAAAGAGCCCCAGTGGAAAGCAGAGCTTATAAAGTGGGAATCACACTAGTAACTAACTCAAAGGGTTGTTGTGAGGCTTAAATGAAATCACTTAAGTATGACTCTTGGCACAGTTTGTAACATAGAGAGCTCTCAATGAACTTTTATTATGGAGTATAGGATGGTGGTTATGAAAGGTCCTGAGAGCAGACTATAAGCAGTTTGAGTACCAGCCACTCCACTTACTAGCTGTGTGATCTTGGAAAGTGACTTAGCCTTTCTGAGCCTCAGTTTCCCATTAAGTAAAATGAGGTTGATAGTTTCGCAAAATAACACTGGGTTATTAAGAAGTTTAAACAAGACAATGTATATAAGATACTTAGCATTGTGCTTGGCACATATGAGCGCTCAATACTGTAACTCTGTGATTATTGTTAGTGTTATCTTGCTCTGTGGTGGTTCTGCCTGTGACCCAGGGTGAACGGATGGGTGGTACTACCTTGGAGGAGGATCCACAGTGTTAAGGGTAGGATGGGGTGGGAGGGAGGTGCAAGAGTGAGGGGATATGGGGATATATGTATACCTGTAGCTGATTCACTTTGTCATACAGCAGAAACTAACACAACATTGTAAAGCAATTATACTCCAATAAAGATGTTAAAAAAAAAAAAAGGTAGAATGGGGGAGTGAGAGATATAGTGGGTGGTACTTGAGACTGGGCCTCACAACGATGTCTGTTCTCTGTCCACCCAGGCTGAGGATGCTGAGCTGTCTGACTTTGAGGAATGTGAGGAGACGGGGGAGCTCTTTGAGGAGCCCGCCCCCCCAGCCCTGGCCACCAGGCCCCTCCCCTGCCCTGCCCATGTGGTGTTTGGCTATCAGGTATGAATGGAGGTGGGGACCTCAGACAGGCAAGGATGGGGAACAGCCAGTCCTGAATCCTTCTTTGTGGGGCCCAGGCAGGACATGAGGACGAGCTGACCATCACAGAGGGCGAGTGGCTGGAGGTCATAGAGGAGGGAGATGCCGACGAATGGGTCAAGGTAGGTATGGACCCGGGGCTCTGACCTTGGCAAGGGGGCAGTGGGAGGGACTTCTCTGTGGCCCATAAAGACCCAGCCAGGCAAAGCTGGAAGCCTGAGTGGAGGAGGGCCAGGGCCGTGGACTGCTGAGGCAAGCCTGCTTTCTGTTCACGTTGCTGGGTGAGCAGGCTCGGAACCAGCACGGTGAGGTAGGCTTTGTCCCTGAGCGGTATCTCAACTTCCCGGACCTCTCCTTCCCTGAGAGCAGCCATGACAGCGACAATCCTTCGGGGGCAGAGCCCACAGGTAAGAAAGGGAGAAGAGTTACTGAGTGGTTGTGGCCCTGGTCTGGGGGCACTGCTGCCCGCCTCTTCCCCTCACCATCTCTCCTGGGCTTCCGCAGCGTTCCTGGCCTGCGCCCTGTACAGCTACAAGGGACAGAGCGCAGAGGAACTGAGCTTCCCCGAGGGGGCGCTTATCCGCCTGCTGCCCCGGGCCCAGGATGGAGTGGATGATGGCTTCTGGAGGGGAGAATTTGGGGGCCATGTTGGGGTCTTCCCCTCCCTGCTGGTGGAGGAGCTACTTGGCCCCCCAGGGCCATCTGAACTCTCAGACCCTGAACAGGTGAGGCTTCCTTTTCCCTGGGTCCCCAGGCACCAATGGGTTGACCCTCCCATGCCAGGGAGTCCCATATTCGTCTTAATGCCCCCTCCACCCCTATAGTGGCTTGGGACTCCCCATCTCCTTTGGCACAGAGAAAAGGGAAACCAAGGCAGTCATCATTAGAGTTTGGTTGTCCTGCTTTAGAGCTGGATCTTAGTTCAGATTCCTGTTCTGTTACTTTAGGCAGTGATTAGATCTCTCTGAGCTTGTTTCTTCATATGCATGTAAAATGGGGACAATAATGCCTCTTTCAGGAGGCTAACTATCCTGATTAGAGATAATGGAAGTAAAGGGCTTAGCACAATGGCCCATAGGTGCTTTGATATATGGTACCTGTTGTTCTAGCAAGAAGAGCATAGGAGTAGGAATCAGGAGTTCTAGCCAGGACTTTGTCACTAACTAGCTCTGTGATTTTGGATAGATGGATTAACCTGAGTCTCACCTCTGACATAGGAATCATCAAATCCTTACCTCATGGGGTGGTGGTGAGGACTGAATGAATTAGTGCATGCGAAGTGCTAGCAAAATGCCTGGGACATATTAAGTGTCAATATATATTGGCTGTTGAAATGTGTATCACCTACAAGCCCCACCCAGATACAAGCATTTGGTCACTCTCTGAACTGGGGAGTGACAGGACAGGAACTGAAGATGGGATGGGAGGAAGAGCTGGTGAAACCTTCCCACATGCCAGGAATAACTCTTTGCCCCCTCATCCCCAGATCCTGCCATCCCCTTCCCCTCCCAGCTTCTCCCCTCCTGCACCCACCTCTGCCTTGGATGGGTCACCTGCACCTGTCCTGCCCAGTGGTGAGTAGAAGGAGCTGGGGCCCTGGG
The DNA here is from genome assembly GCF_000442215.2 of Lipotes vexillifer. NCBI lineage: Eukaryota > Metazoa > Chordata > Mammalia > Artiodactyla > Lipotidae > Lipotes > Lipotes vexillifer. Next base: position 154,231 of record NW_006795869.1, on the reverse strand, counting down.
AGGGTAAGAGGCAGAAAGAAGGAGGAAGTCTGGAGCTTCTGGGTTACACTCAGCTCCTCTGCCTGCCCTCAGGAACCTCCTCCATCAGGCTCTCTGATGCATGATGGCAGAAGAGCTTGGGCTTTGGAGCTGGGCCCACTGTTCAAACTCTGCTCTATGACTTCCTAGTGTGTGATTTAACATGTCTGGGCCTTTACAGAGTGAGGAGGAAGGTCCCTCCCTCGCTGAGTTGTGAGAGTTAAAGGGATGTGTCTATAGAGTGCCCAGCGTTGTGCTGGGCACATAGCAAGCATGCAATTAGTAGCTGTTTTCTCATTATTACTATTTTAAAAATTAGCCAGTTTCTCCCACAGTGTTTTCCCAATATACATCCTCTGCCCTTAGTGTTCTTGAATCCTGCAAACACATGGTTTGCATCATTTTCCTCATCCATCTTTTCTCTTTTTTTTCCCTTGTTTTTGTTGTTACGTCATCCATCTTTCCTAAAACCATCTTTTCTAAAAGGTTCTTTCACTTTCTTCACCGCACCCCCCACCCACTGCGACCCGGGAACCCCGTGAGCGTTTTCTGCACCCCGCTTCTCCAGCACCCGTCGTTCACTTTGAATGATTTAGTACTCAGTCATTCATTGTGTCTGTTAGTGTTTCATTATGCAGTTCCTGGCAGCCATTAGGGGTGGGGGCCGTGTGGATCCCTCCTGCCCCCGGGTACCTTTAGTAGGCCCGATTATACAGCAGGTGCTCAATAAGCGTTGAGGTTGGATGGATTGATGGATATTATGACCCAGGTTAGTGACTATTTGTTAATTCAACAAATATTTACAGAGTGCCACTGTCCTAAGTGCTGGAGATACAGAAGCGAACAAAACAAAGTCGTAAGACTGACTTGTGGTTCTTACTTCCAGACCAAGACCTGGACTGCCCTGGACCCCTGGATGTGGTGGCGCCTCGACTCAGGCCGGTAAGGGCCCCGCTCTTGGAGGAGAGTGTTTGGAGAGGGGTCACTCCAACTTGTCCTGTTTTATCTGCAGGACAGAGGGAATGGACAGGGATATCCCCAAGGGAGGCATCTGGTGCACTGACCGTGTGTTCCCTACAGATGCGTCCACCGCCTCCCCCGCCAGCTAAAGCCCCGGATCCTGGCCACCCAGATCCTCTCACCTGAAGCCAGGGGGAATCACTTTCCCCCTGTGATGCTGCTGCCCCTATCTCCGTGCTATCAGAGACCACCCCTCCCCACGGTGATCCAGAGCGACACAGCCAAAAGCTGGAATCTCCCTGATTTCCGTTCTCACCTTCACGGGTAGAAATTTCTTCTCTCCCCATTTCTGGGGCTGGAACCCACTCCTTTTTTGCCATCATCCTCCAGCCATCTCTAAGGGCTGAAACTACTCCTTTGTCTTCTGCTACCACCCCATCTCTAGGGTGGTGAAGTACCCTGAAATCTCTGGGACTGGAATTCATCCCCCAAAGTCTCGAGTGGTTCTGGCTTATTTGTGTCTCCACCCTGGTTCTGTGAATCACCCCACTCCAGATGCCAGAGCCACTGGGGTTGGGGGCTGGGTTGGGGGCAGGCCTGTCAGAAGGAGCTGGAGCCAGTATGCGAAGCAGCTGTAATCGTCTGAGCGGATTTATTGACAGTGAATAAAGGGCACAAAGCCCAAGCCAGGGCCTGGGCCTCTTGTGCCAAGAGGGCAGGGGGTCTAAGGTGCTATTGCTTTAAGGGCCCACCAAGGGCAGGGGCCTGCTCCCAGCCGCACGCTCTAGCATATGGAGTGAGGTGATGGGGAAAGCAGGTCAGGCGGCCTGTTGGCAGACAGGGGAAGGGGAAGAGACTGAGGACCAGAGGTGGGACTTCTCCCAAGGTCCCCCAGCCTGAGACCGTGCAGTTCCAGGTGGAAGTAGGGCTGGTCCCTCAGCTGGGGGGCAGTGCTGTCCAGTTGAGAGGAGGGGCTTCATGCCCACCCACCCCCTGGCCCTGCCAGCTGGTAGTCCATCAGCGCAATGAAGGAGAGGAGGGGTAACAGTGTTGCCTCCTCCTCAAGCTGTGTCCCCGCTTTTCCCCAGGGGCTGCAGGACCTTCCCTGTCCCCTGGAGCACAAGCCCACTCCCCACCACCACACCAAGGAATATGTACCAAAGGCTAAGCCTGCAGTTTAGCTTGGGGGTTCAGGGAACCAATGGGCTTAGGTAGTTTAAAGTAGGGGGTGGGAGGATGAGATTATCTGACTTGGGGCCCAGGCAGACTCACCTCACACACCCCCTGCCCCCTGTGGTGGGGACACCTGAGAGAGAGAGGAGGGGTCACCAGTGGGAGAACAGGAGGTGGGTCATATCAGTGCCCCCTAGAGTAGGGGCAATAAGAGCTGAGCTCACTGCGGCCCACCACATGTCTTCATACCTGGTGATCTGAGGTGTCCGGTTTGCTTGGCTGTCCATTTGCCTCTTGACTGGCCAGCCCTGGGCTTGGACCCCTTCCTCCAGCCCCCAGCATCGACTCTGCAGAGGTTCCAGGGCTCCTCTCAAGTGCACGAGGGACTAGGCTGCTGTCCCTGAGTCCTCCATTCCGCACTGGGGGGCTGGCAAGGGCCAGGGGCTGTGGCCTCTCAGGGGGAAGGCTCTCAATGGCAGGCATCCCTGTCCTGGGCTGCCCTCCCCCAGACCCCTGGCCACCCCCTGGGTCCTGCCCCCCACCAGATCCCCAGCTCCTGTCCGTGGGGGAGCCATCACGATGCTCATGCAGCCCATAGCGCTTCTCAATGTGTGTCACCCGGAACCTGGGAGGGGAGGGAACACTGGGGCTTAGGACCACCACTCAGAGGCTGCTTGGCCCTTCCCTCCGATCAGGGACATCCTGGGTTTGATAGACACTTCCCTCTGGCCTAGGGCAGGGGAGACCAGATTGTGGGGCACATTGTGCAGCCTGGCTTCTGCTGTGGCTCACAGTCCACAAAGAAAGAGCCAGGGCCTACCTTTGGAGGCAGGTGCCTGACCGTTGGGGTCCCCACCTCAACCTCCCTTTCCCTGGGGCACTCTATACCCACCTGCCCACAGAGAACACAGTGGTCTCCCCAGGCCGGGGGCGACTCTTTCCTTCCTTGGAGCGTCCCTGACGGACAAGTGGGGGTCTCTTGTTGCGGCTGCAGTGGATGCAGGGGGCTGCGGAGCCCAGGTGCACTGTGTGATGATGGGAGGGGGCTCCGTCCTGCAAGCTGGAGGTGGCATCCACACTGCACGGTAGGGAGGAAAGGACCAGGGGTGACATTCCCAGTTTTCTTCCTGTCCCACTTGCTCCTGTTCTTTCAGCGTGCTCCTTAAACCCCAGATGCCCCACTTGCCCCAGGCCCCACCATTCGTTTCTTGTCTTTATCTAATAAACTCAATATGAAGATATTAGTGACCATGTGTTCTCCCTCCCGGGGCTAAAAAGCAGGCAATGCTTAATGCAGAGGAGTGGCATAAGGGGTGAAGGTTAGGCTTGATGATATCCAGAGGAGAGATGTGGTTTGAAGGACTCAGGATTTCTACAAAACGTTCTTCTTCCTGTATGTTAACCAGCCTTACTCTCCCCTGTCAACCCAAACATGCAAGGAGACTGGGAGAGGAATGTGCAGGAGAGGGTACTCTCCAAGCCAAGCTCAATCGTGCTGGCCGTTGTTCTCAGCTCACCTGGACAGCTGCATTGTCCCTTCTCCTTCACTGTCCCCCAGCATCTCCTTCAAGGCCTCAGCATTGGCTGAGGGGAGAAGGAAAAGAGGGGGTCAGTGGAGCCAAAGGCCGGGGCAAGGGAAGGTTGAGGAGGTGGGGAACAAGGGGCCGGCATACACCCACCTTCATTTTGGATGATGCATCGAACAATCCTCTCTACTGTGTCCTCATTCATGTCATCGTCCTCAGCTGAAGGATGAAAGAGGTTGGTAAGGAAGCAGTAAATGAGTCAGCTTTGGGGGTACATTACCTGGTGGCTTCTGTGGCTTCTTGCTCAAGACCTACCCCTTTAGCAAATTGCCATCATGCTGTACATTAGCATTTCAAGGGCCAGGGCAGAAAAGATGGGGAAATCGACGGGAGTCCAAGACTCATCAGTGGGCCCTTCCCACCCATGCTGCCTACTCTAGACCTGCTTTTGGGGTGGTGGCAACCCATTTGCTCTTGCAGAGTCAAGAAAGCATTACTAGACCTCCTGAAAGCTTGGTCGGGATTTGGCCTGGGTCTGTTGGCCAGGAAGAGGTGTGGGGAGAAGGGTCAGGGAGAAAGGTGACTGAGCCAGGTTCTAGGCTGTTCACTCACGGGGCTGGAGCTGGGTGTCGTCAGGCTCCGAGCCCCTCGAGGTGCGGCAGCGGTAGCCTTTCTTCTTGAGCACGTGGCAGATCATGAAGCCTACCAGGCCCATGAGGAAGAAGACCAGCACAAGCAGGAAGAGCATGTACAGCCCATGCTGGGGCGGCTCCAGGTCAGGCTGTGGTTCCGACATGAGGCCCCGGGGGGCGAGCGCGGGCCAGGGCGCCTCCTGGGGTTAGGGGGCTGCAGCTAGAGATGGGGGGAGGGATAGGATTGCCTTCTTCAGGATCCGAGACAGGCAAGCCTCTGAGGTCTGGCCCCACCCCTTACCCAACCAGGGAGCTGTCCGTGCCAGGGGTGCTGGTCCGGGCCAGGGGTGCCAGACGGCAGCTGCGCAAGCTGTCTTCCACGACCCTGATCCGCTTCCCCGACGCCCAGAACGTTCCCCTTTCCAGCTTGTCCTGAGCTTCCGTCCCTCCCAAGGACACTGCAGAGCGAGATGGGACGGAATTCTCAGGCGGCCTGCACAAGGATCGTGCCTGAGTCAGCGTCCACACCTCCTCTGCGTTGGCCTGAGCCAGGCCTCCACAGCCCCCTCCCCTTCCTGTACTCTCGCGCACACACCCCCTCCCGCCTTTCTGTTCTTCCCATCCTGACCACCTGGCCCACCGGTACCGGTGGTTTAGCTCTGGCTCCGGCTCCGGCTCGGGTTCCGGTTCCAGGGGCGTCCTAGTCCGGCTCAGGGCCCCCGACGCCCTCCCGGCGCTCATCCCTTGCTTTCTTCCCCTCCCCCCTTCGCCGCCTCAAGGGCTCCGGGCTGCGGCCGCAGATACCCGTGCCGCGGCAGGCGGGGGGAGGGAAGGATGGAGAGGGATGCAGGCTGGTGGGGACCGGGGAGAGGCTCCGGACAACGCCAGCCCTGGGAAGGGAAGGAGAAAGGGGACGCCGCCGCCGCCGCCGCCGCCCTGGGTTCCCAAAAGCCTTCGACCGTCGCCGGCCCGGGACCAGGGGGCGGAGCGCAGGTGTGCCGGGCGGAGAGCGAGAGCCTTGCGCGCTTGTGAGCGCAAATGTGATGCGCGCGTGACTGCGCCGCTCCCCCCCTTCCCCGACCCCGCGTCGGGGGAGTGTGCGGTGCCGAGTCTGGGTCCGGTGAGGAGGACAGGCAGTCAGGCGAGAGTGCTCTCTACTGGTCTATCGGGCACGGCTGTTTTGGCTCCTGCCCTCAGATGCCCCGGCCGGATGTGTAGCAGGGAATCTTCCCAGCGGGCCGGGGGGAGCCGGCTTTCTGCACCCGAAAGGAACAGCGTGGCCGGTTCTCCGGAGCCTCCTAGAGAGGTGACATGGCCTGCGCCCCGTTTTGGAGAGGTAGCTGGACGGGATGGCTCGGCTTCCCGAGGATTTGACCCCCGCCCGGAAGGAAATGGCCCTATCATACTATTACCGACGCTACAGTCCTCCGGCCAAAGCCAGACGCTCACGCCCCAGAACCTAGAAGGGCGTAGCAAGGCGAGGGCGGAACTCCGCAGGGGGCGTGGCCTGGGCGTGGTCTAAGGGAGGCCGGCTTGGGTCTCCCTGTTCCGCAGAGGCAGGCTGCGTGCTTACGCAGCACGCAAGACCGGGGGTGGGGCAGGCGGCCAGGCTGGCGGCGGAGGCGCTGGGCCTGGTCCCGCCGGCACCATGGCAAAGACTGTGGCCTATTTCTACGACCCCGACGTGGGCAACTTCCACTACGGTGAGGGAACAAGGTTGTAGGAGAGGAATTTCGGGACGCGGAGGTTTCGAGGTCGGGGCTGCAACTCTAGGGATGCATACTGACGAACTCTCTTCTCTCACCCCCAGGGGCTGGTCACCCTATGAAGCCCCATCGCTTGGCATTGACCCATAGTCTGGTCCTGCACTACGGTCTCTATAAGAAGATGATCGTGAGTCTCGCGGCTTCTGCTGGGGATTGAGGGTGGGGAGGAGCTGCGGCCCTAGGGATGGGTAAGCTGCACTGAATGCACCAAGAGCGACCCACCCCTAGAGTGTGGGAGGGGGGTAGAAGGAGCCAGGAGCACCCCCATATGCAGAGTGTTGGTGGGTGCATCCACTGACTTAATGAGAGATACTTTTTCACCTTAGGTCGGCCACCTTTTGACCTCAAGTGGACCAACTCTTGGCCTAGGGTTAGGGTGGAGTGGGGCTGGTTTGAAGACACAAAATTTTTCCCTCCCCAGCATCTTAGGGCAGTTCTGTGGCCTCAAAGAAGGGAAGGCGGCTGGATCGCTGTATCTGGATGTGAGGTTTACCCTCATTCCCATACCTTCTCTGCCACCTCTCTCCACCTCCAAGCTAGAGCTCCAGGGAGGACTTTGCAGCCCTCTGTGTAAATGTGTATGTGTGTGTAGGACAGAAGGAGATGTCCTGGGTATTCCCTTTTCAACCTAGAATACCACCCGCCCCCGCCCCCCACAGTTGTACTTAATTACTACCTATCCCTCCATCTCCTGGATATACACATGCTGTCTGTTCCTGGCCTGGAATTTATAGCAGTGATATGTGATTATAACATATTGCTCGGCCCTGATGCATTGCAAGGGGAATTAGTCAACAGTATGAATGAGTGTCCACTGCTTGTGCTGAGGCACAGACAAGTTAATTGGTCGTAGAAAAGACTGAGGTGATGTTAGTGCATGAATCCCTGACTCTCTTGAAATTGTTTGCCAGTATGTGCCTTTGAGCATTTTCTGGAGAGAGAAAAACTTTTTGCTCTTGTCCAATTTCTAAAGAAGTGTGTGAACCACTCAAAAGATAATAAATCTCTGGCTTATTAGCACCTGGGCATCTTGGGTTTTAATTAGAAGGTTGTCGTGTGTCCCATATTATTTGATTCCAAAATTAAGAAGAACTCAGAGGAGAGAGTGGACAGAATCAGAGCCCAGGGGAGATGAGTATGAAGAGAATCAGGAATAGGAGATCCAAGTAACAGGGCAGGTGGAAGGGGGTTAAGGTTTGAGAAGGTAGGAAAGGCTGGGCTGGAGGTGGGATGGAAAAGGCAAGCCCAGTGGTCTTTAGGGGGCTTGATCGTAATAAACCACCAAGCTAATCAGAGTCTCTCTTCACTGACATTTGTCTCATAGAATAACAAGGATTGGGGGGCGAGGGGACTGCTGTGTGTAGTTTTGGACAGTCCCCAAGTCTGGGCTCAGTGTGGGCAGTCTCAGCCCAGTGAATGGGACTGACCCTGCCTGGGTTCACCTTGTGTTTCCATCCGAGGTCTTCAAGCCATACCAGGCCTCCCAGCATGACATGTGCCGCTTCCACTCTGAGGACTACATCGACTTCCTGCAGAGAGTCAGCCCCACCAATATGCAAGGCTTCACCAAGAGCCTTAATGCCTTCAACGTGGGCGATGACTGGTGAGGGGAGGACTGGGACTTTGATGCCAGACACCTTGTTGCCAGGCATTTCAATGAGAGTACTTGAGTGAGGTCTTGTGGCAGCAGTGGGAAGATATGATGGAGGGGGGATACTTGTCAATGAATCATCATTTACTCACTTGTTTATTCAACAGATATTTATTGGTCATTGGCTCTAGGCCAGGCCCTGTGCTAAATGCTAGGGACGCAATGATCAACAACAGCAAAACAATTTTAATATTGCACTTGTGCTAAGGCCTCTGAAGGAGACGTATTTGACAGACTATGAGAGTGTATACATGGGAGAATTCTCTAGCCTGGGCAGGGGCTGGTCAGTGGAGGCTTCCTAGAGGAAATAATAAAGATTGAGCTGAGATCTAAAGAAAGTAGGAGGTAATTAGAGGAAAGGTAGTTGGGAGGATGGAGGGTGAGGGGAAGAATGTCTTGGGCAGTAGGGACAACATGTGCTAAGGGTCTGTGGTAGGACAGAGTGAGACTTATTTGAGGAACAGAAAAAAGACCACCCACAGAATCTGAGAGTGATCTGAATCGAGGCTAAAGAGATAGGTAGGGCCTTTGAAAAGTAAACAACCCTATTATGAATTGGGGTTTTTAACCTCTCGAGTAGGGGGAAGTCATCAAAGGGTTTTAAAAAGCAAGAGAGTGATTAGACACTACCACATTTACGTTGAACTCATATCATGAGAAGTAGACTCAGAGTTAGGCCCTGTGGGAAGAAGGTGGACAATAAAGATAAGCCATGATCCTTGCTTCCATTCTAGTCTACATCCACAAAAATATAGTGACCACAACAGCTGCCATCTACACAATTCATTTTTAAACTTTTTGTTAGGGAAAATTTCAAACATTTCTGAAAGTACGGTGAACCCGCATGTATCTATCACTGAGCTACAACACTTAGAGCAAACGGCTCATCTTACTTCGTCTATATCCTCCCATGTTAGATTATTTTCAAACAAATTCCAGACGTCACACCCTTTTATCCATAAATACTTTACTACATATCTCCAAATGATACTCTTTAAAAAAAGTGAACAATATCATCACACCTGAAAAATTAACAGTAATTCCTTCATGTCATCAAATATGCAATCAGTACTTAAATTTCTCCAGTCCTCTCAAATTTTTTCCTTTTTGCAGTTGAATTACTTTAATTAAGATTTAAACAAGGTCCACATATTATATTTGGTTGCTACGTCTCTTAAGACTTTTAACCTATAATGTTTCCTTCTCTCCTTTGAATTTATTTTTTGAAGAAATGTGGTTGTTGATCCTATAGTTTCCTACAACAGCTACAGTTTATTGAGTACTTATTCTGCTGTGCCAAGGATTACTGGTATATCCACCTAATTCTCACACCACCCGTGAGATGTACTAAGTCCTTTTCCTGATGGTAGGCATAAGTACATAAAGTGAAATTTGAGGAGATTTTGGTAACTTAACCTGAGTCACATAACTGGTCAGTGGAGGTGGCAGGATTCAGATCCAGAGCCTAGGTTTGTAAACACTACACTAATCCGTTTCCCTGAAAGATCCTACCAATAGAAGCAGCCTGGGCTGGAGGATAGAGGCCAACTCCTCAGGCTGGCCCTGAGCCCCTTCCCAACCTTATCCCCACACCCCTGCTGCACAGGGTATCTTCCCGGAATACCCTTTGTTCCCCATTGAGCCTCTCCAAGGCCTTCTCAGCCTTCACACCACCATGAAGCTTCCTGCCGTGAAGCCTTTCCTGACCACACCAGTCGCAGTGGTCTGTCCTGCACACACTGCCCTGCCCACTGGGTTTTTCAGTTACATGCTGTCTTGGGAGGTTTCTTGTTTTTTGTGTTATTGCTGCTGCTATTTCTGAGTTCACTTTATAGATCTGGGAAGGCAGAGTCAGCCCTCAGGCCACAGCTGGGGCCTGTAAATGCTCTTTGTGCAGCTAGGGAATACTACCACTGGGCTTCTCCACTTCCCGTCCAGTGCCTCGCACAAGGCTCGGTACATGGTTTGGTCTAAAATATTTGTCAGATAAATTTGCAGATAACTCAGGTATGTAGGAGGGGCAGGGGGGTTATTGAAGCATGGAGATCAGAGGGCTTTGGGGTAGGGAGAGAGGTGTAGGAAGGGAGTGGACAAAGGTAAAAGGGCTCCAACTTGCTCTTCCTGCAGCCCAGTGTTTCCCGGGCTCTTTGAGTTCTGCTCCCGTTACACAGGCGCATCTCTGCAAGGAGCAACCCAGCTGAACAACAAGGTGACCATAGCCCCGAGTCCTATTTCCCCCTTCCTGTGGGTCCCTGAATCCAAGGCCTTAACCCTGATCCTGAGCTCCCAGCTTTGGCGGTGGGCAGAAGGACTGTGAGTTGGGTGTTTGTCTTTCAGATCTGTGATATTGCCATTAACTGGGCTGGTGGTCTGCACCATGCCAAGAAGTTTGAGGTGAGTGAGGAGGAGGTGGGGGAGACAGCAGCTACTGTAGGGTAGGAGGTCAGGATGACACTAGGGGGCAGCTGGGTGGAAGAGTAGTTCCTCTCTTTGTAAGACCACTCTCTTACCATAGGCTTCTGGCTTCTGCTATGTCAATGACATTGTGATTGGCATCCTGGAGCTGCTCAAGTAAGTAGCCTGGGAGGAGATGGGGGGACTTAAGAGGCTCTTGGCTGAGGAGGTCTGAGACTGCCCTGGCCCTGACCCTGACCTCCACCCCACACTAGCTTTTCCCAAGTTCTTGATGCTTTTCTCAGGCTGCCTCTTCCTGTGCTCTGCTGCAGATTCCCCGCTGCCTGCTCACATTTCAGCCTTCTCTGCACATCCCTCTCCTGTCCCTGCCTCCAGGCTGGAGCCCCAGGGTTGCCCTTAGGGAACTGGTGGTATTAGGTTTCAGGTGACTTGGGCCACAGTAGACTCTTCATAATTCCAGACCTTGTGTTTGGGAGGAGTGGGCTGGGGGGTTTTCCTCCTGGGGTTCACCTCTGCCTCAGGCCCTGGCTTTGCCCTCACCCCAGGTACCACCCTCGGGTGCTCTACATTGATATTGACATCCACCATGGTGACGGGGTTCAGGAAGCCTTCTACCTCACGGACCGGGTCATGACAGTGTCCTTCCACAAATATGGAAACTACTTCTTCCCTGGCACAGGTATGGGACTAGGAGGGTCTGTCGCCTTCATACTCTTCAGCTCTTACCGTGACTTTCCCCTCCTCAGCCTCAGGCCTCAGCTCAGACGGCCCCCTCTGTGGAGGAACCTTTCCTGATCACCCCGTTACTCTGTCACATCACTCTGCTTGTTGTTTTCAGAGCACTCACTGCTGTTTGAATTTATTGTGGTGCTTTGTCTTGTTTGCTGCCTCCCACCTTATCGTGCCTACCTCCCAAGAATATAAGCTTGGTGGGATTTCAGTCATTTCGTTAGTTCTCTTTACTGCTGTATCCCCAGTGCCTAGCTCCCAGCTTGGCTCACGGTAGGCCCTCCAAAAGTATCTGTTGAATGAATGCAAGCTGCAAGGGACTTAGTGGTTCGAGGGAGTGAGTGGTGGGCGCACGTAGATGGAGTGAGAGGCCCTCGGAGTACAGCTGGGGTTGAAGCGGCTGGGTTGTGGATACCTCCTGGGTACCGCTGCCACTCCCACCCCCCACTTCCCTACAGGTGACATGTATGAAGTTGGAGCAGAGAGTGGCCGCTACTACTGCCTCAATGTGCCCCTGCGGGATGGCATTGATGACCAGAGTATGTACTGAAGTCTTCTCCCCGCTCACTAGGCTCCTTCTCTCTCTCCTTGAGTTAACCTCTTCTGCCTGATGTTGTCTACTGTTGGGCCAGGTGTCCTTAAGGATGAATGGCCTTCAGAGGGACCGTGAATTCCCCGGAAATTGTATGCAACATATTGGATGTGCATTTTTCTGGGAAAAGGGTCATTAGCTTCCATCAGTCACTCCAGAAGTTCATCAGACCCCACCTAGAAGTTCAGACCCAATGTTGCCCCTTTGGGTTGCCCCATTCCTGGGGCAATATCTAGAAGCGTATACTTTGGCTTTTGGTAACTTCTGCCACCCGTTCCTGGGCTCCACGCTCTCTGAACCCCCTTTTTCCTTTTGTTCCCTGTCTCCCCATCCCCTTGGGGTGCCAGGTGCCCATCTTTGGCCCTCTCCCAGGTTACAAGCACCTTTTCCAGCCGGTTATCAACCAGGTGGTGGACTTCTACCAACCCACGTGCATTGTGCTCCAGGTAATACTGTCAGTGCCTCCTCAGGCACTGGGCTTGAGGGAAGAGAGCAGGAAAGAGGAGAGTCCCTAGGCTGGTGGGAGAAGGGAACTGAAGGACATCCGTGACATTCTGAGTAGTTATCTCACTGTAGCCACCTTGGGTTTTGCTTTTTGCAGTGTGGAGCTGACTCTCTGGGCTGTGATCGATTGGGCTGCTTCAACCTCAGCATTCGAGGACATGGGTGAGACCTGCCCTCCTTCCACTCCCCCAGGTTTTCACGTGGCCTTGGGCCTCAGTACATGGAATGGGAGTAGTTGGGGAATGGACCTCACCTCCTTTTGGGGCTCAAAAATAGCTACATGTTGTACTTTGAACCAGAAATGTCACCTTAAACAGTGTTCCCCAGTTGGTCATTCATTCACAGTAGGTTTTTGTTAAGCACCTATTATGTTCCAGGCATTGTACTAGGAGATGGGGATGCAGTGGAGAAGCTCCCATGGAGTTTACAGTTTAGCCTAGGAAACAAACAAAAAATAAGTAAGCAAACAAGACAGGTAGATAGTTATAAGTTCTGTGAAGGAAAAAGATAGAAAGCTAAGACACAGGGTAACAATGGAGAATCTACTTTAGATAGCACGATTTGGAAAGAATTTCCCAAAATTCTGAGCTGAGACCTGGAGGCTAAAAGGAGCGAGCCATAAAAGGAGCAGAGGGAGGTCTATCCCAAGCAGTGAGAAGGACCCATGCAGAGGCTCTGAGACAGGGCAGAGCTGGTATAGTGGAGGAGATGAAGTAAAACCAACAGGGACAGGGAGAGCAGGCTGCAGGTGGTTTGAGGTGAGGTCTGAGAAGTCGGCAGTGGTGGGGTTGTGCAGAGCCTTTAGACCCTGGTAAGGAGTCTGGATTATATTTCAGATGTGCTGGGAAACTTTAGACAGGTTTTAAACACGGAAGTGATATGATCCGGCTTATATTTTAAAGTGACTGCTCTGAGTGCTGAATGGAGAAAGGTTTGGGGTGGCGGGGGGGTACACAGGAGTGGAAGTGGGAAGACCAGTTAGGAAGCTATTGGTGTTGTGTAGGCAGGATGCTAAGTTGGAGGAGGTGGTTGATGGAGAGAAGCAGATGATTTGAGTTATATTTTGCTGGCTAAACGGACAGCACTTGCTGGTGCCTTGGTGAGAACAGTTGATTAACAGGTCGGGTGCCAGGGTGGGTGCTGAGCAGGACAGAGGTAGGAGTGCACCCTATTTTAAAGTTTTTATTGAGACACAACATGTGCATAATAAAGTGCGCAAATCTCAGGGATATAACTCAGTGATTTTCACTGCCTAGATCAAGATAGAGAAACTTTCTAGTTTCCTTGTGCACCTTTCCAGGCAATATCTAGAAGCGTATACTCTGGCTTTTGGTAACTTCTGCCACCTGTTCCTCTGGTTCCTTTTAACAGGGAGTGCGTTGAATATGTCAAGAGCTTCAATATCCCTCTGCTGGTGCTAGGTGGTGGTGGCTATACTGTCCGGAATGTTGCCCGCTGTTGGTGAGCACGCCCCCATTTTTCCTCCTCCCCCTTGTCCAGTGTGAGCTAGGGGCTCCCTGAGAGATGGCCAGGTGGGCCCTTTAGCCCACTTGTTCAGCCCGCCCCCCTCTGCTGGTTTGTTTCAGGACGTATGAGACATCGCTGCTAGTAGAAGAGGCCATTAGTGAGGAGCTTCCCTACAGTGGTAAGGACCACCCCATGATGCCCCCAGAACAGGAAGGCCATTTTCACAAGACCCCAAAATGGCCTGGTTTGAAAGCAGGTGGAAAGTTTGACTTTCTCAGAGCTCTGCAGACTAAACCCCTGGACCCAGGTCAGGGAAAATGTTGGGCAGCTATTATGTAGGGGTTTCGGATGGAAAGGAAAGGGAGTGGCAAGTCTTGGGACCTGCCTGCCTCTATCTGAGCCATAACGTCTCCTCCTAATCTCCTTTTCCCCCAAGAATACTTTGAGTACTTTGCCCCGGACTTCACGCTCCATCCAGATGTCAGCACCCGCATCGAGAATCAGAACTCACGCCAGGTCAGCAGCTCAGAGAAGCTGAGCACCAGGGCGGGGGAGCCCAGGAGAGGTCCAGGATGTGGGAAGTCAGAGAAACCAGGGAAGAAAAGAAAGTTCTCAGCCATCACTGTCACTGTTCTCAGCTAGGAGGCAGCCCAGGTTAAAGCAGAAGCAGTCAGGGTTGGGAGGAGGGACAGTTAACAGCTGGGAGACTCAAACTAAGATGGAAGGTGGGATTGAAACTAGGACAGTAGGGGCAAAAGGCAGTTAGAAGCATAGATGCCCTGGGAATCACTGCTCACTGTCTATTCCTCATCCCCAACCAGTATCTGGACCAGATCCGCCAGACAATCTTTGAAAACCTGAAGATGCTGAACCATGCACCTAGCGTCCAGATTCACGATGTGCCGGCAGACCTCCTAACGTATGACAGGACTGATGAGGCTGACGCAGAGGAGAGGGGTCCCGAGGAGAACTACAGCAGGTCTGGGGCAGGGACTTGAGAGCAAGGGATTCCCGCAAGCTTTTTGGGGAGGTTAAGAGGGAAAAAGTACATTAGACGGCATTAGCCTAATTGTCCTTGGCTTACCTCCTTTGGTATGTGGCAGTCCCACACTTTTCTGCTTCTAATGACGTAAGTAACATATGTTTGTTGTAAAAATTTTAAACAGCACCAAAATATGTTCAGTTTGCTTTTACACGATCCCAGACCCATTTCACAAAGTATCCAATGTTAATAGTTTGATTTCTATCTTTTCAGATTTTTTCTGTAGATTACAGCTGTACTATTTGACATTCACATATAAACACAAGGGCACACATACACTCATTTTCAGAGTTGTGCAGTCTTTTTTTTTTAATACAAGTTGGATTACACTATACATGTTCTACAATTTCCAACTTTTTTTTTTAACATAACAGTGTATCTTTCCATGCCAATATATATAAAAATCTGCTTCATTATTTTATTAGCTGTATAATATTCCATCGTGTGGATGTAGCATAATTTAACCAAGTGCCATTGACGGGCATTTACATTATTTCCCTTTTTATCCATATTACAAAGAGTATGGAAGTGAATCCCCGTCCATATACATCTTTGCATGCTTGTTTGAGTGGGTGAGATTCCTGGAATTGTTGTTGCTAGGTCAAAGGCTGTGTGCACTAAAATTTTTTTTATTTGTTGCCAAATTGCCTTCCATAAAATCTGTAACAGTTTATATTCTTGCCAGCATTTTACTCACTCCTTCCAGATTCTAAGCTGGACAGGTCACTGCCCATGTACTGCTCTTGAAAGGCTCTTAGATTTCTTTCTTCTGTTAATTTTCTCAGTTGTATTATGTATGTATGTGTGTTTTTATGTCTTTACCTTTCTGAGATACATATTAAAATATTTACAGATGCACTGAATTAGGGGAAAAAAAAGACTAGAATAGACTTTTTAAAAAACCCCAAACCAGGGCTTCCCTGGTGGCACAGTGGTTGGGAGTCCGCCTGCTGATGCAGGGGACACGGGTTCGTACCCCAGTCTGGGAAGATCCCACATGCCGCGGAGCGGCTGGGCCCATGAGCCATGGCCACTGAGCCTGCGCGTCTGGAGCCTGTGCTCCGCAACGGGAGAGGCCACAACAGTGAGAGGCCCGCGTACCACAAAAAAACAAAACAAAACAAAACAGAAAACCCCAAACCAGGCTTTTCTGAAAAATGAAGGGAAAAGACAGCAGAACCCAGAAGTGCAGAAACAGATGCACTTAATAAAGAACAGATTTCCTTACGTGACTGGGGGATAACCACAGCTGGACGCTTGTAGGACACCTGGTCCTGCTCCCATACACTGTTAGATGTTTGATATGGCTCTGCTGCAGAGTCTGATGGGCTTCTCAGTCCCTTCCAGAATCTTCTCTCTTTCTTAGAGTTCAGGCTTTCAGATCTCTCCTCTGGACCTGGGCTCTACTGCTTAGACCCTTGGGACCACTCCAACCCTTCTCCTCCGTGAGTAACCCCTTATTTTCTCTCTTGGTTGAGGAAGTATCTGAACATCTGGCCTCAGGGATCCTTTTTGACCCCTCATCTCCTCAACTTCTCCAGGTCTCTGGGGCTTGACTTTTGGAAATTGATTTTCTTAAAAATCTGTTTTTAAGTTCTTCCTTTTGGCAAAGTTTGTTTCATTTTTATCTGTAGTTCCAGGCTGGTATCTGGGCCTAGTCTCTGCATTATACAGCCTGCTCTCAACAGCCGACAGAAGCCTCAAGCCTCTTCCTGTCCTAAGCCCTACCATCAGACCACCCACTGAGCTCCTTTTCTTTGATGCCTATAGCTCCAGCTTGCATATCATTTACAGAGTAGTAATAAGTTTTACCACTTTTTTGGGTTTGCTAAGCAGCAGACTGTTACTGAGTGCTTTATGTTCAAACATACATGATACAATGTCATCCTGTCATCAGTCTGTTGCCATCAGACAACCCTAAGAGGCGCTATTCTTAAATTACCAGAAGAGGAATCTAAGGCTCAGAGAGGCTAAATAACTTTCTGAAAGTCCCACAGCTAGTTAAATATCAGGGCTGAGATTCAAACTCGAGTCTCTGACTCCTCACCTTTAACCGTTGTGCACTTAGAGGTAACCGAGACATTGCTTTCCAGGCAGAGGGGCCTTTCCTGACTTTGCTCCCCGGCTTCTCTTTGATGACTTTCTTCCTTCTTTCTCAGTTATCAGCCGTGGGCAGGATAATTCAGTTATACATATTCTCCCAGAGAATAGTTTTCCAAAAAGAGAGAGCAGTATTGAGTACTTATTGGACCTTGCGTTGCTTTCACATCCCTTTGCTCACTACAGGTTTATAGTATATCACTCCTCTGCTAAAAACGCTCCTTTCCATTGCACTTAGAAAAAAATCCAAATCTCTGACGGTGGCTTTAAAAGGCCGTGTATGCTTTAAAAGACCCTTACCTATGTCCCTGGTCTCATCTCTAATGACCCTCCTCTGTGCACACTTCCCCTAGCCATCTTGACCTCCTTTTCTCGCTGGAATACATCAGTCTCTGTCCACCTTATAACTTCTGTACTTGGTTTTCTTGCAGCTTGGAATGGTCTTCCTGATATCTTTGCCTGTCCAGCTTCTTCTCAGACTTCAGGTCTTACCTTGTTAGAACAGCCTTTCCTGATAATCCTATCTGAAATTTTACCTGTTTCCTCCCATCACACTCAGTCACTTCCCTTTATTTCATTTTATTCATAGTGCTTTCCACCATCTGAAATTACCATATTTATGTTTTTACTTTGTTAGTTATTGTCAGTCTCATTTATTTGGTGAGTTTTTTGAGGATAGGCAGAAATTTTGTCTGAATGATTCTCTACTGCTAAGGCTTATGACAGTGTCTGGCACAGAGTAGTCTGTCAGTAAATGTTTATTGACTATATGAATGCATGAATGAATGGCAGTCAGTCTCTACCAGCAGAAGGAAAGGAGTGGTTCCCTGACAATGGGGGCCTGAGAAATGGCTCCAGAGAGGGTACCTGTGTGGGAGAAGATTGGAACTTGGAGAGTGGGAGCCTGACCTCTCTTTCTCTCTTTCCTTGCTTTGTAGGCCAGAGGCACCCAATGAATTCTATGATGGAGACCATGACAATGACAAGGAAAGCGACGTGGAGATTTAAGAGTGGCTGGGCTTGCTGTGTCCCCAGATATTCCTTTTTACCTCTTGGTTGGGTGGGAGGGAAAAGGTGTGGCTCTTCCACCCCTGGTCAGGTTACTCTCAGGGCTTTTACCAACGCTGGGGGAGGGTTTGGAGACCACATCTTGTTCTGGAACCAACTATCCCCTCTCTTCTCCCTCCCAAGGTCTGAGAATGGTACCTATTAGGGATTGGATGGGGACAAGGATAGCCATCTCTAGGACATCTTGGGCGGTGAGCCCTAGAGGCCAGTCCCAGCCCTTCTGGCTCACTTATTCCTTCCCTACTTCCCTCTAACCCAGAGACTTTAGGGGTGAGGGGGGGTAGACAGGAGTAAGGTTGCCTTTGACTTCCTCCTGGGTTCTCCTAATGCAGGCCTTGTTTCCAGTGCAGGTGAAGAGTAAGGGATTTTAGGGGGCTCTGGCTCCCTAACACCTTAACCCATATGATGGGAAGTGCAGTTTTGAGATGGGGGAGGTTGTGAAAATGTCCTGTTCTGACTTCTGGCTTTATGTCCATTTCACCACCCTTTTTATTCAATAAACCAAGTTGGTATTTTTTGTACCTTTTGCCTTTCCGGGAATATTCTTAATTCTTGCTAGCTGCCTGTGTATGAAGAGAGAGGAAATGGGGTGATGATGTGTATAATAAAAATCGTAGTTAACGTTCATTCAGCACTCACCTTACATTAGGACCTGTGTATATGTATTCTACATGGATTCTCTTACTCATATATAAGGAGTTAAGAGAGCATTTTAGTTAAGAGTTAGACAAACCTGAGCAGATTACTAGCTTAAGAGAGGGAGTAGAAATGACTTCAGGTTTTTGAACCTGGGTGTTGGGATTGGTGATGCTGGTTGGTGAGGATACACTGAGATAAAACGGTGACTGACACAAGCAGTTGCTCCTTATCTTCATTGTAGATATTGTAGTAGCCACAAACATGCACTCTTCCCCAGTAGGGAGTAAGATAAATGCTATAGAAGATGTAGACAGTGGTACAAGAAAGAAGAGTAATACCTGGATCACTCCTTCCATGCTCTGATCCTGTCGTTTCTCAACATTAGCATAGAAAGTAAGTAGCTTTTGAACTGTTTTGGACAAATTGATTTCGAAGTGTGGGCTGGACAACTCTGTGCAACTGTCCATCAGGCAATTAGAAAGTGGAAGGTAAGAGATGAAGGTCAGATTTAGGAGCCAGCCAGCTTGGCAGAGTCTTTGTAAAATAACAGACCCTAGACTGAGCACTGGGCTCCCTAGTGAGTGAGTCACTGACTGCCCTCCAGGAACATGCAGTTGAAATCTTTTGCCAGTCGTGGGAAAGATAATTAAGTCCAGACTTTGAGGACTTACTGGGTACCACAGGCTTTTCACGCAAGGGACAGAGGTAGCTATTCTTGAGAATAGATGAAATTACTGAGGGAGGAATCAAGCTAGTAGAGCAAAGAACACACTTTTGGAGAATGCCTGCTCTTTTCACTCAGGTTTGGTTTATGTCAGTAGGGAATCCTGGTTAAACATAGGGCTTGGCAGTCAGACCAACCTGGTTTTAAGTTTTTTGTCACTTCATTATGTGTCCTTGGGCAAGTCACTTCAATTGTCGATGTCCAAATTTCCTATCTTTAAAATGGTGAGACTAGTGGAATCTATCACATGGCATTGTGAGGATTCAGTGAGAAAATAGGTGCAGAGTGTTTTTGCATAGAGTCTGGCATAGAACAAGTGTATGGTAAATGGTTAACTATTATTAAGCTTCAGGCACACTGTAGCAATAAGTAGTTTTTCCAGATTAGAAACATGGAAAGTAGTAGACCTGGGATTTAGAACTAGGTAATCTAACTCCAGAGCTAGTCGACTTCAGTCTAGCGCTGGCCCTGGACCAAGCTCTGTTCTTGGTACATAGCTTTCAATAAATGGTAGCTATCACTTTATTTTTTCATGTGCTCCATGGGTATTGCACACATAAAAACTATATTATCCTGGAAAGCCCGGCACTAAATTTTCTGCAAAGATAACAGTCTCTCTTATGCGATTTTTGGTTCAGATAATAATATCCTGGTCTGGAGTGTGAGAGGGTCCAGGCTTTACAGCCACGTGGGCACTGCGTGGGAGCAGGGAGGCCTGCGCCGCTCCAACCGCCAGGGGGCACTGTCCGGGAGAGTTGCACCGCCCACTCACCATCACCCCCCACAACGTGGGTCCGAATGGTTAGGCCCGCCAGGCAGGTAGTGCTCTTCCGCGGCTTTCCTCCACCCCCCCTCCTTTCCCGCGTTGGTAGGGGCTGCGTGTCCGGGCGGAAGTGGGGCAGGCGGGCGGGAGCGAGGCGTCGCGGTTGTATATTCATGAGGCGCGCGCAGCCCGGCATGCTAATGAGGCGGGGCGCGGCGGCTGGCTGAGGAGCTGCTGGGCGGCGGCGGCGGCGGCGGGCTTGGAGCTGCCGGGCGGGAGCGGCGTAGGCGCGGGGTCACTAGCAGCGCGAACCTGGACATGGAGCCGCCCGGCGGGGGCCGCGGGACCCGGGACAAGAAGAAGGGCCGGAGCCCGGACGAGCTGCCTTCGGCGGGCGGCGACGGCGGCAAATCCAAGAAATTTGTGAGTGTCCCTCCCACCCGGTTCCCTCAGCCTGGCCCCGTAACCGCCCTCCGGACCCCGGAGACCTCCGCAGCCGGCCCCAGGGGTGCACGCCAGTCTCTAGGGAGCCGACCCCGCGCCTCTCTTCCTCGTTTTGCTCGGTCCTGGGCTCCGAAGCCCAACCTCCGACTGCTCCGGGACCTCCCGGAGTCCCGGAGTCCCAACCGGCTCTTGCCCCGGCAACCTCGGGGCTTCCTCATCCCCCAGCCCGCACGCTCTGCTCTTAGCCCCCGTAGCCCTGGCCGGTCTCGGCCCCATCTCTTCCCTCTCAGCCCCACTTCCTTTCTTCTTTCTCCGTTACGCGAACACGCCTTCTCTGTCTCGACCCTGTGTGCTTTTCGGGGTCCATTTTCTCTTATTACCCTTCCCCCTGTTTTTGGTATCCTCCTATTTGCTTCTCCAAAGGTCACTTCTTTGCCCAAGATTGATCTCTTTCACCTGCTAACTTTCCTCCCGCCCAGTCTCCTCTCTGGGCCCTCAGCCCAGTGTCACCTGATAATCCTTCCCCCCAGGAATGTTACCTGACTTGGGCCCTGCCTTCCCTCTTCCCTTGGACGTTTGTCCTTGCGACTGCTGGAATGGGTACCTGCCCAGTTACTCTGGTCATTGGGCATGACGGCAGTTGGCTTCCCAGTATTAACTTATTCAGAGAACCTGTCCCTTTGCCCTGTTGCTTATCACTTATCAAGGGGTTCGAACTTCTCTCATGAATATGCCCGTCTTAGGACGGTGATCACCCTCCCCCATGGGAGGAAGTTAGACTAAAAGGCCAAGAAGTTTGTGAGTACCTAAGGGAATTGCCTTTTGTACGTTTCCCATGATAACTATCTCTTCAGCTCTTCTGCCACATCCTGTGCCCCAGGGCTACTGACAACCGTTTTCCAACCTGTAGAAGAGTCTGACTTTCATCAGGTGCCAATTCCAATCTGAAAGAATATTGATATTCGTGTAACACTGTGGTATCTCATTACCTTTGCACACACTGCATCTTCTTTTTTACTCCTCTCTCCAGGGAGTTGTTTGCTTTTTACTGTAGAAGCTTTGAAAGATAGGGGGCGCTGTCCAAGAGAGGGAGTTTTGGATCTTAATAACCATTTGCTAGTTGTAACTGTAATGTAGTCTTCTCTCCCAGGTAATTACTCTGCCACCCCAGTATCTCTTTCTACTAACCAAAAGGTTTCTAACTTTTTCCTCTTTCCTTATCTTTTCTCTTATTCCCACCCCTTAGCGTTCTGACCCAACTCCACAAGTCTGGGAGGAAAACTGAGAAAGTGATGAAAAAGGATAATGTTGCTTTGGGACCTAGAGGGTTGGAATGTGGAGAGCACTAAACAGAATTAAAATAGTGACTCATCTCTTCCTACCTATTTCTAGAAAGAGAGGTGCTTCTGGATGTCCTTTCCTGTGACTGTAGGCTGTCAGTCACTGCCTGTGTTTTTATCTGGTGAACATCTTTTTTCCCCCAGAAATGTAGGTTTAATAGTAGTGACAGTTTTCCCCCTATGGTGACCAAAGCAATATTCCCCTATGTTTCTTTAGGATAAGCATGAACTTCTAGTTAGGGAGCTTTCCTTCTAAGCCTTAAGTTTTAAGGCCCATATATTTTCTATTTATGTATCGTTTTGTTTTGCTTTTGTTTCCATGGTTACCCTTTGACCTTCCTCACCCAAACTCCAGCTGTTTTTGCTGATTTATAGTGACCTCTGTGGCTTGTAAATGTTTTTCAGGTTCTAAATGGAATTTTACATGTGTTTTTGTTTTATCTAACACTTACGTGTTTCACAGATTTGTAAATTCTACTAAGTGTGTGGGGCTGAAAGGTGAGATACCTGAGGAAATTCAACTTTTCACCTGTTTTTTGGAATGTCCGTGGAGTCTTGTGTATGCTGAGTGGATTTGGCTCAGAGTTGTTGGTATTTGCTTTAGAGAGGGTACAGCTGAACCAAGTTCTCTTTTTCTTTCTGAGGTGTTGGTCTTAACTCTTAATCTGCTGAATTTTTAAAAAATATGTAGCACACACAGGTAGTGAGGAGAATTGCATTCCTGGCTAGGGAATTGGAAAGTTTCCAGGAAAGTAGAGCTGCTTAACCCCTTTATTGCCAACTATACCATACCTCAAGGCTTCAGGATATTCTGTCTTTCTCATTGCTCTTTATATAAGAACTCTGTGGAAATGAGAGCCTAGGAGGAGCATTGCAATCCACTTCTCTTTGCGTCTGTGTATGTATATGGGGGTGGGTAGAGTGGGCGAGATTGCTGGTTTGCCTTTGTTACCCATGGTGTAGTTTTCTTGAACTACAGGCTGAAAGTGAACTCAAAGCTGTTTCGCCTACTCCACCTTTTCTACAGTGTGTGTCCTCGGGAGCTCCATTAAGAATGCATTTTATAAAACTGCGCTGGTTTGGACCTAGTGTGCCTGAAGGTATTTGTTTGCTTCTGAGGGGTTACTAATCCCTTTAGCTGCTACATACCTTTCCAAGCTGATGCAGGTTCTAATTACAGATCAACTGATGAGAGCACAGAGCTCACAAATTGCCTAAGATCTGCTCTTTACCCTTAAAGCCATCTTGTGTGGAAAGGACACAAGGAGTCTAAGTTTAAACAGTGGTAGGGCTCATCTTTTTAAAACATGTGGTTGTTCGAGATGCTAATGTGTGTGGTGAAGCCAGGCTGTCTGGTGTTCCATTCCCCTTGGTTCTTGTTGAGTCTGTCGTCTCCTGGACCATGAGCTTATCCCCGTGTCCAGCATTATACCAGTTCCTTTTGGAAGCCCTTAAGATGAAGGGAAATAAAAATGCTAAACGAACAGAGTGTTTTCTGTCTTTTCAGCAGTAATGAATGTGGGTGTCAGAGAGACTGATTTCTGAAATATGTGTAAGGGGAGTAAGTATAACCAGGATGTTAGGAAGCTGCAGAGTATTCCTGCATTTTACAGACTCCATGTCTTCTCATACAATCCAGAACTGATCTATTTTAAGAAAGACTATCGCATCTTGATTCAACTAGGAGCCTAACTTCGTAAAACATGAATTTTAGTGTGGGATTAGAAATAATAGAAGATATGTAATTTTTAAAATCTTGTTTAGTTTTGGATACCTATGTAAAATTATTGCTGTGTTGCAGTTTCATGCCCTTCTAAAAGCAAAGTGAGGGACTTCCCTGGTGGTGCAGTGGTTAAGAATCCACCTCCCAATGCAGGGGACACGGGTTTGAGCCCTGGTCCGGTTAAGATCCCACATGCCATGGAGCAACTAAGCCCGTGTGCCACAGCTACTGAGCCTGCACTCTAGAGCCTGTGAGCCACAACTACTGAGCCTGCGTGCCTAGAGCCTGTGAAGCCACGGCAATGAGAAGCCCTCGCACCACAATGAAGAGTAGCCCCCACTTGCTGCAAATAGAGAAAGCCCGTGCACAGCAACGAACACCCAACACAGCCAAAAATAAAAAATAAATAAATTTATTTTAAAAATAAATAAATAAAAGCAAAGTGAGAGTGAAAGTATATTTAGTTGTAGACCCCTGTTCATCCAAAATGAGAGCAAAGATGAAGGATGCCAGGCAGAATTTTAAACAAATATTAGGAAAGGTAGAGATTATGAAAGAAGTGGAGTTGTTCATGCAGATACCTGCTTTAATTTTGATCCAAAAGGTCGCTGAAAACCAAGGAGTATGCATAGAACTTTATACAAGTCATTTGTGTTTTTTGAAGTTGATAAACACAGGGATTACTTAGTTTGGAAAGAGGGAGGGGAGCCTACAGGAATGTTATTGAGAGTTTGAGATGACAGAATGATACCTTAAAAATTTGCCCTCTGCCTGCCTGGTCTTTAAAGAGACAGCACAGGGATCCACTGGATAATGTTACATTTACTGGTCTCAAAAGGAAATCCTCCCTCACAGGAGGTGAAACTGAGGGAATGCCTCAACTGAAATCTCTGCCTTGAGAGAGTTGTTAAATGTTGGGATATTTTTATAAAAAGAGTTGAAATTTTTATCACCTGTAAATTGTTTATTTAAAAAGCTAAGAAAATAGTAATAAGTGAGAAGTGATTTAACTTTGTTGATGGGCATATGGGTCAGAATAGACTAATTTTATTTCCTGTGTGATAAAATCACCTTTTGTTTTCCCCTGGGGTGTTCAGTGTATTTTATAAATGGATTGCCGCGTTATTCTTGGAGAGTGTTATATTTTCAGTGAAATGTAATAGAGGCATAAAAGATAAGGTTATACCACATATGATTTAGAAAAACAGCTTAAAATCATGTTTATTAACAAATATTAGGTATTATAGAGAAACAAAGAGTTTGTATATGCAGGTGGTGTTTTCTCTCATTTTATGTCTCAGCTGAAATCATGACTACAAAAAGCATCCCCATATTGAAACAAATCTTAAGTGTTTTTCTTTATTATGTTGAGCCTTCTATTCTCAATCACTTTTGTCTGAAAGCAGTAGGAAAAAATTCATCTCTTGCTAACCAGCAAAGCAGCGTTGGGTGTTTGCCCCTTGTTTGGGTTAGATGAGACAATGCCAACCCTCTCCCTGTGCCTAGCTGTCTTATCATTCCCTCCCTCTTTGTTTTTACTACTGCCCTGCTGCTATAAGGACTGGTTCTAGTCCCTTGGATAGCCAGGCCTTTGGGGAATCAGGAGCAGTAAAAGATGCTTATACTAAAATTTCTTAAAACCTTGAAGGTAAAATTGAAAAATAAAGAATATTTTAATCACTATGAACATATCTTACCTTATTTTCTACCTTTTTTTTTTTTTTTAACAAACACAGTTTTTCTAATCAAAGAACCTTTTTTAAGAAAGTAAGAGAATTACTATAGGAAGAGGGAAATTGAGACCAGTATTTTAAGGAATTTTACCACTGATTACAGGTTAACTCTGGGTGAATCATTGTTCTTTCAACTTTGAGATTCTTACTTCCACTCATTAGTAAAGCTTGCTGTGAATGGTAGTCTTAAAATTTTAGAGTTGGAAGGGACTTTAAATGTCATCAAGCCCAAACACCCGCTCAGTGTAGCATCCCTTCGTACAGTTGTAGGTTGGAAATTGGATAAATAAATGGACGAGGCAAAAGCATAAAATTTTGGATTCTACATTTCCTTTAGTAAATTTCAGGATCTTGGAGGAAAGGGATTATATAAAAGGAAGAGATACGCTAGAAGCTATGAGACTGAAAGGGAAAAGATTGAAGAAATTGACTCTGTTGCTTGGCTCTGTGACAATTAGGGAGTGTCAATTGGTCCTTTAAATATTTGCCTAAATTTCTTCCCTCCAAGAAGGGGGATGAAAACACATAAGGGGACACAAAAGAGAAAAATCATAAAGAACTTAATTAAGAGAAACACAGCATTCCTATGTGGAAGCATTGTTATATGGAAGATGGGAAATTCCATCCTTGATTGTGGTTATAAGTGGTCTTTAGGCAGTAGCTGCTTTGTCATTTTGTTAGGTAGCAGATACAGGTAGCGTTTATGGTGTCCTAGATTATTTTTCTGGATTTCTGATTCTGTGACTTATTCCCTGTTTTAGGAATAGTACTGTTTGAAAGCAATAGGATTTGCATTTTCTTTGAAGACTTAGCATACATACTTCAAGGATCCAACAGAGGTTGCTTTATAAACCATCTTTGATCCTAAAGGTCACAGAAAACCAAGGTAGTGGGCTTATATCTCAGATATAGCTGCCTTTTTTTTTTTTTAATGTTAGAACTTGAGGATCAAGTAAAAAGATAACCCACACTTGCTTTTTTTTTTTTTTCTCTTCACCTAGAGTAGCTCATACTTTATTCAGGGGTCTTCACCTGTTTGTTTTGCCACAGATCCTTTGGACATCTTTTTCCTTTAAACAGCTTTATTGGTGTATAATTAACATACAATAAACTGCATATATTTAGTGCACAATTTGTGAACCCATTGCCACAGGCAAGATAAAGAATATATCCATCACCCTCAACAGTTTTTTCCTGCCCCATTGTATTCCCTCCTTCTCATTCCTCCTTGTGCCCCAATCCCCAGGTAACTAACCACTGATTTGCTTTCTATAACTATAGATTAGTTTGTATTTTCTAGAAGTTTATATAAATAGATTTATACACAATATGAACCCTTTCTTTTGGCTTCTTTCAGCATAATGTATGTTAGCTATATTAGTAGATCATTCTTTTTTATTGCTGAGTAATATTACATTGTATGGGCTTACTATAATTTATTTATTTACTTGTTAATGAGCATTTGGATTGTTTCCAGTTTTGGTTCTTTTTTGTTTTGCTGTGAACATTCATGTACAAGTTTTTGTCTGGACATATGCCTTCATCTCTCTTTTCTAAATACCTAGGAGTGGAATGACTAGGCTATATGGTAGGGCTATGTTTAACTTTTAAAGAAGTTGCCAAACTGCTTCCAAAGTGGTTATACCATTTTACATTCTCACAAGCAATACATGGGTTTTAGTTCCTTGTCAGCTCTTGGTATGATCAGTCTTAAATTTTAGCCATTCTAGTGGGTGTGTAGTGAGTGGACAAAGAATGTCTCTTGCCATTTCAGTAAACAAAGGATGTGGCCATAAAGTCATCAGCCACTGTAGGAATCCCTGTTGGTGCACCCTGAGGGGAATTCAGGAAGGAGAAAAACAGGTTGCCAGCCACCAAGCCATCAGTCACTGTAGCTGTCCAGACTATGCACCCTGAGGGGAATTCAGGATGGAGAAAAACAGGATACTAGCCTTAGGTAGTTAAGATGCATATCAAAGGAATGATTTCAGTAAGCCCAGACTCTTACATCTTCCCATATACAGAAAAGCACTAAAAATCATTAACTTGAGATGTCTGTTTCTTTGTGATTAGCAGTAATCTTTTGATGTTCAACTTCATGGGGTTTTTTTTCCAGCAAGAATTCCTGTATATCCCAGCTCCTCTCTTAAATCTTTGGAGTAGTCCCTCAGAACTATCTGAGAGGCTGCCAGCCGGTGCTTTATTCCTCAGTAAGGCCTCTGAATAAAACATAATTTTCAACTTTTCGGTTGTGCTTTTTTTTTTTTTCAGTCTACAAACGGTATCTCAGTGTGGCTTTAATTTGCATTTCCTTAATGATGTTGAGCATTTTTTCATGTGTTTATTTGCTGTATATCTTCCTTGAAGTGTCTGTTCAAAAATTTTGCCCACTTAAACTTTTTCATTACAGTCTAAATACAAGTCCTTTGTTGGATATATGTTTTACAGATGTTTTCTTCCTCCTGTGACTTGCCTTTTCATTTTCGTAACAGTATATTTTGAAGAACAAAAATGTTTAATTTTGATGAAGTCCACCCAATTAATTGTTTTTGCTTTTTGTATCATATTTCAAAAATCTTTGCTAAAATCATAGTCACTAAGATTTTTCTCCTATAAGTTTTATAGATTTAGCTCTTAAATTCTCCTCTTATCACTGTGGAACTGTCAGTTATATTCCACATGTTCTCTTTGGGGTGTTAATTTTCACCTGTAGACAAGACAGACCATTTCTGATACTCTTGGGATTGGGGACCTTTGAGATTCTATTTATAGTGAAAGCATTTTCATCTCTTATGTGGTGTTAGAAACCTTTTGTTTTCCTGTACTCAGTGTGTTACAGGTTGTCTAATGCCAATATTCCTATCTATAGATATTAACGAGTGCTCAGCATCTTTATGGATAGGAAGATTACTTCATTGCAGACTGGAAGGACAGGGAGTAATAATAACAATAACAGTAACAGTAATAACAGCACTTGTTTGTTGCATACTTGCTATAGCCCTAGAGCTACACTGAACGGCTCTAGATATAAAATAGGTACTATTGTTATTCCTGCTTTCTAGGTAATTAAACTGAAACTCAGTGAGATCAGCAACATGCTTTAGGTCATAGAACTGGAATTCAAACCTAGGTCTGGCTGATTTAAACACACACACACACAGCCATCTTCTTATTCACTGCATTGTATTGACAGTTTACAAATGTCCAGTTTTCGCACTTGTTGTATCAAAGGGTATTCACGGTTAGGAATTTCATAGAAAATTTTGATGGTATATCTTTAGAGCCCTTTGACTACTGCAGTCTATTAAAACTGGACTCTTTTTCAGTTCAGTTAGTGGGAAAAGAAGTGTTGGGTCTAGATGAACAAAGTGCAGTGGCTAAATGCCCTAACTGCGTTTTACATTTAATAATTTAGACTTTGAGACCATTGCAGGAATCTTAATTAAACCTTTCTTAGGCATGTAAAAGTAGCTGTTATAGCGCATGCAAAATCTACCTTTCCCCTGGCTCATATGTTATTAAGAAGTTGTCTAAATTATTATTATTTTTTTAATGTGACCTTATCTCCTTTGTACATAGAACAGCTCTAACAGCATCACCTGGCAGGAATTTTAGTTGTTTAAATTGCTGCGAGCAGCAAGTGGTGGTGACGTATAGGAAGGAGGAAGCTGTTGCTAGACCAGCTCCATAGTTATCTTTTCTATATTTTAGAATTGGCCCTGAAACAAATAAGGATTGCAAATGGTTACTAACTCTAGGGTCTCTCCTGAGTCTGGGGACTGCTGAAGTTTATTCTTTAGACCTGGCAGTTATTTGCCTGTGGTTAATAATTAAGATATTGCCACAGAGGTCCAGGTACCTGGAACTAGGATTTTCTGTATGATTGGTGGCAAAGAGTAGAGAATAGAGTTTCTCTTGTTTGTGTGAATCTACCCTAAATCCAAAAGGCTGAAGATCAAGAACCATGTGGTTGACCTATCAGGTTCAGTCCATGCTTTTTAAGAGATTGTAATCTCAGCCGTGTCTGTAGAAGAATAGGTAGGAAAAGCTTAAAAGCCATGAGCATAGACCTCAAAAGCTGTAGAAATTCAGAGAATTTAAGGAATTATGTGGAAAGATTACCGAGCTGAGAGTCAGAAGACCTGTTACAGAATCATAGAATGCTGAAGGTGAAAAGGATGCTGAAAGTTATTTAATTCAAATCCTTTATTTTATAGATGAAGGAATGTGGGCCTAGAGAAGTGATCGTCCAAGTTTACAACTAGGCCTAGGACTAGAACCCCCATCTCTCACTCTTACTGAAATATTCTTTCCATATATTGCTACTTAGTTTGACTTTGCTACTAATTAACTGTGTGAACTCTTCTTTCTTGGTCTTTCCTCGTAAAATGAGAGAGTTAGCATGAATGATTTCAAAGGTCTATACTAATGTCCCAAATTCTACATAAATGATCTAGAATACAATTGTGGGCAATGCTAGTTAGCTTCATAGAAGACGAAGGCCCTGGAAAATGAAGGAACATGATAGGCCCTGGAAGTAAATCCAGGGATTGGTAGAGGAGAGGGGTAAGGGGTTTCGTGGGCTGGGGAACAATGTGAACAGAGGCTCAGAGGTTTGAATGTATGGCTGTAGTAAAAAGAAATGGCCCGGTTATAGCAGTCAAGAGGATCAGTGGGAGATGAATCATTTAAGAAAGCCACTTCATAGAGATTATTTTATCCCTGGGAAGGGCTTTTAGGTTCTCTTTCTGTAGAAACCCACGGAAAGCAGAATGGAAAAATTTGCATTTTGTAACATGTCATGATGCATGTTGATGCGGTTTTTGGCCTTGTGAGTATGTGGTGGTGAAGAACATGAACAGATTAGTGTTAAGGTTCCAGCAAATCACGTCTGCTATCTAGATGGGAGTTTAGGTAGTTAAGTTTGTTTGATTTCCATTCCTTATCCATTGTAATAATCCATCTCCTCAGACTTTCAGTGATCATTCTAGATGTTAAAAGATGTGACTGTCTTCATCCGGATCTCAGCACTGTATAGTCAAATTGTGGGCTCAGTGACTTCCCTGGCGGTCCAGTGGTTAAGACTTCACACTTCCAATGCAAGGGGCGCAGGTTCAATCCCTGGTTGGGGAACTAGGATCCCACATGCCATGCGGTGCGGCCAAAGAAAAAAAAAATTGTGGGCTCAGGTGGGAAATTGTGGGAATAATCTGAGCCTATCTCTGGGACCTGTCATTTTCTGCTAAACATACTTTAGCACAGTGCAGTATTGGTTTTGATTGCATGCTTATTTGAAGTGTTCTTTAGTCTTTCATGAATGCACTCTCTCTCTCTCTCTCTCTCTCTCTCTCTCTCTATATATATATATATATATATATATATATAGTGTGTGTGTGTGTGTGTGTGTATGTATATATATGTATATATAAAGAGACAGAGAGAGAAAGACGGAATGATATCGAAATCTCTTGAGGAGGGTGGGTCTTATCTCCCATCTAGCTTGTAAGGTATCTAAGAGTGGTGGTGTTTAGCTCACATTAGCAATAACCTGTTATGTGTTTTAGTTTTACTGTGAGTCTTGTGACTCTTGGGATTACTTTCAAGTCTCTCCATTTCTGTGGTCTAATGTAGGAGATTGACAGTTTTGAAAACATTAGTCCTCTCACCAAGGTAACTGTGAGGCAAAGAGAACCACTGGTATGACTATACCAGACCAGAAGAACTCTGTTGAGAAAAGATTTTTATTTTTCTCTAGAGATAGTGTCTTAGGTTTTGTCTTGTGTCAATATTTAATGAAGGAACATGTCTATCGGATTTAAAATCTGCATTATTTTACATAGCACAGGGCTGCCAGCTTTTATCGTTATAAATGAGAGCAGTATTTGACCCACTGCTCTAGGGATTGATAACATACATTTAAAGTGAATAATTGCTAAGTTCCTATATTATTTGAATCAGTACCACAATCTTTCATGGCTACAGAAAGGTTTACACGGAATATTAAATAAAGGAGACCAAGATGAGTCTTCAGGTCCTCAGTATATGTCTGGATCTCCACAAAAAATGCTGCTGGCAGTAGGATTGCCTTAGTTTTTTCTCAAAGTCACATATTTCTTGTCCATAGCTGTGGAGTTCCTTTGATTCCTTCATTTGGCTGTAGAAGCAAAGTAGTTTTAAGGACTCTTCTAAAATTATTTCATCATGCTTTCACGGGGCCTAAAGAGATATTTTTAGTTTTGTTAGTTTTTGTGAAAGATGTGTGTCAGGCTCCCCAGGCATAGAGGTTTCTAGTGATTTCTTGATTCTGGTATTTTAAAAAGATGGGAGGTGGCCTTAGTTGGCAGCTCTTTGCATCCGCCAGGGCTTGTTCGTTACTTACTTCTAGGCCCATGGGTGACGTCTGTTTCCTGTGATTGAAACCACAAGAAGAAGTGGTGAGAAGTGTCTGTAGGATATGTCCTATCAAGCAAGCAGCAGGCATTGGGCTGCTCTCAAAAAGAGCAGTAGTAACTAAGCACTGTCTTTAAGGGCCCCTGAAGAGACCCTAGAAATGATCTGACTCAGCCTCCTCATCTTAACATGAGAAGGCCACTGAGGCCTAGAGGTATTAAGTTGCTCAAGGTCATGTAATTAGGTACAGCTAGCTTTTCGACTCCACTAACTGTTCATTATTCTTTCTCACATTGCATTGTCATCCCTAAATTTTGTGACTGTGCCCTGCCAGAGTGTTGCCTTAAGCAGAGTACTACTGGAAAAGAGTAAATGCTGGTGGGCATTTTGAATATGAAAATTGGATGATATTTTGCTTTTCGACGCTGTGCTAATTTTTATACTCTTTTAAAATAATTTTTTGTACTCTTTTTGAAAAGACATATACATACATTTTCAAAATAGCAAAATCTAAGAACCCCCAATTTTTATTTCACTTAGTATTTGAATATTCTAGTCATCTCTATGCACAGATATTTTTACAACATTGCAATTACAGTTGCTACACATTTTCTGCTTTTAAAACAATGTGTCATAAACATTTTTCAGCTTTCTAATCTTTGAAAATTGGTACTTTTGTTTGAAATGGAAATTTTGTTTTATTTTGCTTTGGCCGCACCGCACGGCTTGTGGGATCTTAGTTCCCCGACCAGGGATTGAACCCCAGCCCTCAGTGAAAGCATGGAATCCTAACCACTGGACCACCAGGTAATTCCCTGGAAATGTATTTGTATCATAAAAGTGATACACATTTTTCTAAGAAAATGTAGATGTATATAAAAGTAGAGTAAAACAATATCCTAACTCGTTTTCCAGAAATTTTAGTTATTTTTCAGTAGTTAGAACCAAAGAGAAAAATACATGTTACATGGAAGTCTCTTG
Source organism: Lipotes vexillifer (assembly GCF_000442215.2). Taxonomy (NCBI): domain Eukaryota; kingdom Metazoa; phylum Chordata; class Mammalia; order Artiodactyla; family Lipotidae; genus Lipotes; species Lipotes vexillifer. The sequence goes on along the minus strand of NW_006795869.1, from coordinate 121,851 downwards.
GGAGCCTAAGTACTTTGGCATGAAATTCTGTAATGTGTTTGCATTAGAACATAGTTCCACACAAGTATGGTTGCTAGAAGTATCGGAAGTTTCTTGTTTTAACTCTTGCTTATATTTCTGGTTATAGAGGAGTAATGAGATTTCACCTCATGCTGTCTCCCCCCTCCCTTCCCCAAATTTTCTCAAAATAAAATCTTAATTCTAGATTTGTAAAAGGCCAGTAAATGTTTACTGTGGTTTCATAAGATCAAGTCTGGCTTTTTGAGTAGTAGTATAATTTTTGGATCAGTTAAGCTGTTATCAGTAGGTCGTGATTACTTCTTGTATTCAGGAATGATGTGAGGGTAGAAGAAGTGTAACCATCATTTAGAAATGAAGGGTTTGAGAGTGGGATTTCAAACAAGGTGGCCTCATGCTTGGTGCCTGTATGTAGAAGCAATATCAGATGCAGGAACTTCCTGTCTGTCAGGCCGTTGGGTGTGTCATTCATGTGCTCACCCTTGAGAAAGAGTAGATGTCCTGCTACTCACATCACAACATGGGAGGAGAAGACAGTTGCTATGGAGATTGGGAAACAGCATTCCTGAGTCATTGACTGTTTCCAAATGAATGAACAACACCCCTTTTTTCTTAGCTTCTCTAAGCTAAGGCAGTGAAGAGAGAGGCCTAATAAGGAAGTAAAGAACAAGTATCAGTATTTGGAGCTTGAGAAGTATGTCAAAACTTTGGAAAGGTAGGTTAACATTATTTATTGTTTTCTGTATATGTATTTGAAAGTTTTATTAGAACCTTTGGATGTTTGAAAGGGAGGAAGCTTTGCTTACTCTGCCCTCTCACCAGATGACAGAATGTGTGTGCGCCTCCTTCCTGACAGCAAAGGAGAGGGGCGTGTCTGCCACGCCATGTGGTACTTGATAGGAAACTAGGACTTCTAGAATCTGAGCACTTTCTCTAGTGGCAACTTGTTTTCCCAGCCCTTGAGTGCTTTGTAGTGCAGGGGGCTGGCAGTTTGTGTGCATGGACATAGAGGAAGAATGCAATGTTCCCAGCCTGGTTTCCACCTGTTCTGCTGAGCTGGAATAGTGAAACCTGAGTGGACTGTCCTTCTTCCTCTAGGCTATCAGCTGTCTAGGATGCAGTCTCTGCCAGTCCCAGGCTTCAGGATGAGCTAAGTGGAGGCAAAAAGTTGCCTTCTCCTTTTCCCCAAGAGACTTGCCTTCTTGGACTATTAGAGAACTGTTCGAACGTACTGGACCTGTCTCTCAGAGGATTGAATTCTAACATTAAGATAGTTTTTTCCCCTCATTTTAATTATAGTCGGGAAATGTGGTTTACTGGAACCACTCTAAACAGTTTTAGACAGTCGTGAGGGAAATTGAGTTTGTTGCTTTGAATTTATAAGCAAATCGCTTCAAGTTTATAATTATTGAAACGGGATGGAGTACAGTTACCTAATAATGTTCTTTACATGGCCTTTAAAAAATGTATTTTTTTTTTTTTTTTGGCTGCGTCGGGTCTTAGTTGCAGCACGCGGATCTTTCGTTGCGGCAGGCAGGCTTCTCTCTAGTTGTGGCGCACGGGCTCCAGAGCATGTGGGCTCTGTAGTTGCAGCACACGGGCTCTGTAGTTGTGGCATATGGGCTTAGTTTCCCCACGGCATGTGGGATCTTAGTTCCCTAACCAGGAATCGAACCCACGTCCCCTGCTTTGGAAGGCAGATTCTTAACCACTGGACCACCAGGGAAGTCCCCTATATGGCATTTCTAACTTGTGCTTCACATGGGCCACTGCCTGGAATCTTTCTGGACTCCCTGGGTTGTATCAGGATAAAGATACTGATTCTGGAAGGCAGGGGTAGATTGAAAGACGTCTTTTAATTAGGAATAAAAGATCTTGGGGGGCTTCCCTGGTGGTGCAGTGGTTGAGAGTCCGCCTGCCGATGCAGGGGACATGGGTTCGTGCCCTGGTCTGGGAGGATCCCACACGCCACGGAGCGGCTAGGCCCGTGAGCCATGGCCGCTGAGCCTGCGCGTCCGGAGCCTGTGCTCTGCAGCGGGAGAGGCCACAACAGTGAGAGGCCCGCGTACCACAAAAAAAAAAAAAAAAAAAGATCATGGACTCTCCTCTACTGTGTTTCCTGTGTTGTCTCTTGTATGAGTTGTCACAAATTTAACTCTCCAATACTGAGTTTAGCTGTGGGGCTGCTGAGGCAGTGTGGAACTAAGTGGATTAGCTTACTTGTTCCTTTAGCACATTTTCCTTAGCAGTCATGGAGAACATGAGTGTGCCATCTCATTTCTGGGGGTTGCTAGATAATCTTCAGTTTTCTTCCCTTAAGCGTATTTAACTTTATAATGGTAAATTAGCTTTAGAGTTCATATTTTTCAATTTCTAGTCATTTGGTGCTCTTGTTTTAGACTTCCTTTCCTCTGATATACCTTTTTTCTTTTATTTTCTTTTTTGAAGTGGGTACTCCAGTTGTACACAACTCCTGCTGAGGCTGTTGGCACTAATAAGTAGTGATGTCAGAATCTAGTTTGTTTCTCTGTAAATGGAATATGAGGTATTGACTCATTCCATGCCATCCTTGGGCCATTATTTTAAAATGGAAGGGAAGATTTCCTACATTTGAAGGTATCCATTATTTCCTTCTCTCTAGTTCTAATTGACTTCTCTATAAGGAGTGGGAATTGAAGGGAGTTTCATTGGTTCCATCATCATATATTATTGACCTTTTACAAAACACTTTGCAAAACAAAGTGCTTTACGTCTAGTTTATTATTTACTCTTCACACAAGCCCTGTGAGACAACATAGTCCTAAAGATAGGAAGGCTGAAACTGTGGTGGATAAAAAGAAGAGCTTGGGACTTCCCTGGTGGTGCAGTGGTTAGGAATCCTCCTGCCAATGCAGGGGACACGGGTTCGATCCCTGGTCCGGGAAGATCCCACATGCCGCAGGGCAACTTAGCCTGTGCACCACAACTACTGAGCCTGTGCTCTAGAGCCCACGAGCCGCAACTACCGAGCCCACACGCCTAGAGCCCGTGCTCCACAACAAGAGAAGCCACCGCAGTGAGAAGCCTGCGCACCGCAACAAAGAGTAGCCCCCACGCTCAGCAATGAAGACCCAGCACAACCCCACCACAAAAAAGCTTACCCTGCCTTTACTGTCCTTTAGTGGAAATGTAGCAAATCTTGTGGCAAAGCTGGAATAGGGCTTGTTGGTAACTGAATTCACATCCATGTTATGACCCTCTGTTGCCTCACTATCCTAAGAAACTGAATGTCAGTCCTGTACTAGAATAAAAAAATGAATCAGAGCCAGACCCTGCTCTTTGTTCTTTCTGATTCTGAATGACAGATACCTTACCTGTTCCTTCCTGGGTAGGTATATTAGGACTTGAAAGGAAACTGTTGTTGGCTGCAGTGAGACTTATTTCCCATTTTACACATAGGTAGCCTGTGTCTTTACTGAAGGCTTATTGCTTTTCACAGGTGCTGGAAGACTCCCTAGGTGACATGTGTGCCATAATTGGATATTTTCCCCAAGGACAACAAACAAATATGTCATGTGGGCTGAAGGACCACTCAGGGTCCCCT
>NW_006795869.1:89715-118240 GCF_000442215.2 Lipotes vexillifer | reverse complement strand
GGGAAAGACATTGTTCTTGAAGGTTTGGTCTGAGCTGTCTATAATAATCATACTGTACTGTCATCAACCTTAACTTGAAACTTTTCTTTAGCTTGTTCAATTTGCATAAAGTAATGAATAAATGAATATACTGTGCTTAGGATGATGTTCTTAAACCTAGAGTGATGATAATTTTTAAAATATTTATTAAATATTGGACATGTCAAATGAACAAAGCATGAGTTCTTGCCCCCAAGCAACTTACAGTCTGGTCTACAGAAACAGCTACAATAACGGTCTGAAGAAGGATCTGATATAAAATATTTAGAGCCTGGCTTGGCTGAGCCCTTTAGATCTTTTTGTGAAATGATTGGCTGTGGCTAAGTATACAATTTACAGATGAGGAATAACTTGTTCCTTATGCCATGTTGTAGGAGTACCGTGTCAACTAGTACATGTGTATATTTTACGAGAATATATTTCTGTAGTAATAAGAGCACAATTGCTTTTATAGAATGCTCTCTCACTCCATTTTATGATCTTAGTGGTCCCAAGAAGTGTGTGTCTGGTTTTGTTTTGTTTTTTAATAAATAGGGGAACTGAAGCATGAAGAATTAACGTGATTTGCTCAGAATCATACTTGCAGTTGTTTAGCATGCCATAAATAAAAATTAGGACTCATGATCTTTTTCCTTTAGCTAAAGTTCTAGATAAATTTTGTCAGTTTGCTTACTGTATTAGTTGCCTACTTTTACATGACAAACTCAATAGCTTAAAATAAAACCCACTTATTAGCTCACAGTTTCGTTGGTCAGAAGTCCAGCAAGCATAGTTTGGCTGGGTTCTCAGAGTATCACAGGGCTGAAATCAAGGTGTCAGCTGGGCCTTTTCTCATCTGTAGGTGCTGGAGGAAAACCTTCCAAGCACATTCAAGTTGGAAGAATTCAGCCTCTTGCAGTTGCAGCACTGAGGTCCCTGTTTCTTTGCTGGCTCTCAGCTCCTAGATGCTGCCTGTAATCCCTGCCGTTTGGCTTCTTTTATGCTCAAGCCAGAAATGGCATGTTGGATCCTTGTGTTTCTGACCTCTTACCCTAGGTTTAAAGGGCTTGTGTCATTGGGTCAGACCCACATGGATAATTTCCCCTTCTTAAAAGTCAGTTGTACTAAATAATATAACCTAATCACAAGAGTGATATCCTATAATATTTAGAGTCCTGGTGATTATACAGCATATGTACGTCAGGCTGGGAATCTTGGGGGACGTCCTAGAATTCTACCTACCACACTAAATATTTCCCTCATGCTGAATTAGCCCATGAGCAAGTGTGGATGTCAGAAGAGGGAGAGGTGGGAATTGAGTATATTGAGGCAGTGAATTGCATTGTGATTATAGGTGTTATGAGAAAAACCTGGGCCTCCTAGAATCATCACAGAGCAGGGGCCAAGTGGCATTCACCTGTGGTGTTCTCCCTTAGCCAAGAGCTCAGATATAGTTGTCCCCTATAAGTTAGCCTGAACAAAATCTTTAGAAAGTACCGAAATATGGGCTTGCTCTAATAGTTTTATATTACCCGTATCCTAGCCACATGGTTCATGAGGTAAAAGTCCATGATTAACTGCTCCTGTGAAGCACATTGGTAGGAATTAGAAACACTTTTTGCTATGTAAAGTACTCTGTGATCAGAGTAATGGCTAATCATATTCTCTTATTAGATCTCTCCTAACCTCTCTTCTGCTAAGGACACTACCTAATTACTTTTTGTTAGACTACATGAGTATCCTGTTCCAAGAGACTGTCCTTAATTGTCTGAGAATTCTATGCCCTTTTTGTGACTAGATGGAAAAGTTAAAGATTCAGGGAATTGGGTAGAAGTGAATCAGTGCCTTGGATGAATTTTCTTATATCCTTGAATTTATAATAAGACCAATTCTGTTACTAGGAAAACAGAGGGAACCTCTGTCCAAAAAGACTGCCAAGTTTATTCTGATCGGCCCACTTTTAAAAAGCTGAAGTGCTAATAGATGCAGCCACCACCACCACAACAAATCCAGCTATGGAAAAGGAGTTTTAGATTTCATTTGCATTTATTATGATAATAATTGATCAGAGTATGTTTCAGACTCATTCAGTCATAAATTTATTTTAATTAGCTTGGCCTCATAGGGCATACCTTGGGATCTTGACTTTAATTTTTGGTTTCTTAGAGAAACCAAACTGTAAAGTCTCTAGGAAGTTTCTTATTTCCTGTAGATGGTAACCAAAAGATTTATCTTGCCACATATTACATTAGGATGTGGTGACTGAATCAGCGCTTTGAATTACACTCTGGAAGGAGAGCGAAGGGACAGCTTTTCATTTTTATGTTGATTGATGGTCTTAATGCAGAGCAGTGCCCAGCCAAGTATATTTATTCTGATGCTATTACTTTTGATGCAGTGTACCTTTGAGCAATTTGTGTTAAGTAAGATTTGATAATACTGAGAATCTTTTAGAGGAAATGAATCTTATTTTAATAAATGCAGTTTTGTTAAGCTCTTTTCCTGTACCAGCTAATGACCTTCAGAAATTTATTTACCCATCCAATTCTATTGAATAAAAAATTCCTATAGAATAAATGTTTTTCTGCCCCTTTAAAAATATTTTGTGCTTCTCTCTATAATTGTTTGCATATAACTGAAAGATTATTATTATAAAAATTGAGTAAGAAGCAAAAATCTAGACTATGTTTAAATGACGATATTGCCACCCTGAGGAGGAGGCTCCCAAGTGTTGGAGTCATAGTCTGACTTTAGATTCTCGGTGTGTTTACAAGGGCTCCTTCTGAAGGTATCTGTGGGTTAAGCCATGAGGAGTGTAGGGGATCACCACAGAGATCCTGGAATCTTTGTCCTAGGGATTTCTTTTACCTCTTTCATGTGTTAGATCTGTTTCCTGCATTTCAGGTCTTTAACATTGTTGGTTTGCTCCCTCATTTTGGTGGAGCGTATCCTACAGTTGCTTCCTAAGGTGCACGGGGATACATTTTTTGAAAGCTTCAATGCCTGAAAATATCTATTTTGAACTCACATTTGATGAGTAATTTGGTTGGGTATAGAATTCTAAGTTAGAATTTTTTTTTTTCAGATTTTAAAAAGGCCTTTTTTCATTGTTTAGCTTTTTGTATGTAGTTTAAAAAATTCAGTTTCTCTGATTCCTTTGTATATGGCCAGTTTTCCTCCCTTCTTCCCCGCCCCCGCTTGCCCCAGCCGCACTGCATGGCATTCGGGATCTTAGTTCCCTGACCAGGGATTGAACCTGCTCCCCCAGCAGTGAAATTTCGGAGTCTTAACCACTGGACTGCCAGGGAAGTCCCCCTTCTTTCAAACTGTAGGATTTTCTTTGTTTTCCCAGTGTTTTGGAATTTCACCATGATATACCTTTGTGTGGTGATCTGTTTCTGTCTTTTGTGATGGGAACTTATCCTTCAGTACTGGAAAAAATTTTTTAAAAATTGACCTATAGTTGATTTACAACGTTGTTAGTTTCTGCTATACCCCAAAGTGATTCAGATATACATATGTATACATTCTTTTTTATATTCTTTTCCTTTATGGTTTATCACAGGATTTTTTTTTTTTTTTTGGCTGTGTCGGGTCTTCGTTGCTGCACGCAGGCTTTCTCTAGTTGTGGTGAGCGGGGGCTACTCTTCCTTGCAGTGCACAGCCTTCTCATGGCGGTGGCTTCTGTTGTTGCAGAGCGTGAGCTCTAGGTGCATGGGCTTCAGTAGTTGTGGCACATGAGCCCAGTAGTTGTGGCTCGCGGGGTCTAGAGTGCAGGCTCAGTAGTTGTGGTGCATAGGCTTAGTTGCTCCATGGCAAGTGGGATCTTCCCGGACCAGGGCTCGAACCCGTGTCCCTGAATTGGCAGGTGGATTCTTAACCACTGCGCCACCAGGGAAGTCCCTATCACAGGATATTGAATATAGTTCCCTGTGCTATGTGGTAAGACCTTGTTGTTTATCCATTTTATATATAATAGTTTGCATCTGCTAACCCCAGCCTCCCAATCCATCACTCCCCCACCCCCCTCCTTGGCAACCACAAGTCTGTTCCCTATGTCTTTGAGTTTGTTTCTATTTCATAGCTAGGTTCATTTGTGCCATATTTTATTTATTTTTATTTCTTTAATTTAAAAAATTATTTTATTTATTTATTTTTGGGTGCGTCGTGTCTTCGTTGCTGTGTGCGGGCTTTCTCTAGTTGCGGCGGATGGGAGCTAGTCTTCGTTGCGGTGCGCGGCCCTCTCATTGCAGTGGCTTCTCTTGTTGCGGAGCATGGTCTCTAGGCGCTTGGGCTCAGTAGTTGTGGCTCGTGGGCTCTAGAGTGCAGGCTCAGTAGTTGTGGCGCACGGGCTTAGTTGCTCCGCAGCATGTGGGATCTTCCCGGACCAGGGATCGAACCTGTGTCCCCTGCATTGGCAGGAGGATTCCTAACAACTGCACCACCAGGGAAGCCCTGTGCCATATTTTAGATGCCACATGTAAGTGATATCATATGGTATTTGTCTTTGTCTTTCTGACTTACTTCACTTAGTATGATAATCTCTCAGTACATCCACGTTGCTGCAAATGGCATTATTTCATTATTTCTTATGGCTGTGTAGTATTCCATTGTATATATAAACCACATCTTCTTTATCCACTCATCTGTTGATGGACATTTAGGTTGTTTCCATGTCTTGGCTATTGTGAATAGTGCTGCTATGAACATAGGGTTGCATGTATCTTTTAAAATTATAGTTTTTTTCTGGATATATGCCCAGGAGTGGGATTGCTGGATCATATGGCAACTCTATTTTTAGTCTTTTGAGGAACCTCCATACTGTTTTCCAGAGTGGCTGCACCAACTTACATTCAGTACTGGGAAATATTCTTGAATTATTTCTTTGATAGCTTCCTCCTCTGTTCTCCTGTTATTTGGATACTGGACCTCCCAGACTAATCTAATTTTCTTATCTTTACTCTCTTATTTTTCCATCTCTGTCTTTTTGCCCTAATTTTGGGAGATATCCTCAAATTCTTATCTTCCAGCCCTTCTATTGAGTTTTCTCTTGAGTTTCTGTTCTCATGTCTTCAATTTCTCAGGGTTCTTTTTCCTCTGAGTGTTTCTTTTTAAAATGGCATTATAGGGACTTCCCTGGCAGTCCAGTGGTTAAGACTCCACACTTCCACTGCAAGGGGTGTGGGTTTGATCCCTGGTCGGGGGACTAAGATTCCGCATGCCTCACAGCGTGGCCAAAACTTTAAAAAAACAATTTAAAAAATGGCATTATGTTCTCCCATGTGGATATTAATTTTTTTTTCCTAATCTTTCTTTTTCTTGCGTAGTCTCTGTATAATGAGTTGCTTTTTCCCCCTCTCTTACTAGGATTTTTCCTCATGTGTTTGATAATCCTTGGTTGTCTGTTAATGTTTAAAAATGAGGGGCTAAAAAACTCATTGGAAACTCTGGATGCATGGGTAGGGCTTGTTAGCTGTGCAGTTTATTGTAGGCTAGCCCTGTCCAATAGAAATATAATGTGAATCACATATGTAATTTTAGATTTTCTAGTAGCCACAGAAAAAGACAGAAAGAAAAAAGTGAAAAGAAACATGTGAAATTAACTTTAATAATAAAATTTTTAATCCAGTATATCTAAAACATTATTTTAACATGTAATAGATATAACAATTATTAATGTGATGTTTTACCTTAGTTTTGTATATGAAGTTATTGAACTCCAGTTTTTATTTTACATTTATAGCACATCTCAATTTGGATGCTAAATTTTCATGAAGGCACTTGATGTGTATTTAGATTTGAAAAAATTTACAAGTGAAAGGTAGATTCACATACCTAGCGTGTTCCAAACATATTGATACTTAAGTTTAACAATAACAGTAAAATATTAGCTTTGAATTTTAAATTTTGATAAAATTAAATAAATGAAAAATTCCTTTTTCAGTTGCACTAGGCACATTAAAAGTGCTTAATAGTTACCTGTGTCTGGTAGCTACCATATTGGATGGCACGGTTCATCTGCTTGGACTATGTCAGTAGCTTAATGTTGTTTTTCAGTTCCCCAGAGAAGGCTCTTCCAACCTTCTGCCTCAAGGGTAAGGGTTTTGGGGTGCTGGGGTCCTGAGAAACTAGAAGGGGGAAGCTGCTGGGTGTCTCAGCTTATAGTATGCATAGATTATTACTCTTCTTTTTGGTATAGGATCTCTGCCCACAGCTGTGCCTGGCATCCCCTGATCCAGAGATCTGTGTTTTACCCTCTTCTAAGAAAAAATTTCCAGACTTCTGCTGGAGTAAGGGAGGGTAGTCTCCCGATGGCATGGGGGGAGGGTGTTGGGGGGTGACGGAGGATCTACCTGCTTCTTAAACAGCTTCTTAAACAGCTTTCAGACCAATCTTATTTTTGGGCCTCCCCCTCCCTCCAACTGCCCATTTCTATAAGTACCTGGTGCTGCTAATTCCTGAGCCTGTTGAGGATCCTTAAGTACAATTTGGATTGGTCGTTAGCTTTTCCTACGGCAGGTTTAGGACTCAGTTTTCTTAGGTCTGTTGGGTCTTAGTCCCACCTTCAAAAGTTGATTGCAATTATGCTTTTCTTGTTCTTCCCAACCTTGTAGGCTCCTTCCCTCTATCATTTTTTCTTTCTAAAAATTCCTTTTCTGTAGATGTAGAAGGGTTTCAAAAAGCGGGGAAATTTGGTTCAGTCTACCGTCTTTTATCTGGAAGTTCCTATTAATCTGTACTCATGAGCAGATTTTGATACGCTAAAAATTTTCATTCCGTATTTATGCTTCCTTCAGTATCTATACTTGTAGTTAAAGGTTTTAGTATAGTTTTAATGGAAGACTCAGTAGGAGGGACAGGACGATGAAGTATTTAGTGAAGATAAGTAAGGGTTTATAGTTTGGGGGCAGAAAATAATTGATAGCAAACTAGGAGAAAGGTGAGTGTAGAAGCATTTAGAAAGAAGTAGGTGGGATCATTAGAGACTATGTTAAAAAGCTTGAACCTCTGGGGCATAAGGCATAAATATAGCTCCAGTAGCATTTATCTTCAAGGTCTCCGCTATTTTTAGTCCTTCTTACTTTTCATGAGCTGGGAACTTCTTGTTGCATATCTCAGAGAATCCACAAAACAGTTAATGGTACAGTTTAAAAAAAACAAAAAGCTGTTTGTAAACTGTATGTTCAAGATCTGTAAGGAAAGCACACATAGTATTAAATAAGTAAATTAATACACCCTCAGTATACTGTAGCAGCAGGTTGCATTTCAGTAATGGAATTGAGCTTGCTGTTTGGGTGTTCTGTTGGGTTCTGAAACAGAATTTTGCCTGTAGTACTGTGATTCACTTTGCTGGTAGATGCTGCCCTCTGTTGGAGTAGTTGAGGAAATGCATGGATCATTTTTACTGTCCTTACTCAAATTGAGCACTAAAAGCATGGATAATTTTTTTAAGGAATAAATCTGTTTCTAATGATGCACCAAGGAAAGCAAGGGAGACTGGTTTCTTCCTTCTTAAGAAAAGAGATGTTTACTTTTGTATGTAAAGGCAACGGTTAGTGGGCATTAAATGGGAACAAGACAAGAATCTGGGGAATGCAAAGATTTAGGGCTTTGGAATCTGGAGACCAGAGTTCCATACCCAGCTTGCCCTTATTCATGTGACCTCAGTGATTTACTCCACCTGTCTGGGCTTCAGTTTCTTCACTAATGCAGTGAAGAGGTGGAATAGATTTGAGGGCTTTTGCAGGGATTGGTATTTTAGGAGAGCAGCCCCAGATTATGGTATTTGTTCGTAGGAGATATAATGACTAAGTCTTAGGCTCTACCCTGAAGGAACTTAGTCTGGAAATGGCTAGGGGAGGCAATCAAAAGAGAGTTGTAATCCACTTCTAGCGCTGTGAGACAGGCAAATACCTATTTCTATATACACACAAGGAGAGGTACCCATCCAATTAGAGGAGGAATCATCCTGTAGGGCCTGTTGGAGCTAGCCTTGAAAACACAATCTAGGGCTTCCCTGGTGGCGCAGTGGTTGAGAGTACGCCTGCCGATGCAGGGGACGCGGGTTTGTGCCCCGGTCCGGGAAGATCCCACATGCCACGGAGCGGCTTGGCCCGTGAGCCATGGCCGCCGAGCCTGCGCGTCCGGAGCCTGTGCTCTGCAGCGGGAGAGGCCACAACAGTGAGAGGCCTGCGTACCGCAAAAAAAAAACAAAAAACAAAAAAAAAACACAATCTAGTCTGAGGGAAGCAGCAGCCTAGAGAAAGTCTGGGGTTGTGAGACAGCAAGATCTGTTTGTGGACCTGCAACTAGTTAGGATGCCCAGAAGATAGAGTTTGAAATGGAGGGTTTGTTGAGAGACGAGTCAAGGGAGAGAAGCCAGAAGTGTCATATGCCACGCTAAGGAATTTGGATCTTAATCTGAGGGCAGTAGGGAACTATTGCAGGGTTTCAAATGGGAAATAACATGGACAGCTTGGCAGTTTAGAATGATTACTCTTGGATATAGTATATAGAATGGACTTTGTGTTGGGCAGATGGGATTGAAGGCAAGGAGATCAGTTAGGAGGCTATTACAGTAAATCAAACAGGAGATCAGAGTGGCATGAACTTCAATAGTGGAGATGGAGGGAAGAGAAATAAGAGTCTGCAGACAGAAAGAACAAGCTGCTGGTTTGTTGTTCTTTAACTTAAACTGCAGCTGAGATTGATTCATTAGACCCAGGTTCTGTTACCTACGTTATATCCATCCCAGAATTGTTTGGGTTGTTGCTTGGTTCTGAGGGAACATTTTGAGTTTGGAGGACAAGGTTCTGGAAGCACTTGCTCTAGGAGCAAATAAGTTTAACCTTGGCAATGGCAACCTAACTATAAACATTCATCTTTTTTGTGGCTTGTTTCACCTCTGTGTGTCAGGTGACAGGGTGGTGACAAAAGGAACTGTGAGTCTCCTTGGGTGTCGCTGTCTCTGCTTCATCATCCTTCTGCCTTTGCTGCCCTACTGCCTTTATTTTGTGTAAACAGCACACACAAAGTAACTTTAGATTCCATTGACACTGAGCAAGGATCATATGGTTTCGGGTGAGTGGTTAGCATTCCATCAGTAGAAGGTTGACCTCCTCTGGACCATGGAGGGCAAAGTTAAGAGTCACAGTTCACACTGGATTTAACCGAACTCTGACATGGGGCACATGAACAAAAGGACATAGATTTTTCTCGTCTGTAAAAAGGTTGGTAAAGTAGCTTTGAGGCAGTGTCAGAAATAGTTTTTCATTAGTTGAGAAAGGTTCATCAAGAGGCATTCACTATACTCTTCTAAGGACATTAGCAAAAATAGATATGGTTTAAAACTATTAGAATGAAGAATTCCTGCTTTCCTGGAATACCTGCTTGTTCAGATTTTGGGGGGTAAAGTGTAGCACATATACAGAAGAGAATATAAAACATACAGAATAATTATAAACAGAACATCCATGTAACCATCATCCATATCAAGAAATAGAATATTATTGTAAGCATCCCTGAAGACCCCTGTCCCCTTCTGCAGTCATTACTCTTCCACCCACTTCAGGTAACCACTGTTTTGCCATTTGTGGTAATCACTCCCTTTATAATTGTACATCTGAAATAATATAATTTAGTCTTGCATGTTTTTAATCTCAGTGTAAAAGAAATAATACATTCACTTTTATGTTTGTGAGTAGCTGTAAGTTCATTCACTTTCTTTGTGTAATTGTTTTCCACTCTACCGTTATACGAGTTTATCCATTCTATTCTTGATAGCTATTGGATTGTTCTCTGTTTTATTGATAGATATTACAGTGTTGCTGTGAACATTCTTGTTATACACAACCTGCTACATATGTGCAAGTTTCTGAAGGGTAGATTTATAGGAACTGATATGTTGAGTTGTAATATATCTGCGTATTTTAACTTTACTAGATCATGCCATACTGTTTTCCAAAGTGGCCATAGCAATTTACATTCACACCAACAGTGTGTGAGAGCTCCCGCTGCTCTGTGACTAGACAGACACACATGAACATTTTTGCCAGTCTTGAGTGTGAAATGATATCTCCTTGTGGCTTTAGTTTGCATTTCCTTGTTTACTAATGCAGTTGAACACATTTCATAGGTTTATCGGTCATCCCATTTAGAGTTTTTTCAGTTCTCCACCGTTTTTTTCCCCAAAGGGTCATTATATTTTAGTGACCTTAAAACTCCTGCCCCTTACCTAAGGAATGTGCTAAGGAATAGTCTGGCAGAAATCTAGCATGTGGGAAGGAGCCTAGATCCTTTCAACTTATTTTCCCCTCTTTTTTTCCCCAACCTGTCTGGTATTTGGGAGGTTTCCTGGCATTTCACTGATCTCTCTTCCCTTTCTTCTCCCTCGTTTTTCCTGTTCCTAGACTCTGAAGCGGCTCATGGCAGATGAGGTAAGGAAATTTTGTTCAGCATGTGCATGGCTCATTTCCTACACTATGATATTTACCAGTTGCAATAACTTTGACTTTCTATAACTTATAAACGTGATATGGGTTCTATTCTCAGATCACCCCAAAGCTTTTTCCTAACTCTTTGCTCTGTTTGACCCATTGCATGCATTTCCCTGGCACATTCATTGGCTTCCAAGGTTAGGCATGTTCTTTAAACTCCAAGCTGACTTGCTGTCTGGATGCCACTCTTATCATTTGAAGCCCCAGAATGCTTGCAGATATTTACCGTTATTTTCAATCAGGTAGTGCCGATAAGCTGCAGCTTATCGGTAGCTCTTTTTGAATCGAACACTTGTCCTTGCGGTTTGAGGAGTGGTTCATAAGCATTTGGTTGACAGAGAGATGACATATATACCCCTGAAGTAGATTATATTCTTTGCAAAGGGGATTTTGGAGAATATGTACTGAACTTTTGCTGCTTACATAACACAAGTGCTATGGAGCGTACAGAAGAAAGAAAAAGGAATGGTTCCTGGTTTTAAGGCATTTCCTTGTTTCTTGTATATGACTTATATCTATTAAAATCTATGGTCACACTTACCTCTTGAAGGGAGAGAGCCTCTGAGGGCCTGGCCATATTTATTATTGGATAGCTAGAGGGAAACAAAAGGCATTTTACTGAGCACTCTGCACATGAGGTGCTTTCAGTTCTGTGCTGCTAGAGGGCTTAGAAATGACAGCGGAGCTAAAGAACAAAGTTTTCTCTTTTTAGAGCGTTTCCAATTCTTAATACTTCATTCCTCTTATCTTTGGATGAAGGTGAGAGTACAGAGTCCATGTAGTAAATTAGGTACAAGGAAGACTGGTTTCTCTTTCAGGGAAGAGCCTTGAACTGGCCACAAACCAGAGGAGCCGTGCACGTGTAAGAGGTTAGAGGCTATTTGATGTGTGCTTTGTTGCGTAAACGAAAATGGCTCACTGCTAATACTTTTTTTTCTTTCTCAGCTGGAGAGATTTACCAGCATGAGAATTAAGAAGGAGAAAGAAAAGCCTAATTCTGCTCATAGAAATTCTTCTGCATCATACGGGGATGATCCCACTGCACAGTCATTGCAGGATGTTTCAGATGATCAAGTTCTAGTACTCTTTGAACAGATGCTGGTAAGTTTCCCACCCCAAAGCATTGCTTCTTCTTGAAAATGCTTTTATGAGCATGATGGGCCCTTTTTTGTGTACAGTCCCCCTTAACTATCCTTTAATTACAAAAAATTCCAGGCTTAACAGAGAACTGCTTAATAGCAGTCCCATTAATGAAGGGACTACATATACAAGCGCCAGTCTGTAAGATTGGAATCTATGAATTAGGCTTGGAAATATCTGATCACTGACCACCTTGTTAATGTCCTTCAGCCCAGCAACACTTTAGCCACAAAGATATAAAATGAGTGGGCCAGCTCTTGTGGTAGTGTGATGACCACTTTTGGGTTAGCCAGAGTAGATAAAGTTTTAAAACATTCACAACAAAATCTATATGAAGAAGAAGCTGAGTGAGTTCCCTGGTGGCGCAGGGAATCCGCCTGCCAATGCAGGGGACACGGGTTCGATCCCTGGTCCAGGAAGATCCCACCTGCTGCCAAGCAACTAAGCCTGTGCGCCATAACTACTGAGCCTGTGCTCTAGAGCCCGTGAGCCACAACTGCTGAGCCTGCATGCCACAACTACTGAAGCCCGTGAGCCTAGAGCCTGTGCTCCGCAACAAGAGAAGCCACCGCAATGAGAAGCCTGCGCACCGCAACGAAGAGTAGCTGCCGCTCGCCACAACTAGAGAAAGCTCACTCGCAGCAATGAAGACCCAACGCGGCCAAAAATAAATAAATAAAAGGAAGGAAGGGAGGGAGGGAGGGAAAGAAGCAGCGGAGGAATGGAAAGGCATCATTTGCCCAAGATCTTCTACTTAGTGGTGAATCTGGAAAGAGAATTCTGATGTTACAATCACTAGAAGACCTTTAAAGGTTGGGGCTGAGGTCAGTTCAATAATGAGCTGTGCATGGATGTGACTGACTTTGCTGTCTTCAGTGAGGACCATTGCGTGGGGAGGACACTGAGTGAATGTCCACTAGTGCTAAGTCTTGGAAAGTTTTGAGTACATGCTTATAAGGTTTCATAAGACCTATATATTAACTTGGATTTATGATCTCAGATTCAATTAGAGATTAGTGGCAGGCCTAACTTAATTAAAAGCATGTGCTTGAAACCCTTAAAACTGAGACCTGGTACCTGTGGTAGTCACCACTCAACCAGTACTACATTATTACTTTTCCTTGAAGCTTTCAGTTTGCCAAGTGTGTTAAGAGTCCAAGAGTATGATCTATCAAGACAGTCTCTTGGCCTTGGATTGCAAATTTAAATGTCTTTAGGGCCAAGGGAGGAAGCATAAATAAGTTAAGCAGGCTACATAGAAGATGATAAAAAGGAGAAGGGACTGCAATAAAATGGACTTTTGGCATTTTTGATAAACTCCAACCACAATTCAGTTCCAATAGGTTTTGTAGCATTCCAGTTGGGAATGCTAGCCCAGTAGTGCCAGACATTTCTGTTTTTCAAAAGAAACCAGAAATCTCTATTTTTAAAAAAAAAAAAACAAAAATTGTTTTTTAAAAAACAAATATCATAGCCAGCATTCAGATTTCCTGAATTAGGTCATTTTTAGAAAAACAATTTGTTTGTTCAATCACAATTCCAGGTAAGGTCCATTGTGTTATTCTGCTAAGTTTCATTTGAGCTATAGGTTTTCCTCCCTCTCTTTAATCCTTGCTCTTGTTATAAAAAATTTGTTGAAGAAACTGTTTGACCTGTAGAGTTTTCCATAATCTTAAATTTGCTGATTGCATCCCTTGGTGCTATAAATTCATATTTTTATATGAAGTCTCTCAAATTTAAAATGTTGAGCTAGCCAGACAAAACATACTTTATCTTTGGGTCTGATTCAACCTGAGGGCCAGTATTTTGCAACTTCTTTGTTCAATTTATCTGTAAAAGGAGAAAGAAAGCACCAGGAATTGAGTCAGAAAGAAGTCAAATTATTACTGTGACAATTTGGTGGTGGTGATTCCTTCACACATCACACACATACACAAACACACACATGGGGAAGAAATTGAATATATCCTTTATTTTTCTCCTATACTTTCCCCGTTTCAAATAATATTCTGGACTTGTTAGGGTTAAACTTGTGCTCACAAAAATAGGAGGCTCAGACACATGGTTATATATGTAACAGGGTCAAGCAGAGCCTTTTCCCCAATGACACACTGCAGGTTATGTCTGTTGAGGGAATTTGTCACAATTTCCAGTTCTTTCTTCATGGGAAAGGAGTTTGTACAGAGACTTAGTTAACCATGGGTAATGGGCGTTTAGGCCCTAGAGTGGTGCAGATTTTGCTGGTGTTTGCATGATGCCAGTCATCCAGTGCTTCAGTCTGAAGAGATTATTAAGGTCCATCCTAAGTGCAGAAAATACTATGTTTGCTTTTCTTTCAATAATGTAAAATAAGTTTTCCCTCTATATTGAGAGTCTACTTTTGTTAGGGAAAAATTTAGTGTATGTGTATAAAAATGTCTGTTGGGATTTATAATAAAATGTTAACCATATTTATCACTAAGGAATTCCCATCATCTATAATAGCTTAAGTCTCTAAGGATCAGGAAAATTTATTTATTCAATAAGCATTTAGTGTGTTCATTTCTTTACTAAGTATACTAAACATTAAACACTGAAAACTTGTAACGAATTCAAGGCAGTTTTTCCCCCTTTTTTTATTCCCGTTTCTAGTTGGATATGAACCTGAACGAGGAAAAACAGCAACCTTTGAGGGAGAAGGACATTATCATCAAGAGAGAGATGGTGTCCCAGTACTTGCACACCTCCAAGGCTGTGAGTCCTGGGGCAGGTACCCAAGACGTGGGAGACTGTGCCCTTATCTTGGACCTGTTTGTTTTGCTACTTTTGTAGAACATTTCATGTCCACATCAGTTTTATTTCATTCTTTTATATAAACCTACTCATTTTTTACTCTCATTTGAGTTACTTTTCTTACATACTTTTGCCTGATTCGATCTTCATGAAGTATGTGTGGGTAATGGGAAGGAAGTTCTGAGTCTCACATAGTTTGGTGGTATATATAATGGGTGTTTGCCCTCATATTGTTTAAACTGTATTAACTAATTCTGGTCCAGTTTATGACTGAGTCCAGTGTTTACTAATCTCTATATGCTCCTTTGCAGGGCATGAGTCAAAAGGAGAGCTCTAGGTCAGCCATGATGTACATTCAGGAGCTGAGGTCGGGCTTGCGGGATACGCCTCTGCTCAGCTGCCTGGAGTCCCTTCGTGTCTCCCTCAACAACAACCCTGTCAGGTGAGGATTCTGAGGTAGTAACAGGAGTGAGAGCCCAGTGTTGGAGCTCACTGGTGGGGATTAGCGATCAAAGGAGTCAGGGAAGTATGAGACTGTTTTGGATTGGGAGTAAAGAGTTGCCAGGATACACTTTATTTTGGTGGATATTTATTGATTTGATTTGATATTGCATCGTCTTTGTGTCTTCCTTACAGTTGGGTGCAAAC
Organism: Lipotes vexillifer; assembly: GCF_000442215.2. NCBI lineage: Eukaryota > Metazoa > Chordata > Mammalia > Artiodactyla > Lipotidae > Lipotes > Lipotes vexillifer. The sequence goes on along the minus strand of NW_006795869.1, from coordinate 103,166 downwards.
ATTTGGTGCTGAGGGCCTGGCTTCCTTATTGGACATCCTTAAACGACTTCATGATGAGAAAGAGGAGACTGCTGGGTGAGGACTTACGAGTCTTGGCAACTCCTAGGTGGAGGGTAGTAGAGGACTTGGCTGTTGGCTCTAAAGGAGAAAATGGCAGTTAAATGGAAAGTTATGGACTAGGATATTATGCTGTTAGCTGAGAATGGGGTTTATCATAGGGGTGACCGGAGAATAAAGGATGATTATAGGTACAGGGAAAGGAGGAACTTAAATTTCACGGTGAATAACACAAGACATATACCACATAAGATTGTGAGTCTCCCAGCACAGGTTCTTATCCAGTCTGGAAGTAGGGTCTGATTTAGTCTGAAACTCTCCTGTGATCTGGTCTGGGTCATATCTCATTTGGAAGTCTTATAATACACTTGATCAGTTTGGGACTAGCTTTATGATAGTCTTCAGGATTGGAATAATTCTGGGGATACCTTGCACTGTCTTAGGTTAGGCTACCTTGAAGCCAGCCTGACCCAAAATGGTTTCTCTACTTCCTGGGATCTTTCCAAAACAAAACACAGGACCTCTACCTCCTGAACGTACAGACTTGAAACCTCTGATGCAGTGAGGCAAGCAGTAATAGGTGGGCTGTTATCCTGATAGAATTTAGCCCTTAGGAGCCTACAGGGAGTTAAAGGGAAAATTTTAATATAATACTGAATTCTTGGTTTATGAGAGGATTAACCAATGGTTCTTTCTTCAGCTACCTCTTTTTGCCAGTGTTTTAGGGTAGAGTGCTATGTGCTAGAATTTACTTAGCTACTAGTTGGGAGTGTTCCTAAGACCCTTGTTTACAAGATTGAAAAGTCAAATGGGGAGGGGTATAGAATGAAGGGACTTCACTGATTATGTCTTCTAATGCAGAAACTACGATAGCCGTAACAAGCATGAGATCATCCGCTGCTTGAAAGCTTTTATGAACAACAAGGTAAGATATTTCTCATTCTCATTCAACCCCCCATCGTGACCGCTGTTTTTTCTCTTCTCTTGGCAAACTCAAAAAGGGACCTAGGAATATGAGGTTCAAGGCTTCTAGCTTTCCCTTTTAGTACCGTAACTTTTTGATCGCCACATACACATACTTTTATGGATCTTTTCCCTCAGTTGTAATGTCTGTTTCAGAGGATAGGCTTAATTTTCTTCTTCTGTTTATACTTTTTTTGCTAATTCTTAAATTTCCTGACCTGTAGTTATTATTTTTGGAAGGTTTACTTTATTTTCTGCTTATTTGTTGTTGTTTTTTCCCCAGTCTTTTGCTACTGTACAATCTTTTCTTCCTTCCTTCCTTCCTTTCTTTTTCTTTCTCTCTTTCTCTCTCTTTCTCTTTTTCTTTTTCTTTTTCTTTTTTTGTCTGTTTAGTATTTAAACTTAGGGAACCTACAGTTATTTGTTCCTGAGTGCAAATCTGTCTTCCTCACTATTTAATTTTGTTATAATTATTCCACTGGCTTAGGGGGAGCATTGAAAAGAAACATAAGAATCAAAGTTTTTATTCTTGGAAGACATAGAATTCTGTTGTGTCTGCTAGAAAATTATTTTGCTATGCTTATTTCTGTTTAGCTATACTGGAAAAAGTGTTCTACCCTATATTAGTTTGCTTGGGTTGCTATAACAAAGTACTACAAACTGGGTGTCTTAAACAACAGAAGTTCGTTTATCTCACAGTTCTAGAGGCGATACGTCCAAGATAAGGTGTTGATAGGGTTGGTTCCTTCTGAAGGCTGTGAGAGAGGGTATGTCCCATGCCTCTTTCCTAGCTTCTGGTGTCTTGCTGGCAATCTTTGACATTCCTTGGCTTGTAGATGCATCACTCCAGTCTCAGCTTTTGTGTTCACATGGCCTTCTCCCTGTGTGCACATCTGTGTCCAAATTTCCCCTTTTTATAAAGATAACCATTATATGGGATTAAGGGCCCACCCTACTCTAGTCTGACCTCATGGTAATCTAATTACACCTGCCAATGACACTATTTCCAAATAAGGTTACATTCTGAGGTAATGGGGGTTAGGACTTAAACATACGAATTTTGGGAGGAGCACCATTCAATCCATAAGAACCCGTAAACTTGTCCTTGGTTAGATGCTCTCATCTTTAAGCCTCCCTTTTCTCTTTTTGTCCTACCAGTTTGGAATCAAGACCATGTTGGAGACAGAAGAAGGAATTCTGCTGCTGGTCAGAGCCATGGATCCTGCTGTTCCCAGCATGATGATTGATGCAGCTAAGCTGCTTTCTGCTCTTTGTATCCTACCACAGCCAGAAGACATGTATGTGACTGGAATTATTTTTCTTCTCTATTTTTTTTAATCGTCTTCCTTAGTCTAGAGGAATATTAAGTTGCTTGGGTGTCCACTTAGTCTTAAATGCTAGGTAAGACTATATTTCACATGAACACTGTGTATCTTAATATTTAAGAAAGATTGTTAAGAGATGGAAGCTGTTCTGCATGTACCACTGGTTATCAAAGGTACAGCAGGATCTTCTAGATCTCCATTAATGTCTTTATTGTCTAGGACAAGGGTTTCTTTTTACATTTTTTTAAAATTCAGAAGTAACATACCATTATTTTAAACATTCAAACAACATAGAAGTATATGAAGTACAGTTTAACCACATCATCCCTTTGGCAAACCCTATTCTGCAGAGGTAACCACTGTTAATGGTGTGGTACAGTCTCATAGATCATTTTCTAGCACAGACAAATATTTACTAAATTCTAACACACCTGCCACTCCAAAAGATGGTTTCTTAGAATTAAGGAAAGATGGCTTATGCCTATAAAACCAATCTCATGTATAGGATAGATTTTTATTTTTGTGGAGGGGTTTGGTTTAACAAAAGCTAAATCATACCACCATTCTTTACAACTTGTTTCTTTTTATTTAACAGTAGCTCTTGGACATTCTTCTCTGGCAGTACTTCTAGATCTATCTTATTATCTTTAGTGGCTGTTTAGCATTTCATACTCTGTACGTCCCATAATTTAATGATTCCTTCATTGCTAGACTTTTAGGTAGAATTTTGTTTTAGCACATTCTGACCCCTGCTCCAGATGATAAAAAATTTTATTATCAATTCTTGTGCATATATTCTTTGTACATATATTATTTCATATTTATGTGTTTATGTTGGATAGATTTTCTAGAAGTAAGCCCATGTTATGTGCATTAAAAAATTGGTACTGTTAAATGCCCCTCCAAAAGTTGTACCAATTTATATGCCATAGAACAGGGATCTTAATTTGGTAAATATAGGTAGGAGTCTGGGGCGGATTTTAGGGAGTGCATTTTTCTGAAGAGATGGTCCTTAGTTTCCTGTTGATCTGGCCTCTGCTCCAGGTGATGAGAAGAATAATGTGAGAAATCCAGAACATTGATAATGTCTGTTTCATAACTGATCTATACCTCTGTATAATATACCTGTTGTGTACCTGTCTGTGTCAGAGCACCCAACCAGTTCTCTCCCTTTCCTTACTTTCTGGCAGGAATGAAAGAGTTTTGGAGGCGATGACAGAAAGAGCTGAAATGGATGAGGTGGAACGTTTTCAGCCACTGCTGGATGGATTAAAAAGTGGGACCTCCATTGCTCTCAAGGCATGTATACCTATGAAACTTGGCCCAAAAGTAGAATTCAAGATAGAAAGACTTAAGTTCACTTGACCTTTTAAGAGAACACATGGAGTGGTTACCAATGATATATATTTCAAAGTTCTTTCTGAAGGGAAAATGATTACCCTTCTCTCCAAGAAGGCAGAGAAAGAACTGTCTTCCTCATTACGAGATGGAAGAAAGTCATGGTATTTATTTACAAGCTAGAAAAATCAAGGCCTAGAACAAATTATACCATAGAATCTCTGGAATCCTTTAGACCTCTGAACTCTCCAGACCTGTGTTTAAACCAAGTTGTATTGCTATATATAAGGAAGTCATTCTTGTAGTTTTTGTACTGAATCTTCTAGGTTATATTTGGGGGCCTCAGAATGCATGTAAAGAGAATGGAATCTTGATCTCTAGGAGTTGACATTGACACAGCTGCTGAATTTTCTTATTTTAGGTGGGATGCCTACAGCTGATCAATGCTCTCATCACACCAGCTGAAGAACTTGACTTCCGAGTTCACATCCGAAGCGAACTGATGCGCTTGGGGCTGCATCAAGTGTTGCAGGTGAGATGCAACACTCCATTAGAAAGGCTGGGCTGGTTCCTTCCTGCTCTTATAACCCCATCATCCCTGGGAAGACTTTGGTTTTCAGTTTGAAAACCAGGTTGAGGGAGTGCCCTGGTGGTCTAGTGGTTAGGATTCAGCACTTTCACTGCCATGGGCCAGGTTCAATCCCTGGTTGGGGAACTGAGATCCCGCAAGCCATGTGGCAGGCCAAAATTTAAAAAATTAAAAAAAAAAAACAGGTTGAAATGTTTGGGTTTTTAACCAGCATAAGGACACTTTTGGGTTCCCTGGCCTATACTTTTGCTGTTGACAGGACCTTCGAGAGATTGAAAATGATGATATGAGAGTGCAACTAAATGTGTTTGATGAACAAGGAGAAGAGGATTCCTATGACCTGAAGGGACGTCTGGATGACATTCGAATGGAGATGGAATATCCTTTTACTGACTGGGTTGAAGACACCAGACATTCAGTTGCATTCAGTTCTAGATCCCTGTAAGGAATGGTGTGGAGTTGATGACTTACACAAGGGCATTAGCCCTGTCTTCTTTGTAGATTAGGCAGGTGCCTTTTGATTGCCATTGGATATATTTACGTCACTGTGGACCAGAGAAGTTGGGAAAGGCGATCTGAGGGTTGCTCAACATGGAAGCAGCCATCAAAATTAGTATAGACGTCCTAGAACATGATAGCTTAGCTTATTAAGATGTAGAGCTGGTTTTGGGAGAACATAGACAAGTCAGGGAGTGAGGTTGTAATTTTCTCTCTTGTATGTTTCCACGAGACTGACGGGGAATAATTTGGTTACCTATTGATACTTGCCACAAGTGACTTTGAGGCAGTTACCTTTTTGTGTCTGTCTACTGCTCGATTTTCAAGCCAAGTTCTAGGAGTTTTCTATGTCTGTGTATAGTACCCCCTGACTCACTGGTCCCCTGGCCAAAGGAAGTTTATAGAGCTTAAAGTTTAGGGCAGGGTTTACAGGAGGAACAGCTGTTAGAATAGAAGTGGCATCTTGCTACTTCTCCCGAGAGTTGGGCAAGCTACCTGTCAAGCATAGTTTCTAAATATATGCTTTCCTTAGCCTCTTCTCCTTTTCCACTGACTTCAGTGAAGTCTTCCAGATTCTCTTAAACACAGTGAAGGATTCAAAGGCAGAGCAACACTTCCTGTCCATCCTGCAGCACCTACTCTTAGTCCGAAATGACTATGAGGCCAGGTAAGATGGTATACCTGTGGGAAGTTTTGAATTTGAGCCTAAGTGGAGAGTGCAAACTTCTTAAATTCAAAGATTGTCTGTAGAGAGAAAAGGAAAAGACAAAGACATGGATTAGAGTTCATTTTTAGTTTCAGACATAAAGGGAGTTGCCAGTTGTCCCTTTAATCCAACTGAAAGGCATCTCTCTGGAAGCGATGAGAGTGTACAAGGTGAACTGCCTCCCTCTTTTGGAATGGGGTGGTGGGGTGGAGTGAAGATGATAGCAAAGGAAGGCAGCCATTTAAAGTTGATTCATGTTGGAACCTGAGATTCAAGCAGTAGAGTAGAGGTTCAGCAATAGTAGAATATCCATCACAGGCAGGGTCAAGCTCGAATTTTAGATGGAAAAGGATTTGCACTCGGAGGCAGATGGCAAGAAGTTTTGACTATCTGAAGTAGATGGGGTAGCTGATGTAGAAGAGGGGGATTTCTTAGCATGGCAGCAATACTCTGTTAACTTTATGAAAAGGTCTTTTCCAGAACATTTATCCTCAGGTCCTTCTGCTGTCAAAGCAGTTACCTTTCTTGATCCTGAATACCAAAATTATATTTTGGTTTTCCTTTAATAACCTTATTTTGTTTCTTCTGTAGACCGCAGTACTATAAGTTGATTGAAGAATGTATTTCTCAGATAGTTCTGCACAAGAATGGGGCTGATCCTGACTTCAAGTGCCGGCACCTCCAGATTGATATTGAGGGATTGATTGGTAAGCATATTTGTCTGTCTGGTTCCATAAAACATTGCTTATGTCTTTCATTTTGCATCTTTCTTTCAGTGAAAATTTCAGAGAAGATACATTTCTAGCCCCTGGTATTTCCATTTTCACCCTTTCTTAGGTGATATAACCAATACCTGTGCTAGGAACATATAGGCCCTTAGTTTATTTCTACATAATTCTAAAAATTTATCCTGTCTCATACACCACCCCACGTTTTGAAGGGACTTCAGCTATTGTCTGCTACTCCTGCTGGTCCCAGAGATTCGTATTACTTGTAGGCGTTCTCTGTGCCACCTGGCATGGTGGCCTTACTGCATAACAGGCACTCAGAAATTATATGTTGAACTTAACTGAAAGTTCCATTTCTTTGTCTAGTACAGAACATTAAGAAGGATAAGAAAAATAAACAAAAAGAACAAAGACTGCCCTTTGGTTATGTAGAAGGGCTTAGGCAGTGAGAGGGGAATACGAGAATTGGGAACTTGACTTCCTGACTGTTCGCCTTCTTTTTAGATCAAATGATTGATAAAACAAAGGTGGAGAAATCTGAATCCAAAGCTACAGAGCTGGAAAAAAAGGTATGTATGAGAGATCAAAAATAATTGGAGTATATCTTTCTTTATCTAAGGATTTTGATTTTTCTGACATGTGAAACAGTTACCTGTGATATATTCAGTGTTCAGCACACAGTAGCAGTTCCTAGGGGAACCCTCTCTGCCGTAGGTTACTCAGTGGAGAAAGTGGTGTGGATGTGATCATGAGGAGCTAGTCAGTCGTGAGTTTGCACAGTTCTTGGGCCCCTGAGCAGGAGGAAAGACAGGTGACACTCTCATATAACATTGACAGCACTTGGGTTTGCTTGGCGACTCAGGCCTTTTATCCATAGAACAAGAGGAACTGGAATATGTCTGAATTGTCTTTTTCTCTTGGATTAAGGACTCCTATTGTTTTTGTTTTTTTGTTTGTTTGTTTTTATTTATTATTATTTTTGCGGTATGTGGGCCTCTCACTGTTGTGGCCTCTCCCGTTGCGGAGCACAGGCTCCGGACGCGCAGGCTCAGCGGCCATGGCTCACGGGCCCAGCCGCTCCGTGGCATGTGGGATCTTCCCGGACCGGGGCACGAACCCGTGTCCCCTGCATTGGCAGGCGGACTCTCAACCACTGCGCCACCAGGGAAGCCCAAGGACTCCTATTGTTGATAGGTTTTTGAGAATACTGGGATTGTGCACCTTAGCTGTCCTGGTTAAATGTCTTTAAAATCTTAGCTGTTGCTGTTTTTTAAAATAACTCCAAGTATAGATAGACTATGGAAATAATCCCTGGCTTCCCCCTCCTTTAACCTTGATTTTAAGGTCGAAATCATGGTGGCCTTTTTTCCAGGCATCCCTTGGGTCAGTGAGCTCAACAGATCCAGGATTAGCACAAAACAGTAAATTATGGGGACTAACACCTGGCCTTTGCTGAGTTGGAGAGCTTACTGGGAGCCTGATTTCTTTCTCCTCTAGCTGGACTCAGAGTTAACAGCCCGACATGAGCTACAGGTGGAAATGAAAAAGATGGAAAGTGACTTTGAGCAGAAGCTCCAGGATCTTCAGGGAGAAAAGGATTCATTGGGTTCTGAAAAGGAAAAAATTGCCACAGAGAAACAGAACCTGGAAGCAGAAGTGTCTCAGCTCACAGGAGAGGTAATATCTGAACAGGGAAGGCAGAGTGACCTGTAACTGCCATCAGCAGCCTCAGAGTGAGCTTGTGTTGGAGCAGGACTCTGTCATCTTACTCCCAGGGAGGGTTCAGATACTAATAGGTAATCTAGTTAGATGGCACATATTTTTAAAATCATAAGCTGTTTTGTTTTGGAAGTAAGTAATACATAAGATGGAAAATTTGGAAAATACAGAACAACACAAAGAATAAATGAGTCACAGTACTACCCAGAAATAAAGATAATAGCCTTCTAATAAATTTAGGAGTAAATACTAAATAAACTGTTCTCATATTTGCTATTTTTCTCTTATTTTAGTCATCTCTGGACAGATTTATGCCCACACACTGTCTCTGCAGTTATAGATATTTATATGATCTGTGATACTTGATAACTTGATCACCTAGGTGGTTATATAATTACCTGTATAGCACATATGTTAATTACTTACCTAGAATATTTGATCTACTTGATCTTTGCATTTTCTTTCCTTTTTAAAAAATTAATTAATTTTATTTTTGGCTGCATTGGGTCTTTGTTGCTGTGCGTGGGCTTTCTCTAGTTGCGGTGAGCAGGGGCTACTCTTTATTGCTGTGTGCAGGCTTCTCGTTGCGGTAGCTTCTCTTGTTGCGGAGCACAGGCTCTAGGCACGCGGGCTTACGTAGTTGCAGCACGCAGGCTCAGTAGTTGTGGCTCACAGGCTCTAGAGCTCAGGCTCAGTAGTTGTGCACAGGCTTAGTTGCTCCGCGGCATGTGGGATCTTCCCGGACCAGGGATTGAACCCGTGTCCCCTGCGTTGGCAGGCAGATTCTTAACCACTGCGCCACCAGGGAAGTCCCGATCTTTGCATTTTCTAATCAAAGGGAGAGTTTAACATAAACTTTGAAGTTGCCGTTTTAATGCAAAGCATACTGAACTAGGAACATGAAGACCTGAATTCTAGTTTTGTCTCTGTCACTAAATAGCTATGTGACTTTAGGTGGAGCCTTTCAACTGTCTGACTCCTTTCACTCCCTTCATGTGTAAAGTGAGAAATTTGGGTTAAGTAACTTCTTAGGTCCTTTCCAGCCCCAGTGGTCCCTGAAGTGGAGTGAGAAGTACTCCCATTGGTGTTATTTCTGTAGGTTGCCAAGCTGTCCAAGGAACTGGAAGATGCCAAGAAAGAAGTGGCTTCACTTTCTACTGCAGTTACTGCTGCAGCCCCTCCTAGCAGTGCTACTTTTCCCCCTGCCCCTCCTTTACCTGGTGACTCTGGGCCTGTCAGTCCCCCCTCACCCCCTTTACCAGGAGACGTTAGCACAGCCTCCGCACCCCCTCTTCCTGGGGGTGGGGCCATTCCTCCTCCACCACCTCCTCCTCCTCCTCTGCCTGGGGGTGTCTACATCCCCCCATCCCCTCCTCCACCTGGGGGTGCCTGCATCCCCCCACCTCCCCCTTTGCCTGGGGGTGCCTGCATCCCCCCACCCCCTCCTCTGCCTGGGGGTGCCTGCATCCCCCCACCTCCCCCTTTGCCTGGGGGTGTTGGCATCCCCCCACCTCCTCCTCCCTTGCCTGGAGGACCAGGAATGCTACCTCCCCCTCCCCCTCTTCCTGGTGGAATCCCTCCACCCCCTCCATTTCCTGGAGGCCCTGGTATTCCTCCACCTCTCCCTTCTGGAGTTCCTGCAGCCCCAGTTCTGCCATTTGGATTAACCCCAAAGAAACTTTACAAGCCAGAGGTACAGCTCCGGAGGCCAAACTGGTCCAAGGTGAGAATTTCTGTCCATCTCTTCATCAGTAGATTTTAAGAGACCACTTCAGTTTCCTACTTTGTGTTTTGTGCATGGTTGGGCTTCTCTTTCTTATGGCTCACATCTGTCTGTCTTCAAGTTCCACTCATGTGTATGTTTATTCAGCAGATAATAGGCATATTCTATATGCTGGATATCACTCGGGAGAGTTCTTCGAGCCCTATACTCTGCTACAGAACCTAAACTTATCCTTAAGTTAATGTTTTTGCCCTTTTCTCTGAGGATATGAGTGCCATGGGATACCACACAGTTTGATAATAGTCATTTCACCAATCTGCAAAGGTACTGATAAATTTTGCTGATCCAAAAGTCATGGATTTATGGATACAACTCCCTACCACTCCCACCCACCCCCACCCCGGTAAATAAGTTACACAGGATATGTTTGCATGGCACAGTATGTGTTTGAGAGCGCTGTGATTCTGCATCAGCCTTTTGCTTCTGGAAACCAAGTTAAAATAAAGGAGCTTAGGGATTTGTTCATAAAATGAACAAATTTGATACAGTTCACTACCCTGATGGGAAAAGTGTAATGTAGAGCAAGGGAAGATGTGAAATAAAGCCTTAATGCTTCTAAAAGTAGAGGATTTGGGGTTAGAAGGAGGATAAGCAGCATAACTGATTCTAGTTGTTGAATAATCACCAATAAACATATAACCTGGAATCATCGTTTCCTGGTCCCACCACAAAGAGCATAGCTCTTCTCTGTGTCTCAGGTTAGTCTTATTCTAGTATGATGTTGACGATACCCAGCCAGCTGCTTCTTTTGCATCTTAATCAGTTTTCTAGGATGGAAAGTACAGAGCTCAGTTTAGTAACTCTTAACACCTGCCTGTATCCACAGTTTGTCGCTGAGGACCTTTCCCAAGACTGCTTCTGGACAAAGGTGAAGGAGGACCGATTTGAGAACAATGAACTTTTCGCCAAACTTACCCTTACCTTTTCTGCCCAGACCAAGAGTGAGTCCTTTCCTCTTTCATGCAAAGGGCCAGTGTAGGACTTAGAACATTTGTTGAGGGGGTCTCCCATTTCTTTCCCTTCCCTGGGTGAGGGTTGAAGAGAGCTGGGAGTTCCTATTCAGAAGAAAATAAGCTGGTTTTGTATTCTGGGGATGCTGGAGTTGGCAAAGAGAACTGTTGCATGTATGCATTTTTCCCCCCAGTTTTTTTGCATGTAGGTATTTTACACAAGTGTAACTTGTGGGGATATGAGGTTTATGTGACAGAGCTCAGGCTGGTCTGAGAGTATCATTTTGATGATACTCTTGAATGGATTCTGGCACTGCCTTTAAGGCGCCGTCTTTAGACCTACATATGTAATTGATAAGAGCTGAGCAGAGTCTTTAGTAGGTGAGGTGGCTGAACAACTGTCTTTGTACAATAACAAAGAACCATATGTGATCCCTTTTCTTTTTTCCATTTCTTTCCAATATCTGATGCTTTCTCCTTCCTGGCACTTCGCTCCTGCAGCTTCAAAAGGTAAGAATACAGAAGAGCCTAGTAGTTGGATCTCTTGAATATTAGAGAAAAAAATGAAACAGATGTAAAGAGATTCTCTTTAGAAAACTAAGACTAGAAATTGGGGATTGATTTCTCTTTTGCTAGTTTTTTTTTAAGAGTCCAGAAGGACCAGTAGCTCTGATGTTAGCTGACAGGGAAGAAAATTATTTTAAGTTGAAGCTACAATATACTTGCTCTTTCTTTGGAAGGTGAGGGACGACTTAAATAATAATACTGTTACTTTACATTTGTGTTGTATTTTACAAATTTCAAAGTGCTTTAACATATTCTACCCTATTAGGACTGCAAAGAAACCTTATGAGATAGGTTGGGTGTACATTATCTCCGTTCCATAGCTTAGATAGCCTTATTAGTTAGGTAGCTTGCCCGAGGTTTTCTATGGCCAGATCCAGGGGTCTTGACTTCTGGTCTGTCTTTTCATATAAATTCTTGCTTTTCTTCTTCACCTTCATATCTTACCCTTTATTTTAGAAGAGCTTGTCTATTTTGCCCTTTTCTTTCTTCACCTCCTAATTCTTGTGGTTTCGTGCTGTCTTGTGATGGGACACTTACAGTTATTTCCCCAGAGGGATGCAGTATTTGAAAGATATTGTCAGGTACCTAATGACAGTTATAACCTAATAATTTTGTATTTCCATCTTCTTCCAGCTTTTTTGTTTATTTAGAGGTTTATTATGACCCTAGTGATGACAATTAAGTGCAACTTCAGAGCACTCCTCCCTCCCCCTGCCAGTAAATAAGCATTTTTAAAGACAGTTACTACTTTTTTCCTTAAGTGATCTGATGGGACTAGTCTGCACTTCATTCTAATAAGATACCTAACAGAGGGAGTTTTCTGGTGGCCTAGTGGTTAGGATTCGGTGCTTTCATTGCAGAGGCCCGGGTTTGATCCCTAGTCAGGGAATCATCCCGCATGCTGCATGGCATGACACAGCCAAAATACAAAAAAAGAAAGAAAGAAAAGAAACCTGTGCCTCTGGCAGCCCCTAGTTACACATACGTATCTAGGAGTCAAAGATCACAGTGCTCAGGCCTGCCCTGTTGCCCTAGCATTCTGGGCAAAGTTGCCTTTTCCTCTAAGAGATATATCACCTTCTGAACTGAAGTTCAGCTCGGAGAATTACTTCTACCTGCTATTAAAAATGCTGTGATAATGACCACTTATACTACTCTAGAATATCAACAAAGACTAGTTGACAATCGGAATCAAATTGGCTAATTTGTAAGTTCACAGAATACATCCCTGTGTTGGCCTCTGGTGTCATTTTCTTTCTGGTGGCTGCATTCTGAGTGCCACTGCAAACATACACTGACTGGGTCCCTTTTCCTCCCTGCTCTGTCACCATCCTTCTTTTATCCTGTACATTTGTATTGCTGTTGATTGCAGTGGAGTTTTCTGCAGTTTAGTGGTTTGCCTCGGCATTTTATTCCCACTGTGAATTGGTATGTAGTGTGTGTGTGTGTATCTTTTTTTTTTGGCGGCGTTGGGTCTTCATTGCTGTGCAAGGGCTTTTCTCTCTAGTTGTGGCGAGCGGGAGCCACTCTTCATTGCCAGTGCTTGGGCTTCTCATTGCAGTGGCTTCTCATTGCGGAGCATGGGCTCTAGGCATGTGGGCTTCAGTAGTTGTGGTTTGCGGGCTCTAGAGCACAGGCTCAGTAGTTGTGGCGCACGGGCTTAGTTGCTCCGCAGCATGTGAGATCTTCCCAGACCAGGGCTTGAACCCATGTCCCCTGCATTGGCAGGCAGATTCTTAATCAATGCGCCACCAGGGAAGTCCTGGTATGTAGTATTTTTTTTAAAATTAATTAATTAATTTTTGCCTGTGTTGGGTCTTCGTTTCTGTGCGAGGGCTTTCACTAGTTGCGGCGAGCGGGGGCCACTCTTCATCGCGGTGCGCGGGCCTCTCACTGTCGTGGCCTCTCTTGTTGCGGAGCACAGGCTCCAGACGCGCAGGCTCAGTAGTTGTGGCTCACGGGCCCAGTTTCTCCGCGGCATGTGGGATCTTCCCAGACCAGGGCTCGAACCCGTGTCCCCTGCATTGGCAGGCAGATTCTCAACCACTGCACCACCAGGGAAGCCCTGTAGTATTTTTTAAATACCTAAGCAAGACCTTATCTCATCGTTTGTTATTTTCAGCAGTGTAACCAAACTTTTTAATGTTCTTTTAGCCTTCAATTTCTGCCCTGGAAACAATTTTCTGTTCATTGATGATTCTAACTTCTTGACAGCTTTGCTCCCGCCC
>NW_006795869.1:66203-89695 GCF_000442215.2 Lipotes vexillifer | reverse complement strand
ACCCGCTTTGGCCCCCCCCCCCCCCCCCCTTAAATTATTCTTATAAATCTCTGTATCTTAATCTGAAAGGAATAAGTATGAATTAGTCAATTTAGTTTAGTGTCAGTATTGATTTTCATGTAATAATAATCATCATTAGTAGTTTGCTGCTACTTTGACGAAGGACATTTCTAGCTAGTCTTTAAATATCTTTAATTAGGACTTTCAGGTGTTAAATTGGCACCCTGCCTTAATTTCCCAGTCTTTTTATTAGGAAGCACTAGAGAAGGTGTTCTTGAAAATTATTAAATCATGAACAATTTTCCAAACATCCTAAATCTTACTCATTTTAAAAAAATTCCTGGGAGAGATTTTTTTTTCCTATCAAACAAGTACTTATGGTTTACCCAACTCTAACAGTTATCACATGCAACGAAACCTTCCTGCTTGTCATCAACCACACTACATCTGTATGTTTCCAGTCATCTTCTCCCAAGAAACAAATGCTGCTCCCTTTAAAAATTATTTCTTCCTTGCATTTTCAGTGTTTTACTGACTTTAATGTTTGGTTTATTTTTTTCTTCTACATTTTCTTGCTTTCTTTTCCTTTGAGTTACTCTGCAAATCTATGGTGACGCAAGCAGTATTTGAATGTCAGGGCTTGTTGTAATGTGTATTTCTTGGTGACAGAATAGTTGCTTTGACATCATGTACATGGGCATCAAGTAGCAGATGGAGGTGCTGCATGTGGACCCAGTGCCACAGTACCTACCGTGATCAGGGTAACGAATCTGCTCTTCCTTTCCTGGTGCAGTTTTGAGCCTCCCTTTCTTGGTGCTCTGGTTGACAGACTTAATACAGACTCCTCCCAAGTAGCCCCTTTCTTTCAACATGGCCCCCCAAAAACACTTTAGTAAAAAAGACTTTAGGCTTCTTAGAGTTTAGGTTTTTATCAGGTAAGGAATTTCAAGCTAAGAAAACTTCAGAGGTGAGGACTCAGAGGATCTAGAGCTCCTCAGTATGAAGGCAAGGTTTACTTTTCTTTTGGTGCTTTGAACATCTCTAGTATAACATTTCAGAATACCTTCATTCTTAATCCTTTCTTCAAGTAGGTAACCAGTTTCAGTTACCAAGTCTCTCATTCATAGCCTTAATATTTATGGTATAATTAAATGATAGATAAGTACTCATTGCCACTCTATAACTATTTCATCTTCCAGATGAAGTAGAGATATGGGTTAAATAATTTTTTCAAGGCCTTATAGTAAGTGCCAGAGGCAGGATTCAGACTCCAGACTGTGACTCCAAAGTCGTACTCTAACCCCCTGCTTCCCAGATGTGTATGTCCCTGCCCTAAGAGCTTCTGAAAGCTTAGATCCAGACAGAAGCTTGAAGAAGGAGATATGCTGGCTTCTGCTACCACCGCATTCATTCTGTCACAGATATTCTTAAATTGGAAGTGACTCTTATGAGTACAAAAAAGGAACAACATTAGATTAGGGAAAGTAAGATACCAGATATTTAGGGTTGAAGAAGAGGAGCCATGTTCTGATTACAGTACATTCAACTCTAGCAAAACTAATCCAGCTGGAGAAGCACGACATGCATATCTAGTACAGTAGACATCTTGCTTAAATGATTTCAGCCCAGTAGTTGCCAGTCTTGATGAAGAAGTTATCTGGACACAAGGTTTTCATAATATTGCATTGTTTCATCTCTCACTTGCTAAACACAACTCTCTGCTGTTTGTTAAGCATGGCTGTATCCCCCTTATATTTTAGTGGTACCTGAAACCTCCCATATACTGACGGCTCCTCCAGGAATGAACATCAAAGAAAACATCCGCCTTACTCTTGACATCTGCCTCCTGTAGTCAAAGGTCTCGAGCCACCTATTCATTAAGGTTCAGGAAGATGTGTGCCTTTTACTAAGAAGAGCTAAGAGAGAGGAAGTGGTTCTCAAATTTATACTACAGATTCTTTTATGCATTTTTCTCTCTTAAGGATTATTGTCTTCTTTCTGATCTCTTGACTTTCTGTAAATCAGGAATTTACTTAGTTGATTTATTCCTTGACAGAGAATATTTCGAATTGATAGGCAGTGCTGTAAAACTTCTAGTCCTTTTTCACTCTCATGCTTATGGTTATCAGCCAGGGGTCTTTTTTTTTTTTTTTTTTGGAGTTACACGGGCCTCTCACTTTTGTGGCCTCTCCTGTTGCGGAGCACAGGCTCCGGATGCACAGGCTCAGCGGCCATGGCTCACGGGCCCAGCTGCTCCACGGCACGTGGGATCTTCCCGGACTGGGGCACGAACCTGTGCCCCCTGCATTGGCAGGCGGACTGTCAACCCCTGCGCCACCAGGGAAGCCCTCAGGAGTCTTTTATCATGGTTTCTTTGTTGAATGTGCTTCTTGAATTCCTTGGGAACATGTTCAGTAGTTAAATTTTATTCTTTTTCATCTTCTCCTAGGGAGCATTTTCATCACTGTGGTGGTGGCCTCAGGTCATTATTTGTATGTACAAGATAACTAGTTTTTCATTCTGCTTTCCTTCTCTTACTCTCTTTTGTTGATATCGTGATCCCATTAAAAGTATCACCTCTTAAAACATAGGGTGGTAAGTGATAACTGATGTCCTAAGTACAGTGATGTTTTTCTTTTTAGGTTTATTCCTTCCTTCCAAAAAATCTTCTGGACTTATAAGATCCACAAGCTAATCGTCCTTAGTAGGTGTGCGGCGGTGGACAATATGTAGCATTAGACCCTCTCCCTGTTAAAGTATGAGGTGCATTTCAGGAATTACAAGCATCAGAGCAGTTCTATAAGTGGTTAATAGCAGTAATGTTGAAAGAACTCTGGCTAAAAAGTAAGATCCTGGCAAAAAGCTGAGAATTTCATAAACAATAACAATATTCTAATTAGGATTTGACTGTCGGCCCAGATTCCAAGGTTTGTGCTGTAGTCGCGCAAGTCTGAACTATTGGTGACAAGCGGTAGGTTTACCTGTCTACTGCTGTCCCAGAACCTTCTTGCTTAAGGCTTCAGTCTACAACAGGAGCCTGTGTTGGGGAAGCAATTCCATCTTTCCCAAAAGGGATCTAAGGGTCTTTTTCCTTTTCCCTGTGATCCTTTTCTGTCCACTAGGTGGCACCCATCTAGTTGGATCTTTATCAGGAAACACCTTAGTGACTCTTTACAGCCTCTGCAACTTTAACCTCTAGAAATAAGATTTTCTAAGAGCTCCTCATGCTCCACCTTAGTCAGTGATTCTTTTGGCAGAAGGGTGTCTGTTTCATCAGTTCCCTACCCTTTCAAGTGTATAGGATTAGGACCAGAACTGCTGCTCAAGTGAACATTTGTCTTTTAATTACTTACTACTCTTGGATTTTGAGCAGGGTCAGGCCGTTAGCTCAAAGCAGTTGGGAAGTTCTGTAATATCAGATAGTACTCCCTTGTGATTTAAAAACATAAATCTACCTGTGTCACCTGGGGTTATGAGGACTCCTGCATGTGGAATAAGTACCACACTTCCTCTGGGTTGTGATCTCCCATCATCAGTGGTATAAAAGAAGAACCGCAACTACCCCCTCACATATCCCTCTAAACTCCAAACCTTGCCATCACTATTTGCCTTGAACCCACTGGATCTAATATTGTGTCATTTATCTAGGTTTATGTCACTCACCACAGGAAGGCCCAGACTCCCAGGTTACCCTCATCTCCCATACTCGAATCCCCATAGGTTCTGTGTGTCTTCTATTCTGCCTCCTCCTCCCATCCCACCTGAGCTCTTGAAACCTGTCCACTGTGCCCTCAGGAATTCATGGTCCATTACTAACAAAATCTCCTATATCATCGACTTCACTTTGTTGCTCTAACAGAAACCAGGCTTTCCCTTTTGCCCTCTCATGTGTTGTTTTTTTTTCCCCTCATAAACCTCAACCCAATGGACCTGAAGATGGGGTAGATGTCCTCTTTGTTCTTCATTGCCACTTTCAGATCAGTCCACCTTTTTCTTTCCTAAAAACCCATAATTTTGAATCTCATGACATCAAGTCATAATCACCCAATTTCTCTCTTTGTGCTGTTGTCTACTAACACCCCAGTTTATTCCTCTGTAGTACTCCAGTGCTCTTTCTTAAATCTTAGCAACTTCTGTATAAAAGGGTCATGATCCTCCCAATATCCTGGCCTCACATTTCCTGGCACTCTTCTTTTCTAGTGATGATCTGTCCTTCACCCCATCTCACCCATCTGTCTTACGGTCATCACCAGAACTGCAGCCCCTCCACGATCTCAAATTCATACCACCCACCTTCCTTTTTTTTTTTCTTGTGAAAGATATAGTTTATGTCCAAAAAATATGTATCCATTGTTGCTGTAAAAACTAGATGTAATGCTAAGTGAAGAGAAATTGAACCATAGTAGCAGCACAAAATAAAATGCTGAAATAGTTTCATTCTAGAGAACACAAGACATGGTCCCCAAATTCAAAACAGGGTGCTATGGATGTGAGTTTAGAAACAGAAAAAAGATGAGAGGGTGTTTCTTATAGTACCACCTTCTATCTTTTTACCTTGCTGTCTTTGGTACCTTGACCCCAACAATCCTCCAGCCCTACTGAGACGCCCTTCACTGCCCTTCACACCCTTGAAGACTTCACTTTCTTCAGGTAAAATTATCATTAATAATTATAATAACCCTTCCCTAGGTTTTTTTTTTTTTTTTTTCTTTCCCCATTTCTCTCTCATTTCATCTTACTTGGTTCGCAAGATCACAGTCCTGGTTATTAATTCCATCTCTTTCCACCCTGCACCTGTAGCTGTGCAAGTGGACACACTGGAGAAAAGGATACAACTTGCTCTCCTTGATACACTTTCTTCTCTTGGCTTTCAGGACAGCAGGGTCTCTTTCTCCTGCCTCACTGGCTGTTTTTTCTCCTGTCTCTCCTCTGCTCAGTTGGCAATGTTGCTTGGCCTTGCCAGGCAACAGATATTAAGCATTTCTAGTCCATTCAGTTTCCTACTCTCCTAAATGATTATTTCGCACCTTTTCTCTCCTCAAAGGCCCAACACCTCCCTCTTCCTCATTCTTAGTTGAGGATGTTTTCTTTCTACTTCACTGAAAACTGAATCAGAAGAGGAGCTTCCACAGACTCCCACCATTACTTTTACCTACTTTCTGTGTCTTCCTCTGTGACCATGTTCCTGTCTAAAGCCAGTTTCTGGGCCAACGTGATATCCTCATTTCAACAAATGTGTAGAATACACTGAAAGTATAAAATCTCCTTCTCCCCTCTTGACCATGGTTAACCATACCTTTCATATGCATACGTTATTCTAATAAAGGAATAGGTAAAATCCTTTTCTCCTTTAGTTCAGGGAAGAAATGTGGGAAATTTTCAAATAGAACCTTACTGGAAAATTAAGAGGCAGGGGAATTAAAAGATAAAATTATAGAAATGTGAAGGTATATACATATTTTTAATGTAATGTGTGTGATCCCATTTGGTATCCACTGCTCTGCCTTTTGCTTGACGTGTTTTAGCATCTCTTGATATCGTTAGATATAGATCTACCTCATTTCTTTTTTCTTCTTTTTTTTAAATTGAAGTATAGTTGATTTACAATGCTGTGTTAGTTTCTGGTGTACAGCACAGTGATTCAGTTATACATATATATATTCTTTTTCATATTCTGCCTCATTATTTTTAATGGATAGTTGAATTCTGTCAGATAAATAGTACAAGACGATCCCTTATTGAGAATTTAAATTACTGATTTTTTATATAACAACAAACAATGCTGCCAGAAATATTTTATATTTATCCAAGCATACTTGCATTTCTGCACGGTAAATTCTTAAAAGTAAAATTTCTGGGCCCAAATTACTAGGTGTAGGATTGTACCACTTTACACTTCCACCAGGAATAAGAAACTATCATAATTTCTGATAGGGCAAAAGTGTTACCTTGTTTTAATCTGACCACTAATGAGACTGAACCAAAGGTTATCCTTCATACCTTAACTCTCTCCTCATCTGTAAAATGAGATAGATAAACCTAAAGATACCTTTCAGTTCTAAACTTATGGTTCTCTTACTGTATTTTTCTTTTTTCCTTGAATAAGCTGTCTTCGGTGTTATCTGTCTACCTCTCACTCTTGTTTTGACAGCTTTCTAAGTTCTTGTGTTGGTTTGCTTGTTTTGGTCTGAGTTTCGTACATCTTATCCCAGGCACTGGGGCCAGGCGTTAGGACTTCCTCCTTGCTTACAGCCAGTATTTGGGGATAGAGAGCTAAACTGCTGTAAAACTTTAAAACTTTTGCATGAAGGCTGCTGGTATAGATTCCACGGAAGACTTATTGGTGGAGATTTAAGGGAGGGTGTCATCAGATAAAGATAATTAAACTTTAATTCTTTCTAAAGTAGAGGAATTTGATATATTTTATCTGCAGTGTGCTCTTCTCCTTTTTCACCACCAGATGGCACATGGAGCTCTTCTATTTTCGATGTGTCATTGTTACGTCTAGTAGTGACGCAGTCACGTTAGAGAGAGGCAACCTCTGTTGTTTTCAAATACACACTGCCTGGTATGCTGCCCTCTACCTGTCAGGAAATTCACTTGGAGGACTGATAAGTAAAACGAAGACAGGAAGCTATAGCTTGCCCTTTAACAAAAGCATCTTGTCCTGTTGCAGCTTGTATTTTTATAGGGCAATATTAGTGCTCTTTGGGGGGCCCAGAGGCTGGAGAATGCTTTTGAGTTTGTTTTTGTTTTAGTCTGATATTTTCATGAAAGCATAGCCTTCATTTCAGAGGGCTTAAAGAGGGGCTTAAATTTTACCAGCTTGGTAGTTCATTTTGTAATCCCATTATATACACATTCCTAACACCATCTTTGTCTCAATTTCTGCTGAATAGCTACTTTAGGCACACAATAGAACTACCCACTGATTATATACTGATAATTTCCCAGGGATACTATACTGAATTAATTTCCTTCAGGGAGTTCCCCTAGCCTATCTTGGGTAGGATTTGCTGCTGCAGGAAGGCTTTTACAGTCAACCCTTCTGTCATTTGTTAACTCCTGTGATTATCTTAAAATAATCCCAGTTTTAGAGCTTCCTTCTAGCTATTCAGACTTTAGTTTGTGCCTCTGTTACTATTCTAGACATACACAGACTGAAACTGTATCTTTTAAACCCAAGGTCCTATCTCCCATTACCTACAGATTCCAGATTTTATTTCTGACAAAATGTTCTTTTATATGGCATTGGCTGAGACTCAGGCCATCTAGTATGGGATGAGTATTGCCTAAATTTCTGTCAACTTAGTGCAGTTAGTCCTTATCCTTAAATATCTATTTCTACCAGTAATTCCCAGACTTCAGTGTGCATAAGGATTACATGAGGAGTTTGTTAAAGGTATAAATTCCTGGGCTCCACCTCCAGAGATTCCAAGGACTGTAGAAGGGTATGTTTTTAACAAGCTCCTCATGTAATACACTAATATGGCTTGATCCATTGCTTCAGTATTTATTTCTTTTTCCATTTTCTGCTCGTTGTCTTCCCACTCTCTGCCGTAGTCTAGAAGCTGATTTCTACTTTTTCTTGTAATAACATTTTGATGTGTCTGTCAGAGTGAGTGTTGTACAATTATCCTTGTTTTTATGGAGGTCATGCATGTTCAATTAGGAAACAATCTGACATTTTCTGTTAACTGGTACCACACTTGCTTTTACAAAATTCTTTTCTTGCCATCCTCCCAGCCAGGTCTCGACAGGCATCTTAGAAGGATGGTTCTAAAGAAGTTCTCTGGAGTCAGTGAAGTAGCTGGGAAGCACTTCGAGACTGACTAGCCTGGAGAGGGTAGATGGAGAGCAGATGATGAGAGGTCTCTCAGGCCCACACAGCAAAGATGGAGCTGTGAGGAACTGGAGGAAGTCCAGATCATGATGAAAGATGTTGCAGCTGTGCAGCTATAACTCTTATTCAAGTTTGGTTGTTCTCTCACCATGGAGACCTGGAGTTGGTAGGGATTAGAGACGTGTGTAGGAAGAGGAATGGGATCTCAGGGAAATGTGAGAGCAGAGCTGGGCTTCGGATGGGTTTTGCAGAAGAGTGATCCAGTGCTCTTGGGCTCCTTCTGGAGCCCAACAGTGCTGCCTCAAAGAAAAAGCACTGTTCTGAGGATCCCTTCTACTCTTTGGGAATCATTCGGTCTGAACTTGCTTTTCTGTTGGTATGGGACAAGTCTGCCTCCTAACATGAGGCTGGGCAGACTAGTTTTCAGGGAGTACAGAGGGTGTCTCCACTATAGAATGTTCCCTCTGGGGCTTTTCTTTCTGCATCTCTATTATCTATTTTTTATGTAGGTAATATAGGTAGTTCAGAAGTAAAGATGATATTTTTAAAAAGTCTTAATTCCCTTCCTAGTATTCATGCCTCCCAGCCTTCTCCCTCCCTGGCTGTGCCATGTAGCTTGCGGGATCTTAGTTCCCCGACCAGGGATTGAACCCGGGCCACAGCAGTGAAAGCACTGAGTCCTAACCACTGGACTGCCAGGGAACTCCCTAGAAGTAACCATTTCTATTAATTTCTTTTAGAGTTTTTGAAAAATGCAATTGTAGCAAATACTAATATAGATTCTTATCCTCCCTCCCCTTACCAAAAGTACTGTCTGTACTGTTCTATACCTTGCTTCTATATCCTGGAGATTTTTCTTATTAGTACATAGAAATCGTTCTCATTTAAAAAAAAATTCTAAATTAAAAATTGTTTTTAGTTATCACTTTTATAATGAACACTACGATAAAACAGAAATACATATAGTAATGAAGTAATCTGTCCTTTTTTTGGAAACAGTCCCTGCAGTAACCCATTTGATCTGATTGCATCTTAGTGTGCACGTGTCCTTGCGTTCTCCCTGCTTTCCTTGCAAACTCTTTCATGTAACGACTAAACAGTTAGTTACCAACACCAACTCTAAACGTACAGCAATTCATACTAGAGCCTTACAGCCACTGTGGTATGGGGAAGAGAGACTTGAGAATTTCTGCTAAGGGGCCTTCCAGACCTCCAGCTACTTCCCTGGAGTAGGAGCAGAGCTTTGTGTCACTAGCACAGGGACACTACCCATAAAAGGGTATGGCCTTCCTACTTAGTTTTTGTTCTGGAGATAATTGCTGTAGAACTTAATACCCTGTAACTATCCCATTTTATGACTCTGGTCCATCGCCTTTGGAGCAACATGGAAGAATGCTCATGATACAGTGTTAGGTGGGAAAATGCAGGAAGCAATTATATTCAACCCTTATTGCAGTTGTGTTTTACAGAAAAAAATGCAGAAGTAAAAGTCTGAAAGGGAATATACCAGAATATTATAACAGATCTTGTTAGGGTGATAGATTTTTTTTTCCTTCAACTTTTCTATACTGTGGTCTCTTATTTTTATAATGGGAAAGACAAAAGGGTTAAGAAGGAAATTTGCTAGTGTGCAGAATGCTTGAAAAGGGGGTTTCTAGAGTATTTGGACCTAATAGATTAATTTCTGCAAGGCAGAGTGCTAATGCCCAGTTCTGTAGAGCAGGTAACAGCATCTTTTACTTCATTCTCCCTAATGATCCTAGCCTGCTTCTCTTTGAAAAGTCAGATTACAACTTAAAAGGCTATTTGTTCTTTTTTCCGCTACCCTGGGTAAGGGAGCCCCAGTTATACAACAAAAGGGCATTTGTAGCCCCATGTCTGCAAGATGGGATGGAATCATTCATCCCTCCTGATCCTTCAGCAATCCCAACTCTGTTCTTAAAGTCAGTGATTTTTTCTCTTGGATCTATTAGATGAAAAGATAAGGCACTCTCCTGTCTGTCTGTGTGTGTTTAAATTTCCTCTTTGCAAGAAAAACTGCTAAAATCCTTCCAAGAAGAATGTCCCCCTTCTCCTATTCTCCTTGCATTCCTGTTCTGCTTGCATTTTTCTTTTCAGCCACGGGGCGTGCGCAGTTGAGCCATTTTGGCTCAGGTTCCAGATTGTGAGGTCAGAGACCAGGGATTGGAGGAGACTATCAGGTGACTTTCTGTAACAGTGATGATGGTCCAGCCCTCATCCCCACCCCTTCCCCCCTCTCCTCCTCCCACCCTTTCCTGGCTTCCACCTTAGGAACAAAGAAAGGAAAAAAACAGCAGTGTGACGAAAACCAGCAGCTGCATCTGCAGACTCAGGCTGGGGGCTGGTTGTTTATTCCATCTGTTCTCTTTGTTATGCTTTTACCCTGTTACGTCCCCTCCCAAAACCCAGAATAAAATGGAGGGTATTTCTAGGATCCTTTGTTACAGAGAACGGCTTAGAATTCTGCAGTTTACTCCGTGTTTAGGTTGGGGGGTGAGGGAGGTAGGCTGAGCAGAGATTAAAACTGTTCCCAGCACCTAGGAAAAGATGAACGTATTTTGTCTTCTCATTCCATTTTGTCCCAGAATTCCTATTTAATGTCAGATACAGTGACAGAGGCTTATCACCCATTCTTTCTAATTATTAAAACAATGCTGCCTAATAGGTATTATCTTCATTTTATAACTGACAGATATGAAGTATAGAATAGTTAACATGTCCTTTGCTTACTGAGAGCTTATAGCAAGTAAATACCAAGCCAGGATTTGACCCCAGGTCTCTTGGGCTCAGAATCCAGCATTATTGAAGGGAGTGGCAAGAAGGCAGGAATGTCAGAAAAACCTGAGATGCTAGCTGCTGGGGACTGTCTTGGCACTGTGGCAGTGTTCTTTGCTTTTCACCAGTGACGAGTGTCCTGATTTCTTCAACAAGTAAATCTCAAGGGATGAAAGGAGATGGAAGGGAATATATACGTTAAAAGAGAATCTAAAAATACGTCAACCCCTTATTCAGATCCTGATTCATTTTTTTTAAGGAAGGCAAAGTCTTTATTCCCAGCACCTTATTTTGATGCCTTTTCTCCTGCCCTCTCATGCACCTGTTCCCTTACATAAACCTGTCCTACCCTTTTGCTGACTTGCTTGGGGCAGTGCCTGTCCTTCTAGCCCCTACCCACCCACATCTCGGAAGCTGATCTCGTTGTTAGCACTCTATTGA
Source organism: Lipotes vexillifer (assembly GCF_000442215.2). NCBI lineage: Eukaryota > Metazoa > Chordata > Mammalia > Artiodactyla > Lipotidae > Lipotes > Lipotes vexillifer. Next base: position 78,615 of record NW_006795869.1, on the reverse strand, counting down.
GTCACCATCCTGGGTGTGCTGGGAAAGTATCTGTGAGAAGCTCGATGACTGTATTGTCTGAATGAGCAAATGCTTGTGAAGTGCCCAGATTCTGAACGCTGCGTTTCTGCCACCCTTTCACACTTCTGTTAGCCCCCTTCTTGCTAACTCAGCACTTGGTTCTTGTAGATTTGGAATTCTGTCTGGCTTTGTTCTTGACCTTCAGATTTATCCATCTCTGCCACTTTGCTCCATCCTTCCTTACAGCTTGCACATCCATGATGGCCCAGTTCTGTTGGATTTAGCAGATAGGTATTTATTTTGGCCAAGAGGTCAGTGATAGAAATCTGGTTACCTTTGGGCAGGAATAACAGCTGTTCAACTGGCATGCGGTTTATCTGTTCCCCCCCACCTCCCACCGAGGTGTATACCTACGAGTGGCTTTGAGGTACTGAATTTTTCCCCCCGTGCATATTACAGCTATGGGGAGTATAAAGTAGAAATCCCCCACATGGGCTGCTTCTTACATTAGCACATGATAGGGCCCTCTTGCTCTGTCCCCTTCCCAGAATCAAAGAGTTAGTGTAGAGCTTAATAGACATGGTTTATTGTATGCTGGGTGGACTTGGTGATTCTATAGCTATGTTGTCCTCACAGAAAGTTTGTTGTTATTTCCTAGAGGTCTAACTAAGTATTCTCATCTTTCAGATATGCTAGGGAGACCTAGGCCTCTTCCACAAAGACCCTGTTTTTTTAGACAGAACTGTAATGGTACCAGAGTCCCCCCTTTTTTTTTTTAACTTCCTATTATGATTCTGTGCTCATGTGTGTTGTGTGTATTGCCATTATCTCACTTTATGAACATTGGATAAACTCACATGTTTGTGCTGCCTCATTTAAGTAGTGGAAACCGTTGGTGCCTTAGATCCATAGATTTTTCAACATATTTCTGCTTTTTCCATCTTTCTCGTGTGTTCTCTTTTAGTCATAAAGTATTTGGTTTACTCAAGGGAGCTGTAGCATAAGACTATGGAGGGTGTTCCCTGTAGAATAGGGACAAATGCTGCAGGCTTCATTCTGGGCAGAGCAAGTAGTGTGTGGTCCTGAGACAATAAGTGAGAATTAAGGATAGGTGGGGTTGTTTTATAGATCAGGCTGAATCTTTCATCCCTTCAGGTGTAACTGGCTTTAGAGCCAGTCTGTGTTCTCAGCAGTATTTCACCAAAGTCCTTTTTCCTATCCCACTTAGTCACTCCCACCTGTGATTCTTAGGAACTTAGTTGCCAGGATGTCAGGCAACTCCTCACTCCTCCATTTCCTGTTTGTGGTCTTCATTGAGAGAAGCCTGCAACAGGAATTCCTGGGGAAGTGATGGCTATAGCTGTGGGACTCCGGGGGCCATTAGCTCTTTCTTAAGTTGGGGAATACAGTGCTGAGATGGACCTCCCTTCCATTCTACAGGCTCTTAGAAACTGTTAATAATCATAACCAAAGTATAGCTGGGACTCTGGCTGCTGTTGTGCCTTGACTCTGCTCTGTCTTTAGAAACAGAGAATTATTTTCCTTTCTTAGCCTCAATTTCTACCCTCTGAAACTTAGAATTAAAACATAATTTTCCAGATTCATGACAAAATTGCTTGGACTCTGTAGGATTGATTCTTTTGACATATGCAAAAATAGCAAAAAAAGAAAAATAGGGTCCGTGTGTTGGACAGCAGGGGGTGCCCTTTCCCTTCGCTTTATTGCCTGGCACTCCCTGCTGCATTCAGCCATTTTAGATAGATTGTTTTTGCTCCCAGCTAACTCCATTTTGTGTTTGTGACGCAGGAAAAAAAAATTCTGCAAGGGAGGAGCCTGGCTGAGGGAGGGAGGGAGACAGGCTGAGGCAGGGCTCCAGATCTTTACTCAGCACTTGTTCATCAGGGACTTACCTTGCTGCAGGCTGCCTGCATCCTGAGCAATAGATGCAGCAAGTCCCTGCCAGCTGAGCAAAGAACAGAGTGATGCCTGGCTACTGGACACCTACTAACCATGGCAGGGTGCTGGTTTTGAGACAGCATGCAGGACATCCCCTTTGCCTTATGAAGAATCTAAGCCTGGCTTCGGTGGTTTTTACCACAGAGATATTTAGGCTGGTATCCTCAATTAAAGAATCGGCTAAGAAGAAAAGATACCCTTTTCTCTGAGTTGTCTGAGAAGAATCAGATGCCCTATGACTTCAGGGAAACAATACGAGTTAAAAGACAAACTTTTATTTTTGAAAATGTAACCTCTCCCCACACACGTATATAATATGTGCATACATACACACACGCACGCACACACATATATGCAAAGAGAATAGTATGAATACCTGTCTCCATCACTCAGTTTCAAAACTTAACTCATGGCCAGTCTTGTTTCATGTACCTGCATCAGCCTCCTCTTCACCACCCCAGTTATTGTAAAGCATATATCATTTAATATCCTTAAGTAGTTGAGAATGTGTGTGAAAAAATAAGGACTTTTTAAGAAAAGAATTGTATTATCACATCTGAAAAATTCTTTAATATCACATATCCACTCTGTTCTTAAAGTATTTTTTTAAGTTTGTTCATCTGAATCAGAGCCACACACAGTCTATACATTACAATTGGTTGATGTCTCTATAGGTTCTCTCTCTAGCTTGCCTTGTCTCTTATTTTTTTTATCTTGCAGTTTGTGTATAGACTTAATTTCTTAAGGAGAGAGGGAGGACCTCTCAGGTTGGGATTGAGAAGATTCAGAGCCAAACTTCTCTTCTTCACACAGCGGAGCCCCCCATCTTCAGGATTTCCCCAGAGGTGATGGGAGAGGAGGTGAAGGCACAGTGCTCTGCAGCCTTCAGAGGGAGAAGGGACTGGAGTCTTTTACTGGGAGAGTGGCTTGTTTCTCCTGACATGATAGCCTGTTACCTACCCAAAGCCTTTAGAAAAGTTTGCAGACTGCTCTCAACAGAGAACATGGTCAAAGTGGACCATGCTGTTTCCTGGGAATTAAAAGAGAGGTTTTAAGCTTTGGGACACCAAATTTACCTGTTCTTTAATAGCTGCATCTCTAGAGTGATTCCAGGTCCTCAGCTTTATCTCCCAAACCTTTCTTTTTACTTAATTGGCAGCCTTTCTCCCTGATCAGACTTAATTAGTTAGTAATACTTCATAGGCTGTTCTATAGAAAGAAAAAATATCATGTTGTGTGGGGAATGGGCACATGTGAAAATTCTTCCATGGCTTCAGGATTATAACATCCCCATGACCTTGTTGGAGATAACCCCAGGGACGGACCTGGATGCAGATGATGAGATGAAAGCTGTTCATGTTCTTTCTCCCCTTTTGGAAATGGGTCAGTGACTCTGACTTTCAGCAGCCACAGCAGGCAGTCTATTCCCTTGCTTTGTGGGAGAGCACAGGTTACGGAAGGGAAGTTGCAGTAGTTGACTTCTTGGCAAGGCTGGCAGGGCAGTGGTAAAGTCTGGTCCTTGGAGACTGGGTTGGCCAAGTGCCTAGTTTGGAAGCTGTAGTTCCCATTAACCAAAGTGCTAATTTTTAGGTTGTCTCTTCATGTTTAAACTTTTATGGTTAAATATAATAAAAATATAGAAAGTACATAAAACAGATGTGCAACGTAGTGAATTATTATAAGGTGAATACCCTTGAAATGTCACATGTCAGGAGATAGAAACTTTCCAGGAGACTCCTAGGAACATCCATGTGCCTCTTCTCCTCTGAAATAAACCAAAATCCCGACTTAAGGTATGGTCTCGATTTTTTGAAAAAGCTTTATCACCCAAGTTTATATTCCTGAACACTATAGTTTAGTTCTACCCATGTTTTTTAATGTCTTCTTTTTTTTCCTTTAAATTTTATTTATTTATTTATTACCTTCAGCTGCGTTGGGTCTTTGTTGCTGCGCATGGGGTTTCTCTAGTTGCAGTGAGTGGGGGCTACTCTTCGTTGCGGTGCACAGGCTTCTCATTGTGGTGGCCGTTCTTGTTGTGGAGCACGGGCTCTAGGTGCGTGGGCTTCATTAGTTGCGGCATGAGGGCTCAGTAGTTGTGGCTCACGGGCTCTAGAGCACAGGCTCAGTGGTTGTGGCGCATGGGCTTAGTTGCTCCGCGGCATGTGGGATCTTCCTGGACAAGGGCTCGAACCCGTGTCCCCTGCATTGGCAGGCGGATTCTTAACCATTGCGCCACCAGGGAAGCCCCTTAATGTCTTCTTTATGTCTTAAATCTATTGGCTTTTTCCTCTTTCTCTTTTTTTTCCCCTTGCAGTTAATTTGTTGTAAAAAACTGTATCATTAGTCTGTAGAGTTTCCCATAGTATCAACTTTGCGATTATATTCGCACAGTGTAGTGTGTAATTTCTGTCCTGTGTATTTGGTGTAAATTGGTAATTGGATCTAGAGGCTTAATCAGAACCAGGCTCCATTTGTTTGTCTTTCATCAAGACTTCTTCGTAATAGGTGTTAGGTTCCTCTTCAGAAGGCACAAAATATGTGGCTGTCCCCTTTGTGATGTTAGCAGCTGTTGATTCTCAGTACATAGATCTGTTCATTACAATTGCAAAATGGTGCTATGCCAAACAAAAGGAATTCCTTATATATCCTAGATATAAGTCCTTTGTCCTTCTCTGACTTTGTGGCTTTTCGCTTTTTTTAAAAATAAATTTATTTATTTATTTTTGGCTGCATTTGGTCTTTATTGCTGCGCGTGGGCTTTCTCTAGTTGCAGCAAGCAGGGGCTACTCTTCATTGTGGTGTACAGGCTTCTCATGGCGATGGCTTCTCGTTGCAGAGCATGGGCTCTAGGCGTGTGGGCTTAAGTAGTTGTGGCACGTGGGCTCAGTGGTTGTGGCACGTGGGCTCAGTGGTTGTGGCACATGAGCCCAGTTGTTGTGGCTCACGGGCTTAGTTGCTCCACGGCATACGGGATCTTCCCGGACCAGGGCTTGAACCCGTGTCCCCTACATTGGCAGGCGGATTCTTAACCACCGAGCCACAAGGGAAACCTACTTTTTTTTTTTTAACAGTGTCTCAATGAACAGAAGTTCTTTATAGAAAGTGCTTAGATTTACCAGTGTTTTCCTTTATGAGTAATGCGTCTTGTGGCTTATTTAAGAAATCCTTTCGTCATCAAGATAATTAATCCTATAGCTTTTCCATTCACATTAAGGTTTTTAATTAACCTGTAGTTGATGTATTTGCATATGGGTACAATTTCTTTTTTTCATACGGACACTTAGTTCCAGTCCCATTTATTGGGAAGTCTGACATGCTCAGTCTGTTATATCAAGTGCTCTTTTACGCCTGGGTCTGTTTTCTGGACTGTGCTCTCCTTCTTGTTGATCATTTTGTCTATCCCAATGCCGGTACCATACGATCTTGATTTATTACTGTTATAAAGTGTATTAATCTCCTATCTTTTGCTGCTTTTCCAAGAATGTCTTAACTGTTCTTCTTTGTATTTCCATATACATTTTAGAATCAGCTTGTCAACTTAAAAAAAGAACCCTGTTGGGATTTTTATTCTACTGACTCTATAAATCAATCTGGGAAGAATTGGTATTTTGTTATCAAGTCTTTTAATCTGTGGATCTTAAAATCTACATTCACTTATTTATCACTTTTAATGTTTTTCAGAAAAGCTATATTGTTTCTCCTAGAGGTCTTACACAACTTTTATGAAATTTATTCCTAGGTACTTCATATTTTTATATGATATTTAAAATTTCTTTACAGATGCTTTTGGATTTTTTTATATTGATAATCAGTATCTTCAGATGAGAGTGTTATTTCTTCTTTTCTAATGCTTAAGATTTTTTTCTTGCCTTACTGCACTGGCTCAGACCTCCAGCCAGTGTTGTTGAATGAAGTGGTAATGATGAATATTCTTCTCTTGCTCCTAATCTCAAAGACAGAGTTTTCAACATTTTACCTTTAAGCATGGTTTTTGCCTTCAACTTTTCGTAACTACTCTGTCGAATTAAGGAAGTTCTCTTGTATTCCTAGTTTGCTGAGAGTATTTTTCATGAATGGGTACTGAATTTGATCAAATGCTTTTTTGTACTGTTAGGATTATCACATAATTTTTCTCCTTCAATCTGTAATTGTGGTGAAGCATAATAATTGGCTTCTGTTACACTAATCTTGCATTCCTAAAATAAATCCAATTTGGGCATTATATATTATCCTTTTTATTTTATATCATTTAATTCAGTTTGTTGGTATTTCAAGAATTTTGTGCTTATGAGTAAAAGTAACCTATGATTTTTTGTTCTTTTACATTTTGCTATTAAGATTATACTAGCCTCATAGTGTGACTTGAGGAATATTTCCATTTTCTATACCGTGGAAGAATTTTTACATGCGATTAGGGGAATTATTTACTCCTTGACTGTTTGAAATAATTGGCTGGTGAAGTCGTCTGGGTCTCCTAGGAAATACTGACTACCAATTTAATAGCTTTCATAGTTATAGGGACTGATCAGGTTTTCTCTTATGAGTCAGTTTTGGTAAGTTACATTTTTCTAGAAATTTGTCCATTTCATCTAGATTCTCACATATATCTTGTATGAAATTATTTACTTTAATGCCTGAAGCATATTTATTCATTTCTGTTTTTGTTTTTGCTTTTGCTTTTTGTGGTACTTGTTCCCGACGTTGGATGCCTAACTGCTCTCTCATTTTTTTTTGTGGTACGCGGGCCTCTCTCTGTTGTGGCCTCTCCCGTTGCGAAGCACAGGCTCCGGACGCGCAGGCTCAGCGGCCATGGCTCACGGGCCCAGCCGCTCTGCGGCATGTGGGATCTTCCCAGACCGGGGCATGAACCCATGTCCCCTGCATCGGCAGGCGGACTCTCAACCACTGCGCCACCAGGGAAGCCCTCTCTCATTTTTAAATACTGATCAGTCTCACCAGAGGTTTTCTGAATTTACGAGTCTTAAAAAAAAAAAAAAGAACTGTTGGCTTTGTTAATCTCTGTTATAGATCATTAATTTCTGCTTTTACCTGTATTTTCTTTTAAAATTTTTCTTTAGGGTTTATTTTACTGTTCTAATTCTAATTTCTTTTTTTTTCCTCTTTTTTTCTAATTTCTTGAAATGAGTAGTCAACTCATTAGTTTTTGGTCTTTTTTTTTTCCCCCATATATGTGTTTGACACTAAGTTTCTGTTTTAGGTGTAGCCCTTAAGTTTTAATAAGCAGTGTATTAGCTTATTAAGGCTGCCATAGTGTACCATGGACATGGTGGCTTAAAAAACAGATATTTATTTCTCACAGGTCTGGAGGGTAGAAGTCATAGATTTAGGTGTCAGCAGGTCTGGTTTCTTCTGAGGCGTTTTCCCTTGGGTTGCATACGCTGCCTTCTTGCCATGTCTTCACATGGTCTTTTCCTACATGCCTGCATTCCTGGTGTCTCCTTGTCTGTCCAGATTTTTCTTCTTATAGGGATGCCAGTCAGATTGAGCAGGGTCCACCCTAAGAGCCTCCTTTTAACTTAATCACCTCTTTAAAGACCCTGTCTCCAAATACAGCCATATTCTGAAGCACCAGGTGGTGGGGGGGTGGAGGCAGGGGGCCGTGGGGCGTGTTAGGGCTTCAGCATATGAATTTGGGAGGAACACAACTCGGTCCATAACAGGAAGCATTTTTATTATTCAGTCCAATAAATTTTGATTTTCATTATGATTTCTTTTCATGGGTTATTTAGAAGTGCTTTATTTCTAAATATATGGAATGTATTAATTTCCTATTGCTGCTATAACAAATTACCACAAATTTAGTGACTTAACAGGAATATAAATTTATTTGGAGTCCACAGTCCTAATATCAAGGTTTTGACAGAGCTGTGTTTCCTTTGGAGGCTTTAGGGGAGAATCCGTTTCCTTGCCTTTTCCAGCTTCTAGAGGCTGCCTGCTTTCCTTGGCTTAGGGCCCCTTCTCCATCTTCAAAGTTAGCATCATAACATCTTCATATCTCTATCTCTGTTTCTCTCTTTCTCTCCTCTGCTTCTGTCATCATGTCTCTTCTCTCACTGTGACCCTCCTACCTCCTTCTTATAAGGATCCTTGTAATTACATGGGATCAACCAGGTAATCCAGACTAATCCTCCCATCTCAAGATCAACTTTACCATACCTGCAATGTACTTTTTGTATGTAAAGTTGAATTAGGATGTGGATATCTTTGGGGAACCATTATTCTGTCTACCACTGTGAGTTCTCAGGATTTTTTTTTAAATGTCTTATTAATTTCTAGCTAGTTGTGTTTTGGTCAGTGCTCTTGTTTTTTGTTTTTTGGGTTTTTTTGCTTTTTGCTTTGCTTTTCTTTTATATATGAAATCAGCAAGCCACAAAGAAAAAAAGATTTTAAAAAAAGAGAAGAGGTGGGGGGAACAAAAAGGAAAGTAATTGCTGAGGTGATTTCATACCTTGAGGTAGTTTACTTTGCACACTTTACCTGATGGACTCCACCCACATGTCATAGTTGTCTGGTTGTTACTGTTATTGTTGCAATGTCAGAAGAAGGGGAGTCCAAACATGGGCTCTTCCACATGCAGAGAGGGCTTCCTCCCTTCCCAGCATACTTGATAGCTTTGTCCAAGGTAGCTAAAGTGCACCACCTGGCTAATATGCACTGACAATCAGTACTTTAGGAGGGGAGGCCTAACTGGTCACTGCTCTTGTGATTTCAGCCTTAAGAAATTTGTGGAGTTTTCCTTTATGACTCTGAATATTGTTAAATATTATAAATGTTCTATGTGCACTTGAAATTCATGTATTCTTCAGTTGCATGAAGTGTATATATCTCCATTAGGTCCTGTTTGTTAATTGTGTTGCTTAAATTTTCTGTATCTTTACTTTTTATTTGCTTGTTTTATCAGTTACTTAGAGAAATGGTTGAAACATCCCACTCTGTGGATTTAGCATTGTAATTCTGTCAGTTTTTGCTTTATATTTCTTCTTTTAATTTTTTATATCAACTTTTTATATCAATTTCAGACTTACAGAAAAGTTGCTAGAATAAAGCAAAAAATTTCCTGCACATACTTTACCACATTCCTGAGATGTTAACATTTTACCACATTTGCCTTACCCTTCTGTGTGTGTGTTATTATATTTTTCTGAAGCATACAGATCAGTTGCCTCTTTATCCTTTGGTGTGCATGTGCTAATAGTAGATCCATAGCCACATATCAAAATCAGGAAATTAACATTAATGTAATAATGTTATTTAATCTGACCTTTAGATTTTGCCAATTGTCACAGTGACATCCTTTGCAGAAAAAATACTGGATCATGCATTGCATTCAGTTGTCCCTTAGTATTCTTTAATTGGGAATAATTTCTGTTATGGTCACCTGCAAAGGCATATGGACCCCTACTCAAAATTTGGTTTGGATGTCAAGAATGATGATGATTCCCCACACACACCAAGAGGGTATGAAAAGGTTTATTAACTTAAATGATTGAGGTCTCTGGGAAGAGGAGAATAGTCCTCTCAAGCAGGTTTGAAATGGCTTGAAAGGGCAAGGAAAGGAGACTGGCCTAAGTTTTTATTGTGCTTAGGGTAGGGCCAGGCTTAGAGTTCCTGCACAAGGACCTTGCATAATCTGAATCTCCACTGGCACCAAGGAGGGAGCACTGAGGCCTCTGTGTTCCTTTGCCCAGATGTGAGGCACAAGGTGAAATGGGAGAGGTGAGGCTTAACAGCTGTCAACCGTTAAACCAAAAATGGAGTCAGACTCCTCATTGTAGTTCCTTGGTCTTTATCTTTTAATACCTTGACATTTTTTTTAAGAGTATAGACCAGTTAGTTTGTAGAATGTCCCTCAGTATGGATTTGCCTAATGTATCCTCATGATTAGATTAAGCTTATCCTTTTTTGGTGCTTTATATATCTTAATACATAAATATGTGTTGTTATCAGGTGCATACAAATTCAAAATTCTTATATTTTCCTGACAAACTAAAACTTTTATTGTTATAGTGTGTCCCTATTTATCTCTGTAATGCTTTTTGTTGCCTGGAAAACTGTCTAATATTAATGTACCTTCATCATCTACATTGTTGGTCTTAAGTGGAGCATATAGTCTGTCTGCACTTAACATAATTACTGAAATATTTGGATTTAAATCTACCATCTTATTTTGTGTTTTCTATTAGTTCTATCTGTTCTATGTAATATATTGATTTCATTCTGTTCAAAATATTTTCTAATTTCTTTTGTGATTTCTTCACTGACTCCAGAGTTATTTGGATATTTATTCAGTATCCAAATAATTGGGAACTTTGTAGTTATCCTTTTACTGATTTCCAACTTAATGCAATGCTAGTGTGATCAGAGAAAATACTTTGAATGATTTCTATCCTTTGAAATTTGTTGGTTTGCCCAGCATATGGTAAATTTGGGTAAATGTGCTGTGTGTGTATGAAAAAAAAAGGTGTAATTTGTCACTGTTGGATGCATTGTTCTAATGTATCAATTAGGTCAAGTTTGTTAGATGTGTTCATATTTTCTATATCCCTTCCAAGTTTTTGTGTGCTTGTTTTATTAGTTACTGTACAAAGGGTGTTAATTCTTCCGCTGTAGTTATGGATTTACCCTTTTCTTTTAGTTCAGTCAATTTTTACTTTATATATTTTGAAACTAAATTATTGGATGTATTTAGATTTAGAATGATCATATTTTCCTTGTGGATTGACCCTTTATCACTATGAAATGTGTCTATTCAAGGCAGTAGCATTATTACAGATAAAATCTTTATCTGATATTAGTACAGCTACATCAGCTTTCTTTTGGTTAGTATATTTTCTTCCACTATTTTGTCCTAAGACTTCTGTGTCTTTCTTTAAGGTGTGTCCCTTGTAAGCAGTACATATTTAGTGTGTGTGTTTTCTAAATCCAGTCTGATGATCTTAGTCTTTTCATTGCAAAGTATTTAATCCACTTGAATTGATATATACCAAATTGCTCTTTGTTTTCTGTTTGATTTTTCCAATTTACATCCTTTTTTTCTGTTCTTCTTACTCATTTAAAACTTTATTATTTCACATTTCCCCTATTCTTAGTTACACATTTTTTTTTTTACTATCCTTTTAGTGTATACCTTAGAAATTACAACATGCATGCTTGACTTATTACAACCTAGTAAATATTAGAACTTTTACCACCGTCCAGGTAATGTTAGAACTTTACAATATTTTAACTCTATGTACTACACATCTTTTGAGTCATGGATTTCATGCATTTTAATTCTACATATTTTTTAAACCCTACAAACATTTTTACTCTTATTTTATAATATCAGTATTCACTTAAAAACTCCTTTCTAGTGTTTTTCCTTCCTACCTGCATTTCTGTATTTCCTTTTGGGATACTTTATTTTCTGCTTGAATAAATAAATACCCCCTTTACTATTTATTTTAGTTCAGGTCTACTTGTAATGAATTCTCTGTTTTTGTCTGTATATATCTTTATTTCACTTACATTTTTGAAGGATATTTTTTGTTTTCCCTTAAGAAACAAACAAACAAACAAAAAAAAGAAACAAACAAACAAACCAAACCCTCCACTGTCAGTGTTATTGTTATTCATTTGAAGATAAGTTCCACCTCCTGCTACTTTGAGAATTTTTTTTTTACTCTGGCTTTTAGCAGTTTTACTGTGATAATGTGCTATGGTGTGGTTTTCTTTGTATTCATGCTTGGGGTTCTCTGAGCTTTTGATTCTGTGTGTTGAAGTCTTCATCACTTTTAGAACAAATATTTTCTCTTCAAATATTGCTCCTGTCTAGTTTTTCTTGTTTTTTGTTTTAATTATTGGCATTTTATTTTGCTTTCAAATTCAGTGCCAGTGAATATCACATTTAGCATTCCGTCTTACGTGTGTGTGTCATGGGACTTTTTTGTTTTTGCTTTGTTATTTTTAATATTTTACTTTCTCTGAGTACCTGTCCAAGGCTTCTGTTTGAGACTGAAATCCTGGGACTTTTCCCATGCTCCAAGTCACATTTCTCCCCCTTCTCCAGCCTTCAGCTTTATTCTGGTATATTTACTATACAAAAAATTGCACATACTTAATTTATACATTTTGATGAGTTTGGACATATGCATATACCTGTGATACCATCACTGCAATCAAGGTAGTAACATATCCATCACCTCCAAAAGATTTCTGAAGTCCCCTTGTTTTCTTTTTCATTTTTGTTGGAAGAACACTTAACATGAGATCTGTCCTCTTAACGAGTTTTTACATGTACAGCAGCACCATATTGTTAATTGCTTTGTCCAATTTTTTCTTCTCTCTCTGGGCCTCCAATTACACACGTCCCTTGCACTCTTTTTGTTACTTTCCATCTTTTATCCCTCTGCTGTAGTTTGTATCTTTTTTTTTTTTTTTTTTTTTTTTTTTTTTT